>NC_142595.1:40473863-40783863 GCF_965207765.1 Zootoca vivipara
CTGCTGTCCCCAGACTATTTGGCCAGCCCAGCAGATGCATGAATAGCAAAGAGAAGCTAGTGCCAACATTCTCCTTCCTGATAGATTGATTCCTCATAACCCAAGCCTGATTCCCTTCTGGAGGGAGAGGAGAGCTGAGATAAGGACCCAGCAGCAAATGCTTCTTCTCCTTCTTAGGTGTGCAGGAGTAGGGAATGAAGGACCATCATGAGTTAGTTCTGGTTGTTGGTGATGAAAGATATTTAATATGGTTGCTATACATATTTTCTCTGCAGATCACACAACCTTGACAGTCCTCTCCAAGGAAGTTTTCACCAACCATTTTGTGGGAATTAAACTCTCGTTCCCATTTTTAAAGTTATGCGGAAGATAGCCCTGGTCATTTGACCCGTTAAGAAGTTCCCCTTTTCCTCCTATAAAACTATGCAAGACACTCTCTTTAAAAGTTCAAATAAGAATTAATAAATATAAAATCTACAATGCACGTAGGCTTCGTTCACATTGCTAATACATCTTTGTATTAGACCTCCAGTTATATGGCAGTATATAAACTCATTCAATCCATCCATCCATCCATCCATCCATCCATAAAAGATGATGATGATGGATAATGATTAAAAAAAAGATCTCTGGGTATAGGGTTATATATAAATTCAATCAATCAATCAATCAATCAATCAACCAATCAATCGCCTCAGGCATATGACAACACATATAGCCTTCCATAGCCTTCTGAGCAGCAGCTCTTTCCTTAGCCTTTGGGATGCTTTCATCCCACACATTATGGCCAAGCCTGCATGGAGTTTGGCCTCACAATCAGCCTGATGGAGACCAACATCCTGGCACAGGATATCGCCAGCCACTCCGTCCTTCAACATTAGTGACCACACACTTCAGGTGGTAGGTGATTTTCTTTCTACCTAGGCTCCGCATTGTTCCCAACAACACATTTTGGAGCACAACAGGCCCTTTTCAAGAGCTTTAAACACTTGCAGATTCCTTACTCATAAATACTTTGTTCTTATCCCTGAACTCCAAATTAGCTTCAAACTAGCTCTGCATCAACAAATTTGAACAAAGTAACAAAGATAGTATTTCATCAGTAAGTACCAGAGCTTGTCTCCTCACACCTCTCCTTTGTAGCCATCTCTGTTTTCCTGGATCTCCTGATCTTCTAATAAAAGATGATGATTAAAATAAGAAATAGTCCCACCCACCTGCTTGAACTTGGGATTCCATGCAACGGCACTTCCATCCACTGTGAACTCTTTTCCTGGGGGTGCCTGAGGGTCCACCCTCCCCACTCGGACTCTCTGGAAAGACTCATTGGGAAATGTGACCAAGTTGAGGAGATCATAGCCACCTGCCTGCTGCCCCTTCTCATCAAAAGAGATTTCTTCCCCAGCACTGTTGTTGAAGTGGATGTTCTTCAGGAAGGAGTGAAGCTAGATTGCAGGGAAAAACAACAACACAATCCTTGGAGGCTAATACGCTCTCTCTCTCTCATTTGCAAAGTGGACCTTTGTATTCTTACTACAATTTATCATATATATTGGGTACTTCAAAAAAATTCCCCAATTAATATGTGAAACTGCCATGTGCTGAGTCAAACAACTGGTCTCTGTAGCCCAGAACTGTCGACTTTGAATTGCCACAGTGCTACAGGGCATACATCCGAGGTTTCAACCCAATTTTGACACCAGAGGACACCCCTGCCTCTTGTGCAGCCCAAGTAGGAGAATCCTGGGATGGATTAATTTCAAGAGTTTGAATGTGCAGCTTGCAAAGCATGTGGCCTTTAACTGAGATAATGTCCCTCCCAATGATAGAATTCACCAGGGGAAATCCCCAAGGCCTCTCCTCCATGCCAGGTCTCAGCTGTGCAACATACAAATCAGTAATAATAACATTTGCTTCTAACATTGAGGAGAGTAATTGGCAGTACCTGCCAGGGCGGCATCCGTCTCTCAACCAGTACTTTCTGTTTGGCTCTTGATGAATACATGCTATGGAGAGCATGCGCTACTGCATGGACGGCATTGTAGATGGTGTAGCTCTGGCTGGACATTTCCATTTCAAACACAGGTCCAGTGAGTTTCTCCAGCTTCTCCTCCCCAGTGCAGTGTTCCCGCAGTGTCTCAATTAGATTGTTATCTGAGAATGAACAGAGGAATGCACTGGCCCAGAACTCCTGGATGAAATTAAGATTTGACTGCCATGGATTTATGGTCTGTAGAAAGTCGTGAAACCCTGGAACTGGATTTGAGTGGAGTGTAAATGTCAAGGTGCCATTGAAGGATATGGAAGGGAATTTGTCTCCAGCCAGCACTGCAGTGAAATCCCATTGAGCTGTTGTAATCCACACCCTCTGTACAGGGTACATAGATAAAACCTCACAGGAGACTAAAACCAGTCTCAAACCCTCTAGAGACTGACTGTCTCCATAGACGAGAATCACATTCATCTGCCTCTGTGTGAGAGCAAACATGATTGGTCTCAGTTTTTGTTGAAGTAGCTCATTAGGTAACCATTTTGTCACTAGTGGGATCACCAGTGTCCAAGAAATGCAAAGATTATTTTGGAAAAGCCTTGGTCTAAGAGTACGAAGGAAGGTTTCTCCACTGTCATCATCTGAAACAAGGAGGCCAATCCAGTTCCACCCAAACTTCCGGAGGAGCCACACAATGCCATCATACTGAGCGCCGAGAAAATAAATAAATAAATAAATAAAGGATTAATGGCGATGAAAGAGAGTTAAAAAGTGCTGAGCACACTTCCGCCTTCTTCTTGCTTAGAGGAACGATAGAGTTTATACATACTACAGACGTGGAAGGAAAACACAGTGGCGTCTAGTGTACGCAATAGGAATCTCACAGAAACTTGGAGAAACGCTCTCACAGAGACACCCAGTGGAGGGACAAGGGAACTGAATGAGCTGTAAAATGAATTGAATGTATTGAATCTAATGTATTGAATGTATCTCTCTCTCTTCTTTTTATATATATCGGAATGAAAAGGATGAATTAAGAGTGTGATTACCCCTAAACTCCCAGGAATCAAGGTGTATAATTAAATGTGTATAATTAAGAATTTTAACTGATAAAAAGGAAAATTATTTTATTTTTATAAAATTAAAAGTTTGAAAGGTTAATTAGATTGGATCAATTAGATTGGATAATTAGATTGGATTAATTAAAGATTATTTAATCAATTAATCAATTAATGATAGAGATCAGTTAATTAAATTTGTGGTTTGATTTAAGGTGGGATATTGTGTGTTTTAGCTGCAGGGGGGATTTTGATACCTTCAAAAAGGGGGGAAGGATAAGGTGGTATTTAATTAATCAATATAGGGTGGGGACAGCAATTGATTAATTCTGTACATTGTGTATATAGAGGAAGAACCATGACATCAACCAAAAAAGGACAATCTCAAATGACAATCCCAGCAGCTCTGGCGAGAAGACAATCCACTCCGGAAATGGACCTTAATGCAGATATTAGAGAACTGATAATAAACATGAATAAAACATTGAATGACAAATTGGACAATATGGGACTCAAAATAGAACAGAATTCTAAATTAATTGAACAAAATTCGAAAATAATTACGGACTTATCAGGACAGATAAAGGATTTAACAATCAAAAATATGGAGACTGAAAAATCAGTGGTGGAAGTAAATACAAAAGTGATGAAACAAGAGGAGATGATGAAAGACATTACAAAGAAAATCCAGCAAGAGAACAGAGATTTAAAGAAATACCAAGATACCACTAATGTGGGAATGAGTCAATTGAAGCAGGCCCAGGAAGAAATCCTGGACCAAATTGCGATTTTGGAAATGTATCAGAGGGAGTTAATTTTGAGATTTAGGGGCGTTCCGGAGGTGCAGGGAGAGGACATCATGAGTAAATTGATAAAAGAACTAGCGGAATGGCTAGGTGTAAAAGAAGAAGATCTGATCATGGATGTGGATAAAATATTTAGAGTAAGACCGGAGGGGAAAAAACAATATAGGGGTCCAGGAGATTGTCTGGTGTATCTGAATTCCAGATTGCTAAAGGATAAGATATTGCAAAAACGGAGATTGAGAATAGATGGCCACAATGTAATTATATATAAAGAAATTCCAAAGCGCATCTTGAAGAAGAGGGAAAAATATAAGGATTTAACAGATGCGCTGAAATTGAAAGGTATCAGATTCAAATGGCTAGTCCCGGAAGGTCTGTCCTTCACCATTAAAGATACAAGGAAGGTTATCAGATCAGTGGACACGATGGAGAAGGTTAGAAGAACATACAAAAAGGAACTGGGGGAGGAGGGGGATCCGGAAAGAGAGGAAGAGGAAGGAGTAGGAGAGGAGGAGGTAGAGAGATTGGGGGAAACAACGTAAAACGAACATAAAACGAAGAACCATTTTATAATTGACTTTGCTTTTTTTTGGTTTAGAATTTCTGTTGGTGACTCTGTAAGGTAATCAAATAAAGTGATTAAATATCTTCGATTGTAGTGAGTATAAGAAATGGAGCTTAGAATAATATCCTGGAATGTAAATGGTCTGAATGATAAGAAAAAAAGAAACAAAATAGAACATATATTAAAAAAGAAAAAATGGGATGTGATCTGTCTGCAAGAGACACATATCGCACAAAAACATGAAAGGATTTTGATTAACAAAAGATTGGGGGAAGAATATATAACTTCAGATAAGGTAAAAAAAAGGGGAGTTGTCATGTATATAAATCCCAAATTAAAAGCTGAATGTAAATTTAAAAATCAAGAGGGAAGGATATTGGGGGTACAAGTAACTAAAGAAAATAAGAAATTACTCCTAGTAGGAATATATGCCCCAAATGGGAACCAAGGACCCTTTTTTGAGAAATTGCAAAAGAAATTAGCTGATTATAACAATGATGACATGATATTAATGGGGGATTGGAATGGGGTGACATCAGTAGAGTGGGACAGATCCCCAAACAATGCTAAATCAAGATTAAAATCAGGAAGGTTACCAGTGGCCTTTTTCCAATTGGTGGACGATCACGGATTGGAGGATGCATGGAGGGTGAAAAATGATAAAGTGCGACAGTATACATTCTATTCGGAGGCTAACAAATCTTGCAGCAGAATCGATGCCATATGGGTCTCAAAAATTTTAATGACAAAAATTTCTAAAGTAGAAATAATGCCAAAATCCATCACAGATCATAATCCGATAAAGCTGGAGTTAAAAGGGAGTAATAGAAGGAATAAAAGTTGGAGGATGAATGAGTGGTTATTAAATGATGAAAAAATAGTAAAAGAGGCACAAAAAAGAATGAAGGAATATTTTGAAATAAATATGACTCAAGATATAGATATAAGAACGGTTTGGGATGCGGGGAAAGCATACATAAGGGGCTTCTACATTCAACAGAATATAATACAGAAAAGAGCGAAGGAGTTTAAGTTAAAACAGATACAGAAAGAGATAGAACTAAATGAGGGGCTATTAAACAAGAATCCAAGGGATAAGGAATTAAAAAACAAAGCCAAATTATTGCAGTCTCAACTATCTACACTTTTGTCGGAGGAGTTAGAGAATAAATTAAAGTGGATGAAGCAAAAAACATTTGAAAGCGGGAACAGGCTAGGAAAACTACTCGCTTGGCAAATAAAGAAAAAACAGAAAGAAAGATATGTGAACAAAATAGTATATGAAGGGCAGGCATTAGATACAGAGGAGAAAATTAAAGAGGGTTTTTTGAAATTCTTTAAAGGATTATATAACAAAGGCCAGGAAACAGAACAAGAGGTAACGAAATATCTACAAGGGAAGAAAATCCCCATGGTAAGTCAGGAAAAGATGAAGTATTTAAATGGAGGTACACCAGGCAATTGCAAAGATGAAAATAGGAAAGGCACCTGGCCCGGACGGGCTAGCTGCGGTACATTATAAAAAGTTGAGGAATCGCTAGTGTTGCCACTGAAAATCCTAATGAACAAAATTATGAAAGAAGGCTCAATTCCAGAATCCTGGCAAGAAGCCTCTATTACACTAATACACAAACCAGGAACGGATGGAGAATTGGTAAACAACTACAGACCCATTTCTCTGTTAAACAATGACTACAAGATCTTTGCGGGAATCCTAGCTAATAGATTAAAAAGGGTTATGAAAGATGTAATAAATACAGATCAGTCAGGGTTCCTGCCAGGAAGATATATAAAAACCAACATGAGAGTACTTATTGATTTAATAGAATACTTGGAACTTAGACCCAGCAAAAGGGCGGGTTTTGTATTGGTGGACGCGGAAAAAGCATTTGATAGCCTATCAAGATGCTTTCTTTATAAGGTTTTGGAGATGGCAAGGCTAGGGGAAGATTATTGTAGGGGAGTTAAAGCAATATATCAAAAGCAAATCGCAAATATAATTATAAATGGAGATAAAACAGATGGGTTTGTAGTGGAAAAAGGAACTAGGCAGGGGTGTCCTCTTTCACCGATATTGTTTATTTTATCATTGGAAGTACTGTTGAATCAGATAAGGGCTGAAGAGGAAATTACTGGAATAACATTAGGAAAGGAAATTTTTTAAGTGAGAGCCTTCGCGGATGACATCCTAATAACTACAGAAGATCCAGAGAAGAGCATTAGCAAAGCATTGGAGGTAATCAGAAAGTTTGGGGAAGTATCGGGATTCAAATTAAATAAAGAAAAAACCAAATTATTAATAAAAAATGTACAGGAAAAAGACCAAAAGAAATTAGAAGAGGTGGTGGGGTTAAAAATTGTGAATAAAGCTAAATATTTGGGAATAGATATCACTATGAAGAATATCAATTTATTTAAAAATAATTATGAGAGAGTTTGGAGGGAAGTTAAAAGAGATTTGGATAGGTGGAACAAATTGCAATTATCATTGTGGGGAAGGGTTTCAGTTATCAAAATGAACATATTACCAAAAATGCTTTATCTATTCCAAACTATACCGGTTATAATAAAAGAGGATTGCTTTGACATCTGGAGGAAAGACATAACTAAATTTATATGGCAGGGGAAAAAACCTCGTATAAAATTTAAATTGTTGACACAAAAGAAGGAAAAGGGGGGGCTCTCATTACCAAATTTAAGATTATATTATGAGGCAGAATGCTTAATATGGATGCGGGATTGGATGAAATTAGAAAATACAAAAATTTTGGATCTTGAGAGCTTTAACTCTAGCTAGGGTTGGCACACATACCTGAATTATGGAAAAGCTAAAATAAATAAAGAATTCACCAACCATATACTAAGAGGGGCATTATACAAGGTATGGGTCAAATATAAAAGGTATATTGAATTGAAAACGCCGTCGTGGATCTCTCCCATAGAGGCTTATGCAATTAAAAAATTAACTACTGAGAGAAAATGGCCTGTATATAAACAGTTAATAGAAGAGCACCAAGAGGAGTATAAATTAAAGTCATATGAAGAATTAAAATGTTATGGTATCAGTAATTGGCAGTATATACAGTTGGTCAGTATATTTAGAGCAGATTTGAAAGAGAAGTCATTCAAAATAAAAGCAATCTGCTATCCAGAACATATAATCTTCTACTGGTGTGGGATTTATTTCAAGAAGAGACAACAGAATCTATGATTAAATGGTCCCAGGATCTCGGTCAGACAATACAAATTGACCAATGGGAGAAATTGTGGAAGCAGGATATAAGATTTACGGCTTCTTATAATATAAAAGAAAATTTTATCAAAATGTATCATAGGTGGTATTTAACACCTGTAAAGATGGCCAAAGTATATAAATTAAAAAATAATTTATGCTGGAGATGCAATGGGGAACCTGGCACATTTATACATATGTGGTGGACGTGTCAAGAAATAAAAAAGTTTTGGTTAATGATTCATGAAGAATTAAAGAAAATGATGAAAAAAATCGATAAAGAAAAAACCAGAGATCTACCTATTAGGTTTATTAAGTGAAGAGATCCCCCAAAAGAATAAGACAGTGTTCTTGTATGCGTGCACAGCAGCCAGGGTTCTAATAGCTACATATTGGAAGACATCCAAAATACCAACAAAAGAAGAGTGGATAAACAAGCTTAGTGAGTATCTATTAATGGCCAAGCTGACAGCAGCCTTGAGAAATCAACCGAAACTAAAATTAAGAAGCGAATGGGAAAGTTATGATGAATACATAAAAAAAAATTTTCTAAAAGAGGGCATGCTCACATGCTTAGAATAAAAAGATATGAAGGGATATAAAAGATAAAGAGTGGAGATATAAGATAAGAGTGACAGAGGAATACAGGAAAGACAGAATGCATGCAGAGAATATATGTAAGTGATGGATTATATTTATAAAATTGAAACTGAAGTGAAAACAGAAGTCGGGTAAATAAAGGAGGGAAGTTTGTGGGGGAGGGGGGAAGGTGATGAGGGGTGATTGGTATTTGGTGAAATTTTTGTTGGTTTGTTTGCTTTTATCGTTACTATTATTATTTATGGATATTACGGATTATTCTTTATGTTCATTGGTTTATAGATTATTTGTTTATTGTTTATGTTGAATTGTATAAAGATTGATGCTCAATAAAAACTTATTTTTTTAAAAAAATAGAATACATCTGAAGGCACCCCTGTTTAGGGAAGCTTTTAATGTTTAACAGACTATTGTATTTTAATATTTTGTTGGACGCCACCCAGAGTGGCTGGGGAAACCCAGCCAGATGGGCGGGGTATTAATAATAATAATAATAATAATAATAATAATAATAATAATAATAATAATAGTAATAGTAATAATATGCTCTGCATCCGCTTTGAATGCTGTTTCCAGACTCAAGTTTGTTCTTGAACAGTGATAATCTCTGTTGTTTGCCTGCATGGATGTGTCTGTATTCAAAACCTTTGATTGCATTGCTGGAATGCAGCAGACTGCAGAAAGTTCAAAGTCCCATCAGTTGCTCTGCCTATTTTTCGCCTCTCGCCACTGCAGTCATGGGAAGGTTTCTCACAAGGGGAAATAGTCCTTGTGTGAAAAGAAGTTCTTTCTCCTTGTGTTCTAGAAATGCCCTTAAAGTGTGCTTTCATATCCCCTGTGGAATGCGAGGGAAATAATGAGTCAGAAGGAAGAATTGCTTGAGGGGAAGAAATACAAGCAGTTTCCCTTTCTTGAGACCATTAAGGAGATTGAAGCCTAAAGAAGACTGGCGAAGCTTGGAGAAGTCCTTTTGCAGTAAGCGAGAGCCGCACTTCTAAGACCAGGAAGATGAAAATTGCACCCTGGAGGATATAGTAGCAGACAAAAAGATCGGGCTGGTGAAGGATCTGGAAATTAGGGACAGAACTGGGAAAGAAAGGAAGTTGTTGAAGGAAGATATAGCTAATGGCTCCATAAGGAGATAATGTCACAGGAACCCATGGCAAAAGCAGGCAGGAATGGATATTTACAGATTGTGAGTGAATCATTTGGAGGGCTTTGAAAAATGCACAGCCTTGTTTTGTCACCGCCTGTGCCTCTCATCCCATTTGCATCTGTCTAAGGCATTTGTGCTTTTTTTGACTTCTGGTGAAATTTATCTTCAATCTTCTCCACAAAGTACATCTGAGCAGGAAAGGACAACTAAGAACCTCTATCCCCCCCCCACATGCTTTTCATTTCCTTGTGTAATGGTTAAGATCTTGAGGTATGAGCTGAAGTCAAGCACATCAGGCAAAGACATGGGAAAAGAACTCTGATGTGGGTGAGTTTCTCCCCCTACACTCCAAGATCCAATCATCAACCATATTAAGATGCAGAAAGTCTTACCATCTTCCCACCTGTCCTCCAAAGAGCTCAAGGTGATATGCATGGCTCTTCCTCTCTCGATAGTATCCTGACAACAATTCTGTGCAGTAGGTTAGACCGAGAGTTGGTGACTGGCCTAAGGTCACCAGTGAGTTTAATAGCTGAATGGGGATTTGAAACCTGGGCTCTCAGGTCCTAGCCCAACACTACACCACTGGCTCCATATGTGGTGGAGAACGGTGTTTGTGTGGCTTGAGAAGGGAATGCAGAATTAGTTGGAATCCATGACTGGGAAGGACTCAGCTGTAGACTTTCCTTGAAAGGAAGGACATATATGGTGAATGAAGAGTCAAGGGTGAAAGAGGATCTTGATGAAATGGAACAAACTAGCATAGAGCAGACCGCATTATGTGATCTGATGTTTGGGTGGTCTTGACTTCCAAGTTTTTTGCTTCCAATCTTGTAAACAGGGCTGGACATTCTTCCACAGCAAGTAAGGTTGAATTCTGCAGCCTCTGTTAATCAAGTACATTTGTGGCTGCTTGATAATTTTTGGGTAGGTTATTTAACTACTGCTAGTTATGGGGAGGGTAGAGTGTCTCAGTTAGGTACAGAGCAAACCAGGTGGGTTGGCCAATGGAATGATTCTGAACATGAGCTCATTTTGTTTGTCTTCTAGGACACGGACCTTGAATAATTCTACATTATGTTAACCCACTTACTCATTCCTTTGATATGCAGTCAGAGCCTATGCAATGCAAGTGTTGAACCACGACACAGTCCTATTCATAGCTGAAGGCTTGCCTTCTCTCTTCTCCAGTCCCACACTCATTCTCTTAAAAGTGTCATGCTGTTGGACTCCAACTCCTATCATCCCCAAACAACTTGGCCAATTGTCAGGGCTGATAAAAGTTGTAGTTCAGGAGTATTTGGAGAGTTACAGGTTCTTTGCCCCTGGTCTAGGTTACGTTCATATGTTCACATGATCTTCCTAGGTTCAAGCTACTACCATGAACCCAACAGACTTCGGAAACCATACAATCCTTACTGAATTTATCTTGCTGGGATTTGGGAATCTGGGCCATCTGGATCTCCTCTTCTTCTTCGTCTTCCTAGCGATCTACATTGCGACCATGGTGGGCAACATCCTCCTCATTGTGCTGGTGGTATCAGACCACAACCTCCACACACCTATGTACTTCTTCTTGGGAAATCTGTCTTGCTTAGAGATCTGCTACAGTTCCAACATTATGCCCAAGATGCTTGCTGGCCTCATCCTCTACCAGGGCAAAGTCATTTCTGTGGCAGGCTGCATGATGCAGTTTTATTTTTTTGGTTTCCTGGTAGTTTCAGAGTGTTATCTCTTGGCTGCCATGTCTTACGATAGGTATGTGGCAATATGCAAGCCGTTGCTCTATGTGATTGTTATGGATGGCAAAACCTGCGTTCAGCTAGTGGCAGGGGCTTGGGTAATCAGTTTGCTGGTTATTAACCTAACAATATGTTTAACCCAGCAATTAACCTTCTGCGGTCCCAACACAATAGACCATTTCTTTTGCGACTACAGCCCATTGTTAAAACTGTCTTGCAATGACACCCACATGATGGAGCTGGTAACTACTCTTCTGGCGGGAGTGTGCTCCCTGCCACCCTTTGTTTTAACTCTGGCTTCCTATAGTTCTATCATACGAGCCATTCTGAGAATCCCGTCCACTGTTGGAAAGCAAAAGGCCTTCTCTACCTGCTCCTCTCACCTCATGGTAGTGTCCATCTTCTATGGCACGATCATTATTGTCTACCTGTTACCAAGAACGGACGCAATGCGAGATTGGAACAAGGTCTTTTCTCTCTTCTACATAGTCCTGACTCCATTGCTCAATCCCCTCATATATAGCCTGAGAAACAGGGAGGTGCAGAATGCTTTGAGTAAAGTGCTTCTTAAATTATCCACTTACAGAACTGTAGCTTAAGACGTCTGGCTACTTAGGACTGTGGCCACCTAAGTCCTACTCAGAGTAGACCCATTGAAATGAAGGAACCAAAGTCTGTCATGTCCACTGGCCACAATGGCTCTGCTTTGAGTCGGACCAGCACTAGATACAACCCTTATATTTGTCTTGAAGAGAGGAGTGTGGAATCTCAGGCATCTCTATATACAGGACATCCATCCCTCCCCAGGCCACTTGGCTCAGGTTCCCATGTTTGTACCCTCTCAAGCACTTTTGCCTGGCCAGAATGTGACCTTGAAGTGTAATGATAATGCTGGCTGGAATGTGGTGTGTATGTGTGTAGAAGAAACCTTTATGCCTTGTGTGACTAGAATGCCACTTACTGTGCAAATATAAGATTCATATCCATTACGCAGATCACTTTCATCTCTTGACCTGCCTATCACTTGCACCTGCCCCCTGAAAGGTTGCCCACAATGAAATGTGGCCCTTTGGCTGAAAAAAGTTTTCTCTCTGACCTCTCCTTTAAAAGATATCATGTTCCTTTGGAAGGCCCAGGTTTGGGCAAAGCGTTATGAGGCTGGAGCTTAATTCACCTGCATCTCAAAATTATCTTGTTTCTTTTGAAATATGATGTGTCATTTATCATTCTAGTGCTTCCGTGGGATTGGAGTGAAATTGACTGTGCTCATTCAAGATGAAATTCTACATTTCAGGTCTGAAAATAGGTACAATCCACTGATTTGATTCTGAGAGCAGAAGAAGCATTTCAGAAACTTTCATTTAATTGGCTAAGAAACCAAACAAACCCCTATTCTAGATGTGGAAAAAGACTCAGAAGTTTGGAGCTGACTGAAGAACACTTATTAGTGCAGCAAAATTCTTTGAGCTGTGTTTATGTGCCAGCTTGGCCCCGTGACTGTGGGTGCCCAGGGCCATGGGTGTCATGAAGTGTGCATGGCCCTGATACTAAAATTTGTGGGTGCTCGATCCCTTCATGAGGAATTTTGTGGGTGATTGAGCACCCAGGGCCCCAGGGAGCTGGCACCTATGTATGTAGAAGGCTGAGGGATCCACTGGCACTTCTGAAATCTCTCACTGCTTGGAGAGATTGGGGTGCACGTAACAATATTTTGCTGATAATTGTGAAAAAAATGCACAAATACAACACAATTTGTGACATAAACAAATATAGTTTGAGAAGATTAACTAAACCCAAAAAACTAAAAGGAGCAACTCGGGAACATGAAAGCTTTTTTTTATAAAATAATTTTTATTGATTTTATATAGCAAAGAAAGACATACAAAACACATTCTACCTTCTTCTTTCTCCCCTCCACGAGCCCCCCTCTGCCACAAGAGAGCCCCATGAACAGAGAACAGTCAAAGGCAATCCATTATGTAATTGAGTTCCCCCCACTCCTCCCCCCCGAGCCCCCCCTGCCACTAGAGGCCCCAGGATGGTAAGGAAAAGTAGAGGCGGGTATCCACCCAACTAGTTTTCCATAATTGCCTTAAAATCTAAAAAGAAAAAGAAAGAGAGAGAGAAAAGCAAAAAAAGAAGAAAAAAGAACAAAAAGGAAAATAAGAAAACCAAAAAAGAAGAAAGACACTCATCTTATTTTTAATCCCTTGGTAATATCTTAGTGACTTCCTCATATCCCCTCTTCCTGGTTGTTCATAATTTCTATTTACTAATCTTAGCAGATTTCTTCATTCCAATTTCAATTCTTATTCTTGAGCACACATTCCAATGTCTACCACATTCCTCCTGAAAGCTTTTGTGATATTTGGCATCACATCACAGGCAAGACATTACATCACATTACATGGAAGGTCATGCAGAAACCCCATACTTGTTTTGCAGCGGAGAGTGGAAGAAATTATTCTGATCAGGGTTACATATGCAGTGACACATGTGTGTACAAGCTCATGCTGGATCCTACTGCGTGTGGAACAAAGCATGGATGATGATATTTATTGAGTCATCCCCCCATCAACCTCTATTTATTAAAGAGCTGCACTGCATCTCAGTGGTATAAATACTTCTGTTGGTATATTAGTGAAACCAGAATTCTTTCTATTCCATCTATAATAAGGTTGGTGACAATTTTTAATAGTCTGAGCTGCTTAACTGCTGGAGACACAGCTCTCATATTCCCAGCTCCAATGCAGAGCCTTCCTGAACTGAGGAATCAACCAAGCCAACAGCATACCCTCTTTGAGTTCAATTCTCCCTAACATGTAGTTATGCTCTTATGCATCATAGGGAATAAATAATACAGGCAAGCCCCAATTTGCATGGGGGTTGTGTTCCTAGCCCCCCCATGCATCGGGAGAGTGCACATAAGCCCTTGTTCTGCCCCCATTCTTCCAGGCCCAAAATGACCCACGTTGGTGGTCACATGTCAATTGAACACATGCAGAATGGTCACCGCCTATACTGTACAGCAGAGTGGTGTAATGGCTAGAGTGCCAGACTAACACCTGGGAGACCAGGGTTCAAATCGCCACTCAGTGATGAAGCTCACTGTGTGACTTTGGGCTCTAACGTAACCTCACAGGTTTGCTGTGAGGATAAAATGAGGAAGTGGGAGAAACATGGGACTCAGCTACACTGACAAAGAAACATCTCTTTATATGTGTTGTTTATGCATTCCAACAGGGGGACGCGGGTGGCGCTGTGGGTTAAACCACAGAGGCTAGGGCTTGCTGATAAGAAGGTCGGCGGTTCGAAACCCCGCGATTGGGTGAGCTCCCGTTGCTCGGTCCCAGCTCCTGCCAACCTAGCAGTTCTAAAGCACGTCAAAGTGCAAGTAGATAAATAGGTACCGCTACAGCGGGACGGTAAAAGGCGTTTCTGCGTGCTGCTCTGGTTCACCAGAAGCGGCTTAGTCATGCTGGTCACATGACCTGGAAGCTGTACGCCGGCTCCCTTGGCCAATAACGCGACATGAGCGCCGCAACCCCAGAGTCAGTCATGACTGGACCTAATGGTCAGGGGTCCCTTTATGCATTCCAACACCGTGACACCGGATGGCGTTGTGGAGTCCCATTTTTGCTAACCTGATTTCTCATACAAAGTTTGCAATGTGTTTAGCTGAAATGCTTCTTTGATGGGTCCAGCCATGCATACCACCTGGATACAAAAGGATGGATATAAATGTAATTAACAAAAACCAACCAACAAAGGAAGTATCACCCACCCACTCCTAAATCCAAGAGAAACTCTTAGGACTGGTGTCAGAGGTCAGCATCCCTGGGCTTCTACTGAGGCCCACATTCCAGAGGGAGGAGGCACTGGTAACCCTTGATGTCCCCAAACCTTGTTGCTCACTGTCACTTCCTGGTCACCACCAGCACTCTGCAAACAGGGACACTAGTGAAGCAATAGGGCAGCAACCTCCACTTGCCTTATGCTGTTTCTGGGTGGTTGTGTGGCTGGAGGTGAGAGGAGGCAAGTGAGTAGGCAATGAGGATATCAGTGAGGGGGCGACGGATCCATTCAGAGCATCTTCTCCCAGGACTCCCCAAAGCCTGGAGTCATCACTGGCAACCACTGGGAGGTGGAGGAAAGGGAATAAAGATGCATTGCAACACACCTGCCCACCCGCCCACCATTATTATTTAGCCACCCTCCATGCTGAACCTCAACCGCATGACAAAGATATCCTTATTCCTGCAGGTGTCTTAAGAGAATGTTCAGGCATCTGTTCAGTTTTATTGGTTTACTAGCTGGCCCTGCCACGCGTTGTGGGGGCTCAGTTTGTTAAATGGAGCCTCAGAGTCCCACTTTAGACTCCCCTCACCTTCAGAATCCCCCTGTTTTTCGTGTGTTATGTTTACATAGGCACATCCCTGTGTCTCCCCCACCCTGTTCCGACCTATTACCTATCCCTGTCCCCCTCCCCCCTCCCCTGGTTCATCCCTGCTCTTGGGCCCACCCTGTCCCGACCCATGAGCTATTTGGCCCCCCATCCCCCGCCCAGGCAGGCCCCTACCTCCACTCGGCCTAGTCTGCAAAGCCGAGCTTAGATACTGTGGAGAGGGCAGGTTTCATCCCTGTGTCTCCCCCCCACACCCTGTTCCAATCCATTACCTATTCCTGGCCCCTATTCTCTCCCCCCAGGCAACGCCCTACCTCCACTCAGCCTAGTCTGGAAAGCGGCCTAGTCTATAAAGCCGAGCCTGTGGAGAGGGTAGGTTTCCTAGGTGTATTACCAGTGTAGTCGTCACTAGAGGGTGTTGCAATCTCTCCTGTGCTCCCAGCATGCACTTGTGGATGATTTGTGAGTTCTGGAACACGGAGTTTTTGGGGTTTTACCTGGCGTAGCTGACACATCTGTGTTTGAAAACAGTCTGGGGACAGTCGCGCAGTCACATTTGACTTTGTGTCCAAATTTCAATGGTATTGGGCAAGCGGTTTTGTAGAACATAGGAGATGAAGGAACATACCCAGTTTACATTTATATATATATAGATTCTCTGTGATTTATTTTATATACACCCCTTACAGATGCTAATGATTAGGTAGTATATAAACGCCTTAAATGTTATTGTTATTCTTATCATCTCAATTTCTTACCTGTCCTTCACTATAAAGTCCCTGGGCAGGTTATAACAATTTAAAAATACATTATCAATGGATTCCTGCTGTAGTGCAACAGATAAATGGAATTGGTTTGATACAGCTTGATTATTATCTAAGGAACACCTCCCTTCCTTGCCATTGATTTCTTGAAAGCAGCTTTTATCTCTTTGTTCCTAAGACTGTAAATAATTGGGTTGAATGATGGTGTCACTACTGTTTAGAGGAGAGAAAGGATCCTGTCGCTGTCCAGGGAATAGACTGATTTGGGTCGAACGTAGGTGAAAGTGACAGTTCCGTAGAAAAGAGAAACGACAATGAGATGTGAGGAGCAGGTGGAGAAGGCTTTGCGTCTGTTCTTGGCTGAAGGCATCCTTAGGATGGTGGCGATGATGAGCATGTACGACAACAGGATGAGCAAAAATGGTACCAGGATAAAGAACACAGTTACCGTAGCAACTGCCACTTCATTCTTGAAGGTGTCAGTGGTAGCCAGTCTCAAAACGGGCAGAATATCACAGAAAAAATGGTTGATTCTGTTAGGGCCACAATAGGGAAGAGTAAATATAGAAATGGACTGGCCCAAAGCCACCAAACTACCAATGGCCCATGAAATAGAAGCCAGCAGAGCACATTCCTTAGGGCTCATGATGCAGGTATATTGCAGAGGTTTACAGATGGCGACGTAGCGGTCAAATGCCATGACGGAAAGAAGGCAACACTCAGTAATACCAAAGAAAATAAAGAAATACATCTGAATCCCGCAGCCTACAAAGGATATGGTCTGATTCTCTGACAGTAAATGTTCAAGCGTCTTTGGGATGATGGATGTGGTGTAGCCGATTTCCAAAAAGGACAAGTTCCAGAGGAAGAAGTACATTGGTGTGTGAAGGGTAGGCTCGGCAACCGTGATGATCAATATCAGGCTGTTCCCAATCAATGCCACCAAGTAGAATATGAGTACCAGCAAAAAAAGGAGAGCTTGCATGCTCTGGAAGTCTGAGAAGCCCACAAACACAATCTCGGTCAAACAGGACTGGTTGCCTCTTTTCATGTCATCATCCAGAGGGGATCCTGGAGACATAACAAGAGCTGCAGATAAAGAGACGAGGGTTAGAATTACAGGCAACCCCTGATTTGTGTGCGATCGTGTTTGTGGCCCCCGTGTGCATTGGTGGAATGCACATAAGCCCACCCGCCCTGCTACACCCTGTTCCGCCCCATTCTGCCCTCTTCTGGGTCCAAAATGTTGGAGGTCACGCATCAACTGAATGCTTGCAAAATGAGTACCAACCTGTAATTCAAGTACCTTAGCTATGTCAAATAGAAGATTTACATCCTGATTTTTCTGTTTTTACTCAGAGGTAAGTCCCGTTGAGGGACGCGGGTGGCGCTGTGGGTTAAACCACAGAGCCTAGGGCTTGCCGATCAGAAGGTCAGCGGTTCGAATCCCTGCGACGGGGTGAGCTCCCGTTGCTCGGTCCCAGCTCCTGCCAACCTAGCAATTCGAAAGCACGTCAAAGTGCAAGTAGATAAATAGGTACCGCTACAGCGGGAAGGTAAACGGTGTTGCTGTGTGCTGCTCTGGTTTGCCAGAAGTGGCTTGGTCATGCTGGCCACATGACCCGGAAGCTGTAAGCCGGCTCCCTCGGCCAATAACACAAGATGAGCACCGCAACCCCAGAGTTGGTCATGACTGGACCTAATGGTCAGGGGTCCCTTTACCTTTACCTACCGGTAAGTCCCGCTGAGTTCAATGGAGCCAATCCCTTGGAAAAGTATGCAAGGGATAATAGTTTTAGTATTTGTGAACAATGCATTTTGTGTGACTTCGCAGTCTTGCAACTAACCTAAGATCAACTCTTGTTGGACATACGAACATAGGAAGAGTCCTGCTGGATCTGACCAAAGGCCTCTCTCATCCAGCATCCTGTTCCCACAGTGACCAGCCAACGGGAAGCCTGCAAGTAGCATATGAGCACGGCAGAGCTCTCCCCACTTGTGATTCCCAGCAACTGGTATTTAGAGCCATACAACCCATAAGGTCAGTGTGGAGAGCCTTATGAATTTGTCTGAGCCCCTTTGAAAGCCACCCAGGTTACCACACCTTGTGGTAGGAAATTCCATAGCTTAGCAATGCACTGTGTGAATAAGTACTGTATTCCCTTTTGTCTGGATCTCAGGCTTATATGTCAGAATTGCTCCTTTCAAGTCTAAATGTGGTTTCTCTGGAATTCTAGGCACCTTTAAAATAATTTGAACTATCCTGATCTATCAGTGCTTGGTTCAGATAGTGAGGAAGACTCAAATGAACTCCAGGTTCACGCCTTTTGTAAGCCTGTGATCACCTAATAAATAATTGATTGATCGATTGATCTATCGATTGAGTAGGGATCCCTGTTGGAGAATTTTGAGGTCATGTGCTAAAATATTTCGTAAACCAAAAACATTTTTTCTATACCATCTCCTTGACACAACAATGGAAATTTCCACTAATGTACAGTCCTCTCGGGCATGTAATGTGTAACCATCTCCACAAACAAATTACACAATAGCTCCCTACAACATAACAAAAAGCCCCCCACAATACGTTGACCAATTTTCTACTTAAAAACCATGTAAACACCATCTCCTTCCTTTTATGAGCGAAGGAACCAGCCAGCCAGCTGATCAAACAACCACACCCTTAGGTAACCTATGGTAGATAGACCTTACATTTCTGTTAGCTTTCTGATAATTCTCAGGTAGATGACAAATGTCCACTGAATAAAAAAACTGGAACTTCTGCACCATTCATTGGGAAGTCCAAGCACTGAAGATTCTTTTGCTGCAATGCCTCTTCAGTTAGTACTATATCTGGAGAAGATCTTTCTTCAGATACTTTGTTGGTTGCTAACATCATGGTACTAAGCATGGTTAGAAAAGGGGCTTTTAAATCCCCATTAGGTCCAGAATTCTAAAGGGACTTGGTGGATTTTCTCTTGGCAAAGCCATGAGGCAAAGGCATTGTTAATTGCAGTAGGATTTGGTAAACAAATGGCAGGGGGAAGATTGGGGAAGGAATCCATTAAGTATTTGGTTTCTGAGCAGACATCCTGCCACTGTGATGATGAACCATACAAAATTGATGGGCAGAGTTCCATTTTTTTCCATGCTTGGAGCTACAGAAAGCCAATCTTTTGTATTTGAATTCTGTCAGGTCTCTTTTTCACTGCCATGTCTTTGATATTATCCGCTGCTCCCATCACTTAAATTCCAAGCTGTTTAATTAATTGATGACACAGATCTTTTATTTGGCATTTCAGGGAAATATCATTGCAAATGTAATATATGTAAACTAAACAATATAAGAGACATTACAAAAAGAACACAATTTAAAACTTTTAAACACTCAATAACCTTAAGCTATCCAGCAGTCCAGTGCACTCATACTGTATCATTGGAATTCGTTAGATTGGTGAGTGTGAGAGATGGGGGTCATATCAGTGGTGGCCCCAAATTGTGGAACTCTCATTCAATTAATATTGGTTTGACACCTTCAGTTATGGCATTTGATAAAGTCTTGAAAATGTCTCTCTCTGTAATCTTCTGTCCTTAAAAGAGTTTAGGTCAGATGTGGGGAACCTCAGGCCCAGGGACCCTCTCTGGGCCACCCTCCTCCAGCCCTCCCTGCTTATGGTCCTACTTCATACCACAACTGTTTTTTTGCTTGGCTGAAATGTCTCCTTGAACTCTGATAAAATTTATATGAAAAGGTGAAACTTCTGGGAAAAGGGGCACAACTCATTCTGAAAAGGGGATGGAACCATTTGTCTTTTAGTTTGACATAAAGTAAGTCCTTTATTCTTCTCATATTGGCCGCAAATGGTACAATATTTGCGTAATATATTCAAACAGCCTGGCCCCAAATCAGTATTTGAGCTCCTGTACTTTCTCAACCATCTTTAAAGGCAGTCCGTGTAAGGTGATCCTGTGGATGGGTATTTCACAGATGCATAGCTGCCAAGTTATCCCTTTTTTAAGGGAAATTCCCTTATGCTGAATAGGCTTCCTCGCGAGAAAAGGGAAAACTTGGCAACTATGCAGATGGGAACACTGATGTGGGGTTTTCAAATTCACAAATGCATGTTTAATTAGACAAGCACTTCTGCTTACGTGTCCTAACTCTGGCATAACAGTGTAAGGACACATAAGCAGGAGTCATTACTACCATATGGTACTCATAGTTGATAGGCTGCGAGGGATTGCATTAGTGATTCTCTGTTCCAAGTTGATTTCTGATCTAAAATTGAACACTACAGGGACGAAGCTCCAAAGTGATCAATTGAGCACTGTCCTTGTGGAATCAATGGGGAGTTTTAATTAACCTCTAGAGAAATTAAATGAAGAGATGCAAATAACTTTCTTGTAATTCCAATACGAGTCTAATGGGTCCTTTTAGGCATGCTTTGAAAAATGCAGTTTCCAGCAAGAATTCCCACATGGAAATGACAAAAGAGGAGAATGAATGCCACTGATTTAAGCCAGGCAAGGGAAGAATTGGACATATTCTGTGTAGGGCTGGGGAATATTTTTCAGACCCAAGGTCACATTCCCTCCCAAGCAACCTTCCAGGGCCTACATGCCAGTGGTGGGTAAAAGTGGTTGGAGCAATGATTGTTAATTTTGCCTTTGGACAGTGTGCTGGTTACGATGAACACTCTTACACGCCTATCTATCATCCATCCAGGGATGCAAGGAGCTTTATCAAAATAGAAAGACACATTCCAGCCAGGCAAACACACCCAACAAGGGTGAAAAATAGGGCTGGTGAGTGGTGTGGTCTGGGATAGAGGATGTAGCTGCAGAGGAGGTGTAGCTTAGGAAAACTCTAAGAGAAGACTGGGCTATCCTATTTGGACCCTACAGCTGAGGTTCATGTGTGTAGGTGGGTATGTGGTGTGGTGGCCCAAAGTTTGCATTTCATTCATTGTGCAAGTTGCAGTGTGGGTGCTTCATTTAGAAAATCCACCAGACATCTATTAAGTTAACGAATGTAAGCCTATATTGAAGCTATAATAATAATAATAATAATAATAATAATAATAATAATAATAATAATAATAATAATAACAATAGACTGTGTCCAATGCTAGTCAGAGTAGACCTACTGAAATTAAGGGACATAGACAACTTAGGTTCGTTAATTTAGATGATGAGGTGACCTTCACTTGAGCGAAGCAGCTTGCCAAATATGATGGTTGAACTGTGAATCTTCCTGGGCAGCTCTCCATGGTGCTGAACGTTGGTTTTTGACTTCAGTCCACTGTGGGTTCAAGTTTGTATTGACCGATCAGATTCCCACCAATAATATGTGTGTGAGAGAGTGCGCGTGCTGTGGAAACCTATGTAGAAAGGAGTGCATGACCCAGATCCAGAGCCTGGCTATGTTTATGACACGCCAATGGGATCAAGTGTTCTGGTTAAAATTCCTGAAGTGGTGCTAATGACATTTATTCTGTTATTTGCTGATGTGATGTGTGCTGCATTTTCATGTTAAAGCACTATCTAAATGAGAAAAACAGCAGATGTAGTGAAAGGAAGGTGCTTGCATAAAAGGGGTATCAAAAAAGAATGATGAGAAAAAATGGGAGAGGCTGAAGGCAAGGGGTGATATGGGGAGAGCCATTCGTGTTTCTTTCTCATCCACCCAGCTTCAACAATCCTCTGGCCACCTTTATCTCTCTGTCAAGGTCTCTCTCTCTCCACCATATACCTTTTTGATAGCTGCATCTTCTGGAGTCCTACAACTGCCACATCACCATGCATCACTGTTTATTTATGTTTTTCATGAATCATGTAAATAGATGCATTTAACAAGAATGGTCACCTGGAGGCAGCAAAGGGGGGGAAGAAATGACTCTGGGTGCTCCATGGTGAGAGCAGGGAGCTCTAAGGGAAGAGAGTGTGTAATTTTGCCTCACCATGTAGTGTGAGCTTAAGTTGGGGAGTTGACAGAAGATTCGAGTGCTACTGCTCCCTTTAAACATTACAACAGCAACAACAGCAACAACAACAACTTTTTATTTCTTATACCCCACCCATCTGACTGGGTTGCCCCAGCCACTGTGGGCAGCTTCCAACAAAAACACAGGAAACAACCCAACAACAACAAGAACACCAAACATTAAAAGCTACACTCTTGCATACCTGGTTGGTAGGGACTGTTATCTTTGTTGTATTGCTACATTTTGGAACTATTAGTACTTATTCTGGTCCACCTATATTAGTTGTTTTCATTTATACTATTGTTTTAAGAGGTTGTTTTATCCAAGTGTTTTGCACTTCTATAAAATGTGGAGTAATTATTATTTTTTGATAATGTTTTTATGATCATGTAAATCATTCAGAGGTTTCTTTGAAATATAGAACGGTATATAAAATGATCTGCCTGCCTACCTAATTAAATACATACACGACAGTAAATGAGCCAGCTCTGTGTTGAGCTGTGTTGAAGGTTACTTAGTAAGCAGGGATGTAGGGAAATTGCACCCTGCCTACTAAGTAACTAAGAAATTGCACAGCCATGTTCTAATAAACATTGAAGCTTAGTTTACGGATACAGATTTACAGGGACATGCTCTCTATTGCAGTGTTTCCCAACCAGTGTGCCTCCAGATGTTTTGGGACTGCAACTCCCATCTTCCCTAGCTAGCAAGACCAGTGGTCAGGAATGATGGGAGTTGTAGTCCCAAAACATCTGGAGGCACACTGGTTGGGAAACACTGCTCTATTGTAACCGGTTGGGCCTTTCCCCAGGCATCAGTCACATTGGCCAAATGAATCTCCCTCAGGAAGACACTGCTGTGTCTGGGTTTTATATCCCTTGGTTCTGTGGTATGATTAATCATAGTATTATTTATACTGCACACTTAGGAATATTCCTACAGCAACCCACCAAGTCTAGTTTTGTTACTTTCCCAATTAGTATTAGGAAGGGCTATGGCTCAGTGATAGTGCATAGGCTTTCCATACCAAAGATCCCAGGTCCAACTATCCGATTCTATGATTCTATCTATTTAGGTATTGCTTTTTTTCTTTTAAACTACAAGCTGCTTCAGGCAATGTACATGACTCTCACAACCTTATCCAATGTGATAGGTTTAGATGAGAGAAAGCACTCAGTGGCTGAGTGAGGCTTTAAAGCCAAGTCCCTCTCAGTCAAAGTCCAGCACTCACCACTATCCAACACTAACTCTCAGCAGGGATCTACCTGTGAGCTTCTTCAGTGCCTCTTTAACTTCTTTATTTCTCAAGGAATATATGACAGGGTTGAGCACAGGAGTCACCACTGAATAAAGGATAGCAACAACCTTGTCTTCTTCTGGGGATGAGGTTGAGGTAGGCCTGATGTATGTGTAGATGATGGTGGAAAAGTAGAAGCTGACAACAAGGAGGTGGGAAGAGCAAGTGGAGAAGGCTTTCTTCTTCCCTTCAGTAGATTTAATTCTAAAGATGGTTGTCAGAATAAACAAATATGATGTTAACGTCAGCAAACAGCTACCCATGGAGAAGACTGCATCAGCTACATAAGCCATGGTTTCATTGAGGCTGATGTCTGAGCAAGACAACATCAGCAAAGGAGGCAAGTCACAGAAGAAGTGGTTGATGACGTTGGAGTCACAGAAGGAAAGGCGCAGCACAAGCCCTGTGTGAACGGCAGAATTTATCATCCCCACCACCCACACTCCAGCCACCACCCCAATGTACATTTCCCTCCTCATGATGACTGTGTACTGCAAAGGGTGGCAGATGGCGATGAAGCGATCAAAGGCCATAAAGGAAAGCAGCAATATCTCTGTTCCCAGAGCCCACAAGAAAAAGTAGACCTGGGCTATGCAGCCGGGAAATGAGATGGTCTTCCTGGAGGCCAAAGTAGTCTGGAGCATCTTGGGAATTGTCACCGAGATACAAAACATGTTTGCTATGGACAAATGGATGAGCAGGAAATACATGGGGGTGTGGAGCTTGCGGCAAGTGCTTAAAGTGAAGATGAAGAGGAAGTTGGCTGACAAAGCAGTTGCATAGATTAAAGTGAACCCCCAAAATATGATTTTCTGATGTTCAGGGGAGCTGGATAAGCCGACCAAAATAAAATCTTGAAGTGCTGACTGGTTCTTCAGTTCCATGTGTCTGATAGTGCTGACTTGTCCAGATGAATAAATTTATTGGGTGTTAACCAAAGGTCAAATTCATGAAGACAAATTCATAGAGGATGAACCATGATCTGGAACCCCCATGTTCAGAAACAGGACATTTTCCAGTATATTCACACATCTCCAGTGGGATCAGAAGGAAATAAGAAATAGGTCACACAAAATTGCATGGCTGTCAACTGCTGCAAGACAGTCAAAAACTGCTGACAAAGACAAATAGAAGCCTTTGAGGTGTGAATTTAGCAGTCTCTTGCCGCCTCCAGCCACTCCACATCCCCTACCCTGTTACGCTGTAAGTCAGGGATAGGGAACCTGTGGCTCTCCAGGTATTGCTGGACTACAACTCCCATCATTGCAGATCATTGGCTACACTGGCTGGGAATGATGGGAGATGAAGTCCAACAGCACATGGAGGGCCGCATATTTCCTGCCCCTTCCTGCCAAAAGTTCTGTGGAAACCTACACTCCAGACATGTCTCATAGTAAGTTGGTGATGTGGGTGGCACATAAGTAACAGTCTAGGACAGGGTTTCCCAAACATGGATTTCCAGCTGTTTTTGGATTATACTTCTCATTATCTCATTATCCCTGACTAGCTAGTGATGGTGGGAGTCCATAAACAGCTGGAGACCCAAGTTTGGGAAATCCTGGTTTAGGACTACTATTGACCCACAGCTGATTCTGGGCTCTGGCCAAGGCTATCAACTTATTTTATAGCATGTCAACAGTATCTGATCTTTGACACCTACTTCCTCTTAAGGTAAAGGGTAAAGGGACCCCTGACCATTAGGTGCAGTCGTGACCGACTCTGGGGTTGCGTGCTCATCTCGCATTATTGGCCAAGGGAGCCGACGTATAGCTTCCAGGTCATGTGGCCAGCATGACAAAGCCGCTTCTGGCAAACCAGAGCAGCACATGGGAACGCCGTTTACCTTCCCGCTGTAGCAGTTCCTATTTATGTACTTGCATTTTGAAGTGCTTTTGAACTGCTAGGTTGGCAGGAGCTGGGACCAAGCAATGGGAGCTCACCCCGTCACAGGGATTCAAACTGCTGACCTTCTGATCAGCAAGCCCTGGGCTCAGTGGTTTAACCCACAGCGCCACCTGGGTCCCTCTTACTTATGAGTAAAAACACATGCCAGTTTGTACTGCATATGCTGATCATGTAGACAAAGCATTTCCCCTTATAATAAAGAAAACATCTGTACCAGAATCTTCTGCTTTAGGTTTAAAATTAGCTCACCTGGAAGCAGCAGCAGGATTCAAATGCTCCATATACCTGAAGATGTGAGGCAAAATGAAACTTGTCTCATTGATGATGATCCCCACCCCTTTCTGCTAAGCCAGAGAAGAATGGAAGAATCAAGTGGAGAAACCGACAGCAAACATAAATAGTGAGCGAATGGTTCAAGTGCAGTGTTGGTGGCGTAGGGACAAAACCCTCAGAGGGAGTCAAATTAGGAATAGTCTAAGGATGTAAGGCTGCCACCAAGGAGAATTAGGATCATTGCTTCTGATTGCCTGGGGACCTCTGGGCCCAAGGAGGATGGTGTGGGTTATTATTTATTTATTTAGTATTACATGTATATCCAACGTTTCCTCCGAGGAGCACAAATGTGGCACATGTGGTTATCTACCTTCTCCATTTTATCCCCACAACAACCCTGTTAGGTAGGTTTTGCTGCAAGATAGTAGCCCAAGGTCACCCAGTGAGCTTCATGGCTGCATGGGGATTTGAACCCTGGCCATAGTAAGGGCACAGAGAATCCATTCACATTGTCCAACTGCAAATTCCATATGGTAGATATGCAGTTCTAAAGAGTATAATCCTCTGAGAACTTCAGCTTTCTCTCTACAGTCATATTTATACAATCCACTGCCTTCTCCCAAGTGTAGGACATTGTAAATACATGTGTTTTTAAAGAAGCATTATCCTTATTACATCTCAAACAAAATGCTGCTTTAGTTAATACAAATCAAATATTTCCTGTTGAACAAGTCATCATTTAAGGTGCAATGACACTCCTGTAACATAAGTTTAAACACTGCCCAGTAGTTTAGGAGCCTCCTTTATTTCATTTATATATATCAATATCTGCATATCAAATTGATTTTTGTTTTTATGTGTGTGTGTGTATGTGTGTACACACACACACACACACACACACACACACAGAGAGAGAGAGAGAGAGAGAGAGAGAGAGAGAGAGAGAGAGAGAGAGAGAGAGGGTTTCTAAAAAAAGTGTCTCAGAAGCTGAAAATGCTGCTGGCCAAAACAAAGCTGCTAACAAATGTTGAAGCTGTAGGTGTTACTATTTGGTTACATCCATTAGCTGATATTTATCTCATAAAACACAGCATGCTAAAAATTCACCTTCATCATCTATCAATTGATCCAAAGTCAATATACCCGCTTCCATCCAATTTTTGCATATCACCATCTTTTCCTGATTTTTTAAAGTTGGGTTTCTAATAGGAAAAGGGGTCGAATCTATTTTTTATTAGGCATTGCATTCTATATCTTTCTAGCTGATGTTATTGTTTCCAGAGATTATTATTAATAAAATGGTCTCAACATAAATGTGGTGATTACTGTGTTGTACTATGAGCTAGGAAAACTGGGTTCAAATCCCCATTCAACTATGGGTCAGATACCATCTCTCAGTCTATCCCACCATGAACTCATTGGATGGGATGCAAGAAGGGAAATAAAAACAAATTTAAGGTCCCTGGCTAATGGCATCTCTTTCACCTTCTCAATTATGGTCATCCTTCTTCCTTACTAACCTCTCTTTACTGTTCATATCTGGCCTAAATATAATGATGTGGATTTTGGGGAGGAAGATGCAACCCAGTAAGCCAGCAGTAGAGGCCAAGATGGAGAAGATCTCCACAGCCACCATGTATTTCCCTTTGGTGCTCAGATAAGTGGGGACAAAGGACAGCCAAACACTGCAGAAGACCAGCATGCTGAAGGTAATCAACTTGGCTTCATTGAAAGTATCAGGCAACTTCCTGGCAAAGAAAGCCACAGAGAAGCTCACAATGGCCAAAAGACCCATGTAGCCAAGAATAAGGTGGAACATGATGTCGGAGCCTTCATTGCACTGCACTGTGATTTTCCCATCCTGGGAGTGCAGGTCAAACTCTGGGAATGGGGGAGAGGATGCCAGCCACCCAACACAGATGCCAGCTTGAATGAGAGAGCAGAAGGTGATAAGGGATCCTGCCAGCCTCTTCCCAAGCCATTTCCTCATGCTGTTTCCAGGCTTGGTGACCATGAATGCCAAAACCACAGTGAGGGTTTTGGCTAACACACAAGCAACAGCAATGGAGAAGACGAGGCCAAAGACGGTTTGCCTCAAGACACAGGTCACCTTTGTAGGCCTGCCAATGAATAAGAAGGAGCAGAGAAAGCAGAGAAGCAGAGAAGAGAGCAAGGTGCAGGTGATTCCCCAGTTGTTGGCTTTGACAATGGGAGTGTTCCAGTGCAGAGCGAAGGTCCCCATCACAACAAGCGTGACCAGAGAAAGCAGGAGAGCCAAGGAAGCCAGAATCACCCCCAAGGGCTCCTCATAGGATAGGTAGCTTATTTTTTTTGGAACACATTGGTCCTGAAAGGCATTTGGGTAGCGATCGTCTGGGCATTTCTCACACTGATCTGCATCTGAAAGTGAGAAGCATGCTTTTAGCATTTCTGGAAGTGATAAAAATTAATTTTATTGATACTGTCTATTATGCTGTGCACAAAAAATATTACTGAGCTGTTGAACCATAGCCTATTTTTTCAACTAAGTGATGGTTCCTCCATGAGCATCTCCGCTGTACTAATTAATCCATTCATATTTATTTGTCATGGTTGCGGTATACTGATTGATTTCAGTCTTTTCCCATTAAACATGTCTAGCTCTACTAGTAAGTAAGTGAAGATGAAAATCTGTTGGCTGCAGGTTGAATGCTGACAAAAGGGAATCTATGGAGTGCAATCCTAATTATTTCTTCCCAGATGTATGTCATCCTGATTTCAATGGTGGTTACTCCCATGTGGATGTACTTTCACACAATATACTCTTGAAAGAGGAGGCGAGAGGAAAGGACAATATGTATCAGTAAAATATAAACACATGTGCTTGGGATCCATGACAGTAGATAAGCAGACATAATAAGACTAAGACATGAATGTCTGTGTTGGAGAGGAAGATGGGAATTCCAGTTGACTTGGGTTCCTTCACTTACCCTTCTGGACTGAAATCCTCCCTTTAGGGCACTGAACACAGTCATAGCAACACATTTGCTTTCCCTGCTGAGCAAACATACTCTGTCCAGGGTGGCAGCTCTCAACACAGGTGGAAATGGGCAGCATCTAATGGTAATGACAAGCAAGAGATTTTGAGTGGAATAAATCTTATTGTCATCTATATGCAGCAGAAAGGTCACAGGACTGAAAATATCAGGCCCCCTGATAAAGATTCTTTCTGCTGTCCCCAGACTATTTGGCCAGCCCAGCAGATGCATGAATAGCAAAGAGAAGCTAGTGCCAACATTCTCCTTCCTGATAGATTGATTCCTCATAACCCAAGCCTGATTCCCTTCTGGAGGGAGAGGAGAGCTGAGATAAGGACCCAGCAGCAAATGCTTCTTCTCCTTCTTAGGTGTGCAGGAGTAGGGAATGAAGGACCATCATGAGTTAGTTCTGGTTGTTGGTGATGAAAGATATTTAATATGGTTGCTATACATATTTTCTCTGCAGATCACACAACCTTGACAGTCCTCTCCAAGGAAGTTTTCACCAACCATTTTGTGGGAATTAAACTCTCGTTCCCATTTTTAAAGTTATGCGGAAGATAGCCCTGGTCATTTGACCCGTTAAGAAGTTCCCCTTTTCCTCCTATAAAACTATGCAAGACACTCTCTTTAAAAGTTCAAATAAGAATTAATAAATATAAAATCTACAATGCACGTAGGCTTCGTTCACATTGCTAATACATCTTTGTATTAGACCTCCAGTTATATGGCAGTATATAAACTCATTCAATCCATCCATCCATCCATCCATCCATCCATAAAAGATGATGATGATGGATAATGATTAAAAAAAAGATCTCTGGGTATAGGGTTATATATAAATTCAATCAATCAATCAATCAATCAATCAACCAATCAATCGCCTCAGGCATATGACAACACATATAGCCTTCCATAGCCTTCTGAGCAGCAGCTCTTTCCTTAGCCTTTGGGATGCTTTCATCCCACACATTATGGCCAAGCCTGCATGGAGTTTGGCCTCACAATCAGCCTGATGGAGACCAACATCCTGGCACAGGATATCGCCAGCCACTCCGTCCTTCAACATTAGTGACCACACACTTCAGGTGGTAGGTGATTTTCTTTCTACCTAGGCTCCGCATTGTTCCCAACAACACATTTTGGAGCACAACAGGCCCTTTTCAAGAGCTTTAAACACTTGCAGATTCCTTACTCATAAATACTTTGTTCTTATCCCTGAACTCCAAATTAGCTTCAAACTAGCTCTGCATCAACAAATTTGAACAAAGTAACAAAGATAGTATTTCATCAGTAAGTACCAGAGCTTGTCTCCTCACACCTCTCCTTTGTAGCCATCTCTGTTTTCCTGGATCTCCTGATCTTCTAATAAAAGATGATGATTAAAATAAGAAATAGTCCCACCCACCTGCTTGAACTTGGGATTCCATGCAACGGCACTTCCATCCACTGTGAACTCTTTTCCTGGGGGTGCCTGAGGGTCCACCCTCCCCACTCGGACTCTCTGGAAAGACTCATTGGGAAATGTGACCAAGTTGAGGAGATCATAGCCACCTGCCTGCTGCCCCTTCTCATCAAAAGAGATTTCTTCCCCAGCACTGTTGTTGAAGTGGATGTTCTTCAGGAAGGAGTGAAGCTAGATTGCAGGGAAAAACAACAACACAATCCTTGGAGGCTAATACGCTCTCTCTCTCTCATTTGCAAAGTGGACCTTTGTATTCTTACTACAATTTATCATATATATTGGGTACTTCAAAAAAATTCCCCAATTAATATGTGAAACTGCCATGTGCTGAGTCAAACAACTGGTCTCTGTAGCCCAGAACTGTCGACTTTGAATTGCCACAGTGCTACAGGGCATACATCCGAGGTTTCAACCCAATTTTGACACCAGAGGACACCCCTGCCTCTTGTGCAGCCCAAGTAGGAGAATCCTGGGATGGATTAATTTCAAGAGTTTGAATGTGCAGCTTGCAAAGCATGTGGCCTTTAACTGAGATAATGTCCCTCCCAATGATAGAATTCACCAGGGGAAATCCCCAAGGCCTCTCCTCCATGCCAGGTCTCAGCTGTGCAACATACAAATCAGTAATAATAACATTTGCTTCTAACATTGAGGAGAGTAATTGGCAGTACCTGCCAGGGCGGCATCCGTCTCTCAACCAGTACTTTCTGTTTGGCTCTTGATGAATACATGCTATGGAGAGCATGCGCTACTGCATGGACGGCATTGTAGATGGTGTAGCTCTGGCTGGACATTTCCATTTCAAACACAGGTCCAGTGAGTTTCTCCAGCTTCTCCTCCCCAGTGCAGTGTTCCCGCAGTGTCTCAATTAGATTGTTATCTGAGAATGAACAGAGGAATGCACTGGCCCAGAACTCCTGGATGAAATTAAGATTTGACTGCCATGGATTTATGGTCTGTAGAAAGTCGTGAAACCCTGGAACTGGATTTGAGTGGAGTGTAAATGTCAAGGTGCCATTGAAGGATATGGAAGGGAATTTGTCTCCAGCCAGCACTGCAGTGAAATCCCATTGAGCTGTTGTAATCCACACCCTCTGTACAGGGTACATAGATAAAACCTCACAGGAGACTAAAACCAGTCTCAAACCCTCTAGAGACTGACTGTCTCCATAGACGAGAATCACATTCATCTGCCTCTGTGTGAGAGCAAACATGATTGGTCTCAGTTTTTGTTGAAGTAGCTCATTAGGTAACCATTTTGTCACTAGTGGGATCACCAGTGTCCAAGAAATGCAAAGATTATTTTGGAAAAGCCTTGGTCTAAGAGTACGAAGGAAGGTTTCTCCACTGTCATCATCTGAAACAAGGAGGCCAATCCAGTTCCACCCAAACTTCCGGAGGAGCCACACAATGCCATCATACTGAGCTTCTTCATTGGGGGCCATTTGGAAGAAGGAAGGGAAGAGCCTTTTGTCACTCAGCACTGGATCCAAGGAGCCATAGCTGAGCTAAAGTGAAAGGCATCATATTTTTTAGAATCCGAAGACCATCTATTTCTTCAAAGAAAGAATACGTCTGTGTTGTGGTGGTTAACCACCTGGTCTTACTTTTCAAAGTCTACACCCCTGGCATTATTAAGTCTCAGGGTAAGAGAAGTTTCTAAATAGGAGGCTGGATGCTCCCATGATTACATGCTTTGTGGCATTGTCAGGTTTGGAAGAATCAGAACTTTGGTTATTAGTATTATTGCTACCTTTGCCCCCCCCCCCGAAATCCCAATGCTAATTCAGATGGCAGTGTAGACTACACATAGCTATGAAGCTTTAACATAATCATGTACCCATACCAAGTCTAATGTAGGACATAGGTGTAGAAAACATAATATAATGGGATTGAAAGCAAACCTGGATGCTTTTTGGGGTTTCCCTGTGTATGTCTGCCCTTGTGGTTGTATCTATGTATCTACAAACATACCTGTGGAATCTTGTAGGTGTTTAATATATTGGCCATCTGAAGGGAGTTTTGGGAGGTGAGCCCTCCAACGACGGCAATTAATTTATCTTCCCCATTACAGTGGTAATTGGGGGGATTTTGTTGTCCCACAAAAAGAAGAGCAAGAGTGTTCCAACAAGATTGCAAAGGATTAAAAGCATTCTCATAAAATGTTGATCCCAGTGTGATGTTGGATAAGAATTTGGCATTCTTGTTGACCTCTTGCATGGCAAAGATGAAGGCAAGAACATGTTGGTAGTTTTTCGGGATCAGACTGCAATGAGACAAAGAATGATTGCAACACTGGTGGAAGAGAAACAACTGTGTTTCAGTTTTGATTTGTAAATCTATGTACCTTGAATTTTGCAACCCATAGGAAAGGAACATTTTATTCCAACTAATGAAACTACAGCAGTCTCCTAATAGAATTTGATTAGATGTATGTGAATGGTGGAGTCCAAGAAATCCCATGTTGTGCTATGGATGAATTGGTGGGTTTGGATATGGGAACCTTCGAACCAAAATTTCTTAATGTGCCAAGTTCAGTCAAGCTCTAATTCTGTTCCTATTTAACTAGGTTCAAAACCACAAATGCAATGGAATATAAAATCGAGTGAAGCTGATTGTATGTTCCCAACTTCTTATATACAGAGTCCACGCCTACTTTTTGTTTAGTTTCTTTGTCTTCCATTTCTGAAACATGAAATTTTCATGGGAATGTATTCCCAATTGAACCTGGAGAAGAACTAAACATTAGACAAGGGTGGTCTTACCTGCGGGACACAAGGCCTTTTTTAGTGTCCCTGGAATCTGAGCCTAAGAGAGGGAGAAAGAGGGAGGGTAGTAGGAGTGGGATGTTCCTTCACATTCTCTCCCTTTCTTTCTTTACTGCCTTTCTCCCTCATTGCTTTCTGCATGATTGGTATTTTCAATGGTTCCTTTAATGCAATCCCAAGCCAATAGCAACTGACAAGAGTGATTATTTTATGGGAAATGCAATGCCTGTGTCCCCCAGGTTCAGAGTTGTCCTATTGGAAGATGATGATATATTTGTGGAAACCAGCTAAGCTCTGTCCTCCTGCCAGATGAAAAGTGCAGCTTGTAGCCCTGATGCTGCTGCATGCCTTTTTTTTAAAAAAAAAAACTTTGGAAGTGAAACCTTCCTCTTCTTCTTTTATTCAGCGAGATTTGCTTCCCCAATAATCATGCACAGCTTAAAGGTTGTGATCACTCAAGCTTCCACTAGAATTTTTTTCCTTCCATGTAAACGTGTGGTAATGAAAGCTGTTCTTGATCCCAAGTATTAGAGAGGGATTTGATCAGCCACATCTGGCGCCTTAGCCTGCTAATGGCTTTATTTCTGCTAACTCGAGGGGTGGGAAATAGGTCTGAATGTATCCTAGAAGGCTTCCAGGAGAAGCAAAGACAGAAACTGATGCAGTGGTTCATTTAATAAACTCAAGAATGATCAGTGGGCCCAGTGGAATTGTTTCTGATAAATAAGTAACTACTTACCGAGCATATAATGCAGAGAATTGGGGGTCCTCTGTTAATTTCTTTATTCTGAAGTCTGATTGTGTAACGGATACAAATACACCAATGATCATGTCTGCCAGAGGACCATATGAATTGATTTGAATTTTTTGTCTCAATGTGCATGAGGAGGAGTTCAAACTCTTGCTAGAAGAACAATGCAGCAGCAACAGCAGCAGGAAAAGCAGGTGGAGCGCTAACCATTCTTGTGCTGAACTGCATCTGGAAGCCATCATGTTTGCCTGTAGTCACAATTTCAGTCTTGGCTGCAGTTACAGGGAAACTTGGCTGCATGGAGCTATGTGCCTGCATCATATCCACCTTCCTAACTGGGTTCATGTAAGTTGATAGGACAGGCGCCTATATAGACTAGAACACAGGATCATCATATTTGGAAAGGGCTGTTTCTGTGGCTGTTATTGTGCCGGGCCTCTGATTTCCCAGGGGATATTTAGAAGTAGTGGTGCTGATCAATAATTATAAAAAATTACAGGGTGGAGGATCTGTTTTGCTCAAGTTCTCAATTCTCAGTACACGCAAAGTGCTATGTCGGTGCCATCCAGCTGTAGCCCAAGATCTGCTCACTTCTGAAGCAGTGCCTCTCACCTTGAGTATTGCTTTCTGAATTGATACAATTTTACACATGGCCAACCCATAGAAAGAGGATTGTGGATGTGCATATCCCTTATTTTGAGTCAAACCATTAACCCTTCTATCTAACTACAGTCTACCCTGAGGAGCAATCAAGCATTTTTCTTTCATTCAATTGGAACTCTTTTAACTGGAGATGTTAGCAATTAAACTTTGTCCTAATGCAGGGGTCAGCAAACTTTTTCAGCAGGGGGCCGGTCCCTCACACCTTGTGGGGGGCCGGACTATATTTTGAAGAAAAAAATGAACGAATTCCTATGCCCCACAAATAACCCAGAGATGCATTTTAAATAAAAGGACACATTTTATTCATGTAAAAAACATGCTGATTCCCGGACTGTCCCTGGGCCGGATTTAGAAGGCGATTGGGCCGCATCCAGCCCCTGGGCCTTAGTTTGGGAAACCCTGTCCTAATGCAACCAAAGCTGAGTTATGTTACTGAGCTATATCTCCTCATTCTAAGCTTGATGGTTAAGCACTCCTTCATTACTCCTTCATAAGAATAAGAATAAGAATTAGAATAATAATAATAATAATAATAATAATAATAATAATAATAGGAATAGCATGCCAGGCAATCCTTCTCTCCTTCTGCCTCCATCAGATATCCTCATACACGTGGTCTTTTCAAGGCCATCCCACTATAGCCCAAGACTTGCTCCCTAGTGAAGCAGTGCCTAGGACAGTTGGTCTAACTTTCTGAATGGATACAACGTGAAACTCTTCTGGTCGAGACAACCAGCCCTTCCCCCCATGTACTGCCAATTATGATCCATGGTGTATCAAGGAGATGTTTCTGTCATGCAACTTGGGCTTTTTAAAACTTTGGCCCTTATGTATCCAATCTGAACTCTGCTACTGAGCAATAGCCCCTTACTCTAAGCCATTTGGTTAAGCTCTCCCTCATAACAGCATCCCAGGTAACTCTTCCCTTCTTCTACCTCCATCAGATGCCATCCCACATGAGATTCTCGTCCCCCCCCCCCAAAGCGGGAGTGGTTTTGTGTGGGACAGCAAAGGTGTGGGCCTCCCTCTCTCATGCCGGGAAGTCAGAGAGGCAGGGCGGTGGTTGATTTCTGTTTGAATCCATGGGTGTGACTATGAGAGAAACAAGGCCTTCTTGGGGTGTTAATGCTCTGAACCCCTCCAGGTTGTATATATGTGTAAATAAACCATATATCATAAGGACACCACAGTCTCTGTGGTAGCTCATTCCAAAGGAAACACATCTGGAATCCCTGGAATCTCACAATGCTAGGAGATAGGGACGGTGTACAGCAATATGTAGTGAAGTTCCCAGGTGAGCTTCCCTGGATAGAGCATTCCACAAGTGGGGAGCCACCACAGAAAAGGCCCACTATTGTGTTGCCACTCTCTGAGGCACAAAAAAGGGGCCTCCGATGATGATCACAGCGTCTGAATTGGTTTTTAGAGGTCCTTCAGGTTCTGCAGTCCTGAGCGCTTTAAGGCTTTACAGGTCAAAACCAGCACTTTGAATTGCACCTGGAAAGTAATCAGCAGCCAGTGCAGTTGGGCCAGGATTGGTGTTATATTCTTAAAATGTATTGCCACGGTAAGCAACCTAGTCATGAAATTCTGCACTAGCTGAAGATTCTGAATGTCTTTCGAGGAAGCCCTAGGTATAACACATTGCAATAATCTAACCTAGAGGTTCCAGCAGCACAGGAAAAAGAAGTTTAATATAATCATAGAACTGTGGAGTTGGAAGGGACCCTGAGGATCATCTAGTCCAACCACCTGCCTCCTACATGGGGATCAAACCTGCAGCCTTGGTGCTATCAGCACCACACTCTAAGCAACTGACTTATCCAGGCTGATAAAGTTAGGCTATCCTTGTCCAGATAAGGCTGCAGCTGGGCCCCCAGCAAAAGGTGATGGAAAGCACTCCATGTCACCAAGGCCACCTGAGCCTCAAGTGACAGCAACGGATCAAGAATACCCCCAAGTTGCATACCTGCTCCTTCAGAGGGAGTGGGACCCAATCAAGAGCAGGCCTCCTCTCATCCATGCAGTTTGGGGAAATGTGCACTAACAGTTACCAGTCATATTTTGATTGAACTTATGTTTATTGGTGCTAAACTAGTCCACTAGTGAGGCAAGACATCCACAGCCACACCTGCAGATGTAAAGGGAAAGTAGAGTTGTGTTTCACCAGTATATTGCGTGGACAGGCAGTATTTTTATGGGGAATATCTGTTTGAAGATGGATGAGGGCAGATGCAAATCAAAACAAATGTTAATGTGCTTGGAGCAATCCCCATTGTGTCAACTATGCAAAGAGAGAGTAAGAATTTCTCTTCCAAACCTCCCTCTCTAATATGCCAGAGAGCTCTTAAGAGCACACACAACAAGGGCCCCAACAGTGTTGTGTATGTGGAATATTGGTACAATCATGTGTCAGAGGGCCTGATATGGCTACTCTAGAGTAACGACTCCAGCATGGTCTTTTTAGGCTTTTATTAAGTGCTGATTATTTACAGTGTTCAGAGCGGTAAATATGCATCCTTAAGGTGAGGTGTCAGAACCTCCGAATGGCGATTGGCGCGTTTTCTTCCAGCACAGAAGCCTTGGTAGACCCAACCTCTTCCCCCTACGTTTGCGTCGCAATTCGGGAGTTGGGGGGATTGGCCTTCCCCCCGGGCCCCCCACTTCCTGTCCCACCTGGTGCATGGGCTCCGCAACCTTGCCTGAGCCTCGGACCCCACTTCCTGACCCTCCGCTAGAGGCAGAGCTCTCCCTACTCTCTCCAGCGCTTGGGGATGGGCTGGAACTTAAGATGGGAGGGACTTCCCTGTATCCCTTGTCCCTCACATCCACCCCCCTCCCAGGCTCCTCTCCCCCCCTCCCTAAGGGCTCTCCGCTTGCTGGGGACGAGTGAAACCCCAAGAAGTCCGTGGTGTCAGAGCCTGTGGGTGTAAAAATTTCCCCCCAATCTGGCGATCTTTCCCTCTCCCCCTGAGAAGACTGGAATCCCAAAAAGTCTGTGGCGTCAGAGCTGGTGGGAGTAAAAATGTTCTGCCAATCTTCTCCTGCCTCTGACGTAGTCGACCTTGGTGAAACCCACACCTCTTCTTCCGTATCCTCAAATTCCGCTTCCCATCTCCATGGAGAGCTGCTGCCTGCTATCCCTTACTCCCGCCCCTCCCCCTCCCTTTCCATGTTCCAGGGCTTGGGTCTGTGGGGGAAAAGGGCGTGGAACTCTTCCACTAAAAATTCCTCAGGTACTTCCGTGGCCGGTATCCACTCATTGTGGGACGGCGGAGTGTCCTCCCATGCTATAAGGTACTCCACCCCTCTCACCCCTCTCCTTGAGTCTAAAATCTCAGTTGCCTCATTGAGTCGTCGGGCGTCTCCCGTCTCCCCCCCTCCCTCTGGAGGCTGATCACTGTCCCGCAACCTGGTGCTTTCTCTGTACGGCGACAGCAGGGATCTATGAAACACTGGGTGCACTCTCATGTCCTCCGGCAGTGCTAGCCTGAAGGCTACCGGGTTGACCTGTTGCGTGACCGTGAAGGGGCCCAGCCTCCTGGGTGCTAACTTCTTGCATCGCCCCCTGGTGGGAAGACCTTCCGAGGACAACCAAACCTTGTCCCCCACCCTGATGACCTCCCCCGGTCGCCTGTGGCGATCTGCCCCCTTCTTGTACGCTTCCTTGGCCCTCTCCAAGTGTTCTCTGAGCTGCTGGTGCACCGTCTCCAGGTCCTCTGCCCAATCCTCTGCCTGTGGGCCCTCCTCCCCCTCCTCCCCCTCCCTCTCTGGGAAAGATCTGAGGTCGCGCCCATAGTTGGCTTTAAAGGGCGACACCCCTGTGGAAACGTGCACTGCATTATTGTAGGCAAATTCTGCCAGTGGCAGGCGATCCACCCAGTCCGTTTGCCTCTGGCTGACGTAGCATCTCAGGTACTGCTGCAGAATGGCGTTGACCCTCTCCGCCTGTCCGTTGGTCTGCGGGTGTCTAGCCGTCGACAAGCTGACCTCCACCTGCAGGAGGTTCATGAGCCGCCGCCAGAACCTGGAAACAAATTGGCGGCCACGATCCGAAATAACTCTTAAAGGTAATCCATGCAGTCTGAATACGTGGTCAACAAACAGTTTGGCTGTCTCTTCTGCAGAGACCGCTCTGGCACACGGTGTAAAGTGGCACATTTTGGACATAAGGTCCACCACCACCAACACTGCGGTCTTGCCCCTGGATGAAGGCAGGTCTGTGATGAAGTCCATGGACACCACTTCCCACGGCCTGTGCGGTGTGGCTAAGGGCTCCAGCAACCCTGCTGGCGCTGCTCTGACCACCTTTGCTCGCTGGCAGGTGTCACAACCCCTTACATAGTCTCGAACATCTTCCCGCACCCCTGGCCACCAGAAGTGTCTCATGACTAGGTGAGCGGTTTTGTCCCTTCCAAAATGACCCGCCGTTGGGTTGTCGTGCATCTGCTTGAGGACCTTACGTCTAAGCTGGGTGGTGGGCAGGTACAGTGCACCCTTGTAGAAAAGCAGCCCCCTGCATTCTGCAAAGTCTCTTGCCTGCTCCCTCCCCCCTCGCAGCTCTCTGAAGATGTGGGTGGCAAACTCATCTGCTGCCGTCAGTGCTGTGAGTTCTGCCTCGCTCACCACTGCTGCTCCGCAGGACCATGCTGATGGGGGGAAAATGTGCCTGGGTGCTGGTGGCAACTCCTGCTCCATGTACTCTGGTTTGCGGGAGAGGGCGTCCGCCCTGACATCCTGCTCCCCCGGGATGTAGTGGATGGAGAAGTTGAAGTTCGAGAAGAACTCTGCCCACCGTATCTGCCGCTGGTTGAGCACCCTGGCCGTCCTCCAGAACTCCAGGTTCTTGTGGTCTGTGCACACCTGAATGGGGTGCTTGGCGCCCACCAGGAAGTGTCGCCAGTGCTGGAATGCAGAGTGGATCGCAAGAAGTTCCCTATCAAACACCGTGTAGTTGCGCTCTGGCTGGGTCAGCTTCCTGGAGAAGAAGGCACAGGGTCTCCACTCTCTGTTGGCGTCCAGTTGCAACAAAATGGCGCCCACAGCTCTATCTGAAGCATCTGTTTCCACGCGAAGGGGCGCATCCTGTACCACGTGGAACAGGTTCTGGTCTGAGGCGAATACCCTCTTGAGGCTTTCGAACGCTGCTTGCGCCTCTGGTGTCCACCTGAACTTCTGCTTGCCTCTCAGGCAGTCAGTGATGGGAGCCGTAACGCGAGAGAAGTTCTTGATGAACTTCCTGTAGAAGTTGGCGAAGCCTAGGAGGCGTTGGGCATCCTTGCGCGTCCTGGGGCTGTGCCAGTCCAGGATGGCCTGCACCTTGTCCTTGTCCATCGCCAGCCCCTTGTCTGACAGCTTGTAGCCCAGGAAGTCCACTTCCCTGGTGTGAAACTTGCACTTCTCCAGCTTCACATACAGGTGGTTCTCCTTCAGGCGCTGCAACACCTCCCTGACATCCTTCACATGTTGTACTGGGTCATTGGAATAGATAAGGATGTCATCTAGGAATACCAAGCAGTTCTTGAAAAGGAGGGACCCCAGGACGTGGTGCATGAAGGCCTGGAAGCATGCTGAGCCCCCTTGCAAACCGAAGGGCATCACCAGATATTCAAAAGAGCCCAGTGGCGTGAACATCGTGGTTTTCCACTCATCGCCTTCCCGGATCCTGATCAAGTTGTACGCCCCCCTCAGGTCTAGCTTGGTGAAGATCTTGCCCCTGTGCGCCGCTGTCAGCAGATCGTCCACTCTGGGCATTGGGAAAGCCACCGGTTCCGTCATGGAGTTGAGCCGTCTAAAATCCACCACCAGACGGCGCTGTTGCGTGTCCTTCTTGTCCACCCAGAAGACCGGGCTGCCCCCTGCTGCCTTGCTTTCTCTGATGAACCCCCGCTTGAGGTTCTTGTCGATGAACTCCCTCAGATCCTCCAGTTCCTGATCTGACATGGAGTACAGTTTGGCTGGGGGTAGCGTGGCCCCTGGCACCAGGTTGATTTGACAGTCAAAGGACCTGTGTGGGGGTAGGTGGTCGGACTCCGCTTCGCTGAAGACCTCCTGCAGGTCCCAGTACGGCTTGGGTATTGCCTCACCCCCCTTGATGTGCATGGTGGCCACTGTGGCGATGGGAGGCCCCTCCCCAGGTTGGCGCTGCATGCAATGCTCCAGACAAAAGTCCGATCCAAACGTGATGCATCTCTGGTGCCAACTGATAGAGGGGTCATGTTGCTCCAGCCAGCTCATGCCCAAGATGATGGGGGGGTCGGAGATGGTGGTGACGTTGAATGCCAGTGTCTCTGAGTGTCATCCCACCGTCATTCTCATGGGGGGGGGTCTGGTGGGTGATGCCCCCCCCCAGTAACTCCCTGCCGTCAATGGTGGAGACGTGCAGGGGGAAATCCAGCTGCAGAAGTTGGATCTGGTGCTCTTCTGCAAAGTTTCTCGAGAAGAAGTTGGCTGATGCACCACTGTCAATTAACGCGAGTACCGTCAGGGGATAGCCATTTGGGAGCGTTAACGTCACTTCTAGAACCACCCCTGCTCTGGGGGGTGGGTGGGCTGTCGCTGCTCCTCGCTGTGCGGGTGGGTGGGGTGGGGCCGGTTTGTGCTAACTGTGCCTGGCTGCTGCCCCTTGTCTCCTGCAGCCAGGCTGTCTCGTTTCCCTGCTGTGGTGCTGCTTCAGTGGGGGAAGGTACAACCGTTCCCGCCTTTCCTTGCCACTCCCTGCGATGAGGGCAGTCTCTGATGCGATGCCGGGGGGAGTTGCAGAGAAAGCAATTCCCGCCTCTTCCCTCCTTGCGTCTTGGCGCCGCCGGGGTTTGAAAAGCCCCCGCGCGCACTCCACCGATCTCCATCGGTTCCGGCTCTGGGCTTGGTCTGGGCGGGTCTGGGGGCGGGCCCTGGGGTGGGGTTTGGTGATGTGGTCTGTCCTGGGAGCGTGGGAACCAAGGTTTTGCTGCGCGCGTCGCTTGTTTGTCATTCCATCTGGATTCCTGTCTCACCCCCACCGCTAGCGCCGCTTTGCTTAAATCATCCATAGTTCGCGGTTTAGGACCTCTCGCCAGCTCATCCTTAACGTCTGCGTGCAAACCTAGGTAGAAGGCTGATTTCACTGGCTCACTTTGCAGATCCCACCCCAGTTTGTGCACCAGCATGGTGAATCTCGCCCAGTAGTCCCTAACTGTCGATATTCCTTGTGTTAAGTTATGAAGCTCCTCTTTAGTGGCCTCCATTTCACTGTCACTAGCGTACATTATTTTTAAAGCTTCTAGAAATAGTTTTGCGTTCTTCATGCAAGGATTTTTTTGCGCGATGAGCGGTCTTACCCATTCTCGGGCGGCCCCCGTCAAATGCTCTATGATAAAGGAGACTCTGTGCGCGTCATCTGGGAATTCTGCTGCATGCAATTCCAGCGCATAATTTATTTCTGTCTCAAATCCTAGGTACTCCCTAGTGTCGCCGCTAAACTTGGTGACTAGGCTCTGTCCCCTCCTCACTTGGACTAGCTGCGGCTGGGGCGCCCCCCCACCTCTAGCGGCTTTCTCCTCTTCCAACTTCTTCTGCAGGTCCAATACCATCACCCTTAGCTGTTTCTCAGTCTCCTCTTTTGTCCTCACCTGGTCCACCAGCTTGTCCAGCTCCTCCTGCGCCCCTCGCGCTTCCTCCTGAGCGGCATGCAATTGCTGCTGTGCCTGCGCTGTAAGGTTCCGTAGCTCCTGCTTCGCTGCTTCGGCCTCCAGCCTCCAATGCTCAGCCTCCTGCGCGCTCATCGCGGCACTCCAAAGTAGCCAAAAAAAGATTCGGAGGTTGCTGTCAGAGGGCCTGATATGGCTACTCTAGAGTAACGACTCCAGCATGGTCTTTTTAGGCTTTTATTAAGTGCTGATTATTTACAGTGTTCAGAGCGGTAAATATGCATCCTTAAGGTGAGGTGTCAGAACCTCCGAATGGCGATTGGCGCGTTTTCTTCCAGCACAGAAGCCTTGGTAGACCCAACCTCTTCCCCCTACGTTTGCGTCGCAATTCGGGAGTTGGGGGGATTGGCCTTCCCCCCGGGCCCCCCACTTCCTGTCCCACCTGGTGCATGGGCTCCGCAACCTTGCCTGAGCCTCGGACCCCACTTCCTGACCCTCCGTTAGAGGCAGAGCTCTCCCTACTCTCTCCAGCTCTTGGGGATGGGCTGGAACTTAAGATGGGAGGGACTTCCCTGTATCCCTTGTCCCTCACATCATGGAACCCACATACAATATTTGAACGTTGTGATTACTGTAACATGAATTTAATGTACAAATCTATAAACAAAGGGAAAATAAGGGTTGCATTTAAAAATGAACGGATATTGAAAACATTAGCCACAACATGACCTGAGGAACGCCTGACCTGGATTTGGGCCCAGATCAATTCTCATGTTTCTCCACACAGACAGCACCCTGGAGAAGTAGAGCACAGTAAGTAACAGCATTTCACATTCGGCTCAGCAGCAGGTGAGCAGAGGGTGAATTTTCTTTATTTGGCCTGTGTTTGTCTTTTGAGGGTATAGACAGGCAGGCCAAAAATGCAGATATTCAGCAAAGTTTACAAAAGATGCACAAATACCCCATGGTCCCAGCATAATGTGCTGTCCTAGGTCAGGCATCCCCAAACTTTGGCCTTCCAGAGGTTTGGACCACACTTCCCATCTTCCCCGACCACTGGTCCTGTTAGCTGGCGATCATGGGAGTTGTAGGGCAAAACATCTGGAGGGCCACAGTTTGGGGATGCCTGTCCTAGGTCCTGGGAAACTAGGGTTGAAATCCCCATTCAGCCATAGGTCAGGTGCCATCTCTCAATGTAAGCTTCTTCACAGAGTTGTTGAGAAGACAACAGTGAGAGGGAGAGTGGCTGGCACTTGGATGGCATAGAAGATGGAACATAAAAACAAAGAAATTATTATGAAAATACATACAAAGGAAATAACATCTTCTTGCCACAACTTAAGGTCCCTGACTAACAGCATCTGTTTCACCTTCTCAACTATGGTCATCCTTCTTCCTTACTAACCTCTCCTTACTGTTCATCTCAGGCCTAAATATAATGATGAAGATTTTAGGGAGGAAGATGCAACCCAGTAAGCCAGCAGTAGAGGCCAAGATAGAGAAGATCTCCACAGCCACCATGTATTTCCCTTTGGTGCTCAGATAAGTGGGGACAAAGGACAGCCAAACACTGCAGAAGACCAGCATGCTGAAGGTAATCAACTTGGCTTCATTGAAAGTATCAGGCAACTTCCTGGCAAAGAAAGCCACAGAGAAGCTCACAATGGCCAAAAGACCCATGTAGCCAAGAATCAGGTGGAACATGATGTTGGAGCCTTCATTGCACTGCACTATGATTTGCCCATCCTGGGAGTGCAGGTCAAACTCTGGGAATGGGGGAGAGGATGCCAGCCACCCAACACAGATGCCAGCCTGAATGAGAGAGCAGAAGGTGATAAGGGATCCTGCCAGCCTCTTCCCAAGCCATTTCCTCATGCTGTTTCCAGGCTTGGTCACCATGAATGCCAAAACCACAGTGAGGGTTTTGGCTAACACACAAGCAACAGCAATGGAGAAGACGATGCCAAAGACGGTTTGCCTCAAGACACAGGTCACCTTTGTAGGCCTGCCAATGAATAAGAAGGAGCAGAGAAAGCAGAGAAGCAGAGAAGAGAGCAAGGTGCAGGTGATTCCCCAGTTGTTGGCTTTGACAATGGGAGTGTTCCAGTGCAGACCGAAGGTCCCCATCACAACAACCGTGATCAGCGAAAGAAGGAGAGCCAAGGAAGCCAGAATTGCCCCCAAGGGCTCCTCATAGGATAAGTAGCTTATTTGTTTTGGAATACATTGGTCCCGAAAGGCATTTGGGTAGTGATCAGCTGGGCATTTCTCACACTGATCTGCATCTGAAAGTGAGAAGCATGCTTTTAGCATTTCTTGAAGCAAAAAATTATTAATATTATTGATACAGTCTATTATGGTGTACACGAAACATATTACTGAGCTGATGAACCAAAGGTGATGAACCAAAGTGATGGTTCCTCTCTGATCATCTCAGATTTACTAATCAATCTATGCATATTTATTTGTCATGGTCGCAGTATATTGATTGATTTCAGTGTTCCCCCTTAATCATGTCCAGCTCTGCATCCAGCCCCATGTTTTTGCATTTCTAAGCTTGTCGTCTAAGTGTTTCTTTTTTACACTTTCTGTAAGGGAACTTGGGAGTAGACGAAACAGCCAAGTAGCCTGTCATCAGGAAAATCTATATTTCACAAGAAATGACTGTTCCTAAGGCTTGAAACTGTGTGGATACAATAGAAGAGATAATTTACAATTTTAATAACAGAAGATGAAAATTTGTTGGCTGCAGTTTCAATGGTGAGAAAAGGAAATCTATGGCATGCAATCCTATCCATTTCTACCCAGATGTATGTTATGCTGATTTCAATGGTGCTTACTCCAATGCGGACGTAGTTTCACAGAAGATATACCAGAATAGCTGTCCAAAGAGTAGGGGAAAGGAAAGGAAAATATGTATCAGTAAAATAAACACATGTGCTTGGGATCCATGACAGAAGATGAGCAGACATAATAAGACTGAAACATGAATGTCTGTGTTGGAGAGGAAGATGGGAATTCCAGTTGACTTGGGTTCCTTCACTTACCCTTCTGGACTGAAATCCTCCCTTTCGGGCACTGAACACAGTCATAGCAACAGATTTGTTTTCCCTGCTGAGCAAACATACTCTGTCCAGGGTGGCAGCTCTCAACACAGGTGGAAATGGGCAGCATCTAAGGGTAATGACAAGCAAGGGATTTTGAATGGAATAAGCTTGCTTCTCTACATAAATCTTATTGTCATCTATGTCTGCTATGCGGCAGAAAGGTCACAGGGCTGAAATTAGAGGATGACTGTCAAGCATTTGCTCCCTTGGCAAGCATCAGGCCCCCTGATAAAAATGCTTTGTGCTGTCACCTAACCATTTGGCCAGCCCAGCACATGTCTGAATGGCAAAGAGAAGCTCCTGCCAACCTTCTCCTTCTTGATAGATTGATTCCTCATAACCCAATGCTGAATCCCTCCTGCAGACACTGTCTTTTAAAGTTTAAATAAGAATTAATTTTTACTTAGTGTACTATGGCAGCTTTTGACTGATCTTGGATTAAGAAAGATAGAGAAAGTAAGATTAAGGGTATAAATCATCGTAAGAATGTAGTATATAAAGGATAGAGATTAGAGAAATGAGGTTGGGTACATTCAATATAAGAATTAAATTATACAACGGGATTCGACAGGAAGTCTATTTTTTATGTCATAGCCTTTGTAAATAATCGAATAGAAACTAGCAGCAATACATTTTAAGTTTTTGTTCATAAGTATGCAAGAAAGGACAAACACAGGTTTTTCTTTTTCTTTTTATTATTTTTCTTTTTATTCTTCTTCTTCTTCTTTGTGTAAATAGCTGGAATTTTCATTTATTCTGAGAGATGTATTATATATTTAATGCTCTGCAAGACTATTAATAAAGCTAATAAAAATACTTAGTGTACTTTTACTTGCAGATTAAAATACACGATGCAGGCAGGTGTTACTTACATTGCTGATACATCTTATATAGATTTTTATCTAAGATAAATGCTGTTACAGACTGACAGCAGCACAACAGAACATTCTGCTCTATTGTGTTTTTAATATTCGGTTGGGAGCCGCCCAATGCCCCTGGGGATACCCAGCTTCATGGGCGGGGTATAAATAAATTATTATTATTTCGATTCAACCCATCACATAAATCATTACCTCATTTTATATTTAATATTAATCATTACCTCATTTCATGTTTAATACGCATGCGCAATAAGCATCGCTAACTAAACTTTGATTCTCACCGTGATCTGTTACATATTGTTAGTTTACATGCATGGGAACCTGTGTTACGTGTGGATGTAACAACTTATGTTCTAGCTCATGAATTATATCATTGTGATTTGCGTATTAGCTGACCTTCTGTTCTGGTAAAAGAACGGCATCTTGCTGAATCATCAGTTCCTTTAAAGCATCAGGTTACCATAACTCTTCTAATATAAGCATATCCTGAGATTTATAAGGATTTACATTATCACCTTAATTGTGGCCCTTTGGGCCCCTGCTACAATAACTGCCATAACTGTACAAACCGACAGAACTATGCCCTTTTAAAATGTGGTTTGTTTGTTTTTACAGGGGCTATTGGGTTGTTGTTTTTATTATGATTATGTATGATGTGGTTTCATGTGTTTATTTCAATCTATGAATCGCCCTGAGACCTCTTGGTATAGGGTGGTATATAAATTCAATCCACCCACCCATTGCATCAGGCATATGAAAGCAAAGGGTTCTATAGCCTTCTGAGCATTCACCGTTTCCTTAGACTTTTGGAGGCTTTCATCCCAAACATTATGGCCAAGCCTGCACGGAGTTTGGCCTCACCATCAGCCTGATGGACACCAACATCCTGCAACAGGTTATCACTGGCACTCCATCCATCAACATTAGTGACCACACACTTCAGGTGGTAGGTGATTTTCTTTCTACCTGGACTCCACTTGTTGGGACACAGTCTCAAACAAAGATTGTTGCCAACAACACATTTTGGAGCACAACAGTCCCTTTTCAAGAGCTTTAAACATTTGCCAATTCCTCACCCAGAAATACTTTGCTCTTTAACCCTGAGCTCCAAATTTGAACAAAGTAACAAAGATTGTAGTTCATCAGTGAGTACCAGAGCTTGTCTCCTCACACCTCTCCTTTGTAGCCATCTCTGTTTTCCTGGATCTCCTGATCTTCTCATAAAAGATGATGAAAACAAGAAATAGTCCCACCCACCTGCTTGAACTTGGGATTCCATGCAATGGCACTTCCATCCACTGTGAACTCTTTTCCTGGGGGTGCCTGAGGGTCCACCCTCCCCACTCGGACTCTCTGGAAAGTCTCATTGGGAAATGTGATCAAGTTGAGGAGATCATAGCCACCTGCCTGCTGCCCCTTCTCATCAAAAGAGATTTCTTCCCCAGCACTGTTGTTGAAGTGGATGTTCTTCAGGAAGGAGTGAAGCTAGATTGCAAGGGGGGGGGAGACAGACCTTGTAGGTTAATACGCTCTCTCTTTTGCCAGTTGGACCTTTGGCTTTTTACTACCATTCATCGGTATGTTATAGGACACTGAAAGTTGCCTTCCAGTGAGTGAAATCATTGCTCTATATAGCTCAGTAATTTCTACACTGGTTGTTATTGACTCTCTAAGGTTGCTCTAGTCTATTCTGAATTCAAAGCAGATGCTCTGCCATTGAGCTGTAAGCTCTTGTTTTACTTGGCATAGATACTGGGTACTTCAAAAAACTCCCCATTAACATATGAAACTGTCATGTGCTGAGTCAAACAATTGGTCTCTGTAGTCCAGAACTGTCTACTCTGAATTGCCACAGTTCTATACGGCATACATCTGAGGTTTCAACCCAGTTCTGATGACAGAGGACACCCCTTTCCCTTATGCAGCCCCAAGTAGGAGAATCCTGGGATGGATTAATTTCAAGAGTTTGAATGTGCAGCTTGCAAAGCATAAGAAATAAATTCTCACCCAATGATAGAGCTCACCAGGGAAAATCCCCAAGGCCTCTCCTCCATGCCAGGTCTCAGCTGTGCAACATACAAATCAGTAATAATAATAACACCTGTGCTTCTAACATTGAGGAGAGTAGTTGACAGTACCTGCCAGGGCTGAACTTTTGGCTGCATCCATCTTTCACCCAGTACTTTCTGTTTGCCTCTTGATGAATACATGCTATGGAGAGCATGTGCTACTGCATGGACGGCATTGTAGATGGTGTAGCTCTGGCTGGACATTTCCATTTCAAAGACAGGTCCAGTGAGTTTCTCCAGCTTCTCCTCCCCAGTGCAGTTTCTCTGAGTTGTGGCAATTAGATTGTGATCTGGGAATGAACAGAGGAATGCACTGGCCCAGAACTCCTGGATGAAATAAAGATTTGGCTGCCATGGATTCATGGTCTGTAGAAAGTCCTGAAACCCTGGAACTGGATTTGAATGGAGTGTAAATGACAAAGTGCCATTGAAGGATATTGATGGGAATTTGTTTCCAGCCAGCACTGTAGTGAAATCCCATTGAGCTGTTGTAATCCACACCCTCTCCAGAGGGTTCATAGCGAAAACCTCACAGGAGACTAAAACCAGTCTCAAACCCTCCAGAGACTGACTGTCTCCATAGACGAGAATCACATTCATCTGCCTCTGTCTGAGAGCAAACATGATTGGTCTCAGTTTTTGTTGAAGTAGCTCATTAGGAAAAAAGTTTGTCACTAGTGGGATCACCAGTGTCCAGGAAATGCAAAGATTATTCTGGAAAAGCCTTGGTCTGAGAGTACGAAGGAAGGTTTCTCCACTGTCATCATCTGAAACAAGGAGGCCAATCCAGTTCCACCCAAACGTCCGGAGGAGCCACACAATGCCATCATATTGAGCTTCTTCATTTGGGGCCATTTGGAAGAAGGAAGGGAAGTGCCTTTGGTCACTCAGCACTGGATCTAAGGAGCCATAGCTGAGCTAAAGGGAAAGACACCATATTTTTAAGAATCCGAAGACCATGTATTTCTTCAAAGAAATAATACTTCTGTATTGTGGTGGTTAACCACCTGGTCTTACTTTTCAGAGTCTACACCCCTGGCATTATTAAGTCTCAGGGTAGGAGAAGTTTCTAAACAGGAGGCTGGATGCTCCCATGATTACATGCTTTGTGGCATTGTCAGGTTTGGAAGAATCAGAACTTTGGTTATTACTATTATTGCTTCCTTTGCCCCCCCCCCGAAATCCCAATCCTAATTGAGACGGCAGTGTAGGCAACACATAGCTATGAGGCTTTAACATAATCATGTACCCATACCAAGTCTAATGTAGGACATATGTGTAGAAAACATAATGTAATGGGATTGAAAGCTAACCTGGATGCTTTTTGGTGTTTTCCTGTGTATTTCTGCCCTTGTGGTTGTATCTATCTACACACATACCTGTGGAATCTTGTAGGTGTTTAATATATTGGCCATCTGAAGGGAGTTTTGGGAGGTGAGCCCTCCAACGACGGCAACTAATTTATCTTCCCCCTTACAGTGGTAATTGGGGGGATTTTTTTGTCCCATGAAAAGAAGAGCAAGAGTGTTGAAACAAGATCGCAAAGGGTTAAAAGCATTCTCATAAAATGTTGATCCCAGGGTGATGTTGGATAAGAATTTGGCATTCTTGTTGATCTCTTGCATGGCAAAGATGAAGGCAAGAACATGCTGGTAGTTTTTCGGGATCACACTGCAATGAGACAAAGAATGACTACAACACCTTTTTAGAACTAAAATATCCACCTGATGAAGTTAAACAACAGATCAACAGAGCCAGACAGATACCTAGAGAGAACCTGCTGCAAGACAGACCCAAAAAAGAAAATAACAGAACACCACTAGTCATCACATACAGCTCCCAAGTTAAAACAGTACAACGCATCATCAGAGATCTACAGCCTCTCCTGGACAATGACAGCTCCCTTTCTCAAGCTCTGGGAGGAAGACCTTTCATTGCCTACAGACAGCCACCCAATCTTAAACAACTCCTCACCCACAATAATACAACCACCAGACTTAACATGGACACTGGTACCAGAGCCTGCAATAAACCCAGATGCCAACTTTGCTGCCACATACACCCAGACAACACCATTACTGGCCCCAACAACATCCAACATACCATCTCAGGACTATTTAATTGCTCATCCTCTAACATTGTGTATGCCATCAAATGCCAACAGTGCCCTTCAGCTCTCTATATTGGACAAACAGGCCAAACCCTACGCCAAAGGATAAATGGACATAAATCTGACATCAGGAACCAGAAGACAGAAAAACCAGTAGGAGAACACTTCAATCTCCCAGGACATTCTATACAAGATCTCAAAGTAGCTGTCTTACTACAAAAGAATTTCAGAAATAGACTGGAAAGAGAAGTTGCTGAATTACAACTTATCACCAAGCTCAAAACCATGGAGGGACCTGGTTTGAACAGAGATATCGGATTCTTATCTCATTATACATGATAAGCGATCTTCAGCCATCTCAACCCTTGCTTTTTCATGCAAAACCATTTGCAGTCGTTTCCAGTCATCAACAGCTATCAGTCAGTCAATCACCCATTTCCACCACCCTTCTGAGTGATCCCCCAACCCCATCCCCACCCCTCCCCACTCCTTCTCTACATATGTGCCTGGAAACTCCCATTTCACTGTATCTGAAGAAGTGTGCATGCACACGAAAGCTCATACCAAAATAAAAACTTAGTTGGTCTTTAAGGTGCTACTGAAGGAATTTTTTTATTTTACTTCGACCCAGACCAACACGGCTACCTACCTACAACACTGGAGGAAGAGAAACAAGTGTGTTTCAGTTTTGATTTGTGAATCTATGTACCTTGAATGTTGCAACCCATAGGACAGGAACATTTTATTACAACTAATGAAACTGGAGCAGTCTCCTTATAGATTTTGATTAGATTTAGGTAAATGGTGAATTCAAAGAGATTCATTTTTGTGCTATGGATGAATTGGTGGGTTTGGATATGGGAAACCCAGAAACAGAAAGCTGTTAAGTTCTACGGTTAACACATTCCCCTCTCTTTTAAACATAATCTCCATGCCTGTCTCTTGTTCTTCTTCTTTGTCCACCACCTCCCTTCCGTTTCTGAACCATGAAGTATTCACTGGAATATGTTCTCAATTCAACCTGTAGAACAACCATTTAGTATACCAGTGTGCTCCAACACACAAGGGCTTTTGAGCGGCCCTTGAATCACAGTGTAAGAGAGGGAGACAGTGTCAGCATTTGTGCCCGGGGGACAGGATGAGACTGCCCAGAGCTGGAGCAATGCCCTGTGCACATTCCTGGCTGTAAGGACAGACTTGTGGCATGAAAATATGCGATTGTCCTCATTTGTGAAGAACAACACACACAAGTAATAAAGAGCCATACAGTAGGGCTAAACTACTTTATTGTAGGCTATTCACAACATCAATCTCTGCTGCGCTGCTCAGATACTCAGAGTTGTGCATAGTTGCTTCCAGCACGTCTCGAGCCAGAAGCGAAAATAAAGAAGTACAATACCATCACATGGGGAGAAAGGCAGATAACACACAGTCATTTTTCACGGTAAAATTCCAGACACACAAATCATACCACCCTGTGCTGTAGAAGCTCGGTGAACAAAATCATAACAGACAGATGGGAGGGTAGGACTGGGATGGTCTCTCCTTCTCTCCTTCTCTCCCTGCTACATTTTGACTGCCAGTAGTGAGCTCCAGGAACAGACAGAGAAACTGCATATGAGCAATATCTGCTCTATTTCCCCCTCGCTGCTTTCTGCACGCTAAGTCTTCTAAACTGCTGATTTCATGCAACTCCAAGCCATTAGCAAGTGACAGAATACTTGGTACGCCTATTTAAATTATGACAAGTGTAAAGTACATAAAAGCTTTACCAACCATATAATAAGAAATGTGCTGTTTAAGGTACGGGCAAAATACAAACCCCTGCTAGAACATAAAACACCACTTTGGATATCTCCTTTAGAGGCCAAGGTGGTTAAAAAGAAAAATATGAAAGGAGATTGGCTGCCATATAACTCATTACTAACAGAGGATGGTAACCAAGTAAGACTAAAGAATTATGAAGAAGTAAAGGATCAACTATTAGGATGGCTAGAGTATTCCCAACTCTTTGCGACGTCCAGTACATTTCTGAGCACAATTCAAAGTGTTGGTGCTGACCTTTAAAGCCCTAAACGGCGTTGGTCCAGTATATCTGAAGGAGCATCTCCACCCCCATCATTCTACCAGGACACTGAGGTCCAGTGCCGAGGGCCTTCTGGTGGTTCCCTCGCTGCGAGAAGCCAAGTTTCAGGGAACCAGGCAGAGGGCCTTCTCGGTGGTGGCGCCTGCCTTGTGGAACGCTCTCCCACCAGATGTGAAAGAGAACAACTACCAGACTTTTAGAAGACATCCAAAGGCAGCCCTGTTTAGGGAAGCTTTTAATGTTTGATGGATTACTGTATTTTAATATTTTGTTGGATGCTGCCCAGAGTGGCTGGGGAAGCCCAGCCAGATGGGCGGGGTATTATTATTAATAATAATAAAAAAATAATTTATTCAAAAATAGGATATGTTCAAGAGATATCTATAAAAAATAACAGTAATATACCATCTATGGCACCGTTTGAATGACCCTTGGGAATATAAAACATTGAGAAATAAGGAAAAAAGGTACGATATGTTGTAAGAAAGTAGTACGGTAGAAACTATATTAAGAGTAAGGTAATAAATATAAGTACATTCACTATTATAAATGTCAATTACATCGGGAAATAATGGGAAGTTTACTTTATGTTATGTTGTTGTTATGTTATGTCATGTTATCGTATTCTATTTTAGTTTGTTATGATTTATGAGGAAAGAGAACATATAAGTCTAAATTAATCATTAACGTTAAATTTATTTAAGATTATTTTTCTTTCTTTGCACTTGTATGTGTGAATTTAGCATTGTGTAAAATACCAATAAACTTCAATAAAGGGTTTCTTCCCCCAAAAAGCAAGTGACAGAACAGATTGTTTCTGGGAAATGCAAGGTCTGTGTCACCCAGGCTCCATTTATTCTGTTGGGAGATGAGGATCCATTTGCTCTAGGCCTCTTCGCAAACCAGCTCAGCTCACTCCAAACTTTCCTTATACTGCTGCATGCCTTACAGAAATATACTTGGGAAGCAAACCCCTCCTTTTCTTTTTTTATTCAATGCATTTGGCATCCCCAATAAGCATGTGTAGGATTACAAGCATAGGATCCAACACCTAGGGGCTGAAGGGTCTTCGGACCCCCCCAGATATTGGAGAAAGCCTCTCCCCCCAAAAGCATTGCCATTGAAATGGTGTGCATGGACTGTTTCATGTGATCCATTATGCGGAGAGGGGCTTACCTGCTCCCCCCATATTTTATGCAAGTTAGCATCGTTGATTACAGGGTTTGATCGCTAAAGCTTTCATTTGAAATTGCCTCCTCCCAAGTATACATGAGTTAAGGAAAGCTGCCCTTGATTCCAAATATTTGAGAGGAAGCATCCCATTGGCTGAACTGGCGCTCTCAGAAACATGATTTAAGCAGCAATCCAGTTGCAGCCACTTACCCGTCAGTGGTGATTACTTCAGAGTAGACATGGATAGGGTTGCCCATTTCGGTTAAAAGCCGATGCATGCTGGTGGGAAGTGAGGTGTACTTGCGGGTAAAGTTTGGCATAGGGATGGGTTGCAAAATCTATGGGTTTCAAGTAGCTTCGAAATTTCAGCTGGGTTGTATCTGTGGCCCATATGGGGGGAAAGCAGGGGAAATCTAGGAACCAAACTTAAGCTCTTTGAAATCCCCATGGTTTTCATGAAGATTCTGAAGCCCATGCTTAAGAGTTGATGGTCCTCTGCTCTTTTGCCTAAGAAGAAACTCACTGACCAAAATGAAGGGACTTGTTTTCAAGTAAATGTGTACCAAATGCATGCAGTTTTTTGCACTTTCAGTTTTTTTGCATGCATTTGGGACACACAAATGTGTCCCAAATGCATGCAGGTTTTTGCACTTGTAAGGGGAGGGAGCTGCAATTTATCACGCTGCATTGTCCTACAGTGTCCTTGTGGAGTATATGTATGTCTCTCTCTCTGTGTGTGATTGTGAGTGAAGTTAAGGGTGGGGGTGAATGCTGCTGGTTCTCCTTCCTCTACTTCATTCCAGACTTCCCTAAATGGTCACATGTTCTGCATTGGCACCAGTGGTACCATCAGGAGGGCATGGTGGAATGACAAAAGCTAATCTGAGTGGTGGGACATAAGTCTGAATGTATCCTAGAAGGCTTAAAGGAGAAGCTGATGCAGTTGTTTATTTCATCAAGTCAAGAATGATCAGTGGGCCCAGTAGACAGTTTCCCACTAAATAAATAGCTACTTACTGAGCAGTTAATGAAGAGGCTTGTGGGTCCTCTGTTAATTTCTGCATTCTGAAGTTCGCTTGTGTGATGGATACAAATACACCGATTATCATGTCTTCCGGAGGACCATATGAATAGGTTTGAATTGTTGGTCTCAATCTGCATGAGGAGGAGTTCAAACTCTTGCTAGAAGAACAATGGAGCAGCAACAGCAGGAAAAGCAGGTAGAGCACTAACCATTCTTGGGTTGAATTGCAGCTGGAGGCCATCATGTTTACATTCAGTTAACAATAGCATTTCAGTCTTGGCTAAAGTTATAGGGAAACCTGGCTGCAGGGAGGCATGTATCTGCCTCAAAATCCACCTCCCTAACTGGATTCAGGTGAGTTGATAGGACAGCCGCCTATATAGAGCACAACACAGGATCATCACATTTGGAAAGGGCTGTTTCTGTCACTGTTATTGTGCCTGGCATCAGATTTCCCATGGGATATTTAGAAGTAGTGATGCTGATCAATAATTATAAAAATTACAGGGTGGGTGAACTGTTTTGCTCAAGTTCTCAACTCTCAAAATAAGCAAAGTGCTAAATCAATATCATCCGACTATAGCCCAAGATCTGCTCCCTTGTGAAGCAGTGCCTTGGACAGTTGGTCTAACATTCTGAATTGATTCAGTAGCACCTTAAAGACCAACTAAGTTTTTATTTTGGTATGAGCTTTCGTGTGCATGCACACTTCTTCAGATATCTGAAGAAGTGTGCATGCACACGAAAGCTCATACCAAAATAAAAACTTAGTTGGTCTTTAAGGTGCTACTGAAGGAATTTTTTTTTTTTTTACTTCGATCCAGACCAACACGGCTACCTACCTGTATTCTGAATTGATATAATGTGAAACTTGGCCAGAGTATAGATAGAGGATTGTGGATGTACATATCCCTTCCTTTGATTCAAACCACTAGCCCTTCTATCTAACTACAGTCTACCCCAAGTATCAATAATTCTCCCTTGTCCTTCAAAGTGTTTTTCTCTCATTCAACTGGGCAGGGGCGAACGGTGCCGCTTGGCTGCCCGAGGTGGCACCTCTGGGGCATCGCTCCACAGCGCGCATGTGTCCTGACGCCACGCATGTGTCCTGACGTCACAAAGCACGCCAGGACAAACTGCGCATGTCCACACATGCACACTCCAGGTTGGTGCTGCTGCTCTGCTGCTCTGCTCGGCTAGCACACTCTGAAGCAGAGCATTCCGCCTGGCAACCCGCTCTGTAGCGTGCTCTGCTTCTTCTTGCTTGGGTGGAGGAGGCGAGGGACGGGTCAGGGGCCGGGGGCGTTGGCCCCGTGCGCTGCCCCACCAGACTGGAGCTAGGGGCGGCCTGCCCCCTATGCCCCTTTCTTGCTATGTGCCTGCAACTCGAGCTCTTTTAACTGGATATGTTAGCAATTAAACTGCTAATTAAGCTGAGCTCTGTTACTGAGCTATATCCCCTCGTTGTAAGCTAGATGGTTACGCACTCCTTCATTGTTTATATTGTCAACTGCCCTGTGATTCTCAGATGAAGGGCAGTATAGAATAAAAAGAATAAGAATAGGAATAGGAACAAAAAAAGAATAATAGCATGCCAGGAAATCCTTCCCTCCTTCTGCTTTCATCAGATTCCCTCACACATGTGGTTCCTGTCTCTCCCCATAGAAGCCAAAGTATCTTTTTCACTGGGTCTCTTGATAATATTGAACTTCAGCTCCCATCATCTGTGGCCGTTGGCCCTCGCTGGCTGAGAATGAAAGTAGTTGTAGTTCAACAACTTCTGCAGACACAAGGTTGAAGAGGAGTGATCTATTCCATGTACACTACCTATTTTCATGTCATCTACCTCTCTTCATTTCATGACTCCAATCCTAACATAGAGGTGTGATGTCCAATGCCATCAGAGGCAGCCCAATGGGTGGTGGTTGGGATATCATATGGTCACTGCAGATGGTGGATTGAGATGTCACTAGGGATGAGTGAACAGGAGACACACAGATCTCATATACTAACCCCAGCAAGGAAGAACATTCTGCAGGAAGCGCTGAAATGAATGGGAAGTGTAAAATAATATGAAAATACTTGGTGTTATTCATTTTGACAGTCTTTTGCTGCTGTAGTGAGCACTCCAGTGGAAGCAGCATCTCTATGTACTTCAATCTGCAAATGGCTCAGTTTTGTCTGCTGAAAATAAATAAATAAATAATAATAATAATAATAATAATAATAATAATTTTTATTATTGTTATTTATACCCCACCCATCTGGCTGGGTTTTCCCAGCCACCCTGGGCAGCTTACAGCATACCTTAAAACATAAAACATCAAGCGTTAAATACCTCCTGATAGAGGGCTGCCATCAGATGTCTTTTAAAATAAATATTAAAGATTTTTTTGGTTTACAAAACTCGATGCCTTGTCTTTCTCCCTGGGTTCTACGGTATTTCTTACAAAGCAGTTACATTTGTTGTGAGACATTAGTGTTGAGCACAGTAGAAGGTTGGGGAAGAAGAGGGGGTGTAGAGAGGAGGGGTGGTGTGGTAAGGCTTATATTCCGTTTTTAACCTGAAATGGTTCTTTTTTTATTTTAAAATTCTTTTTATTCATTTTATGCGTGAATCGCCAAACCCAGAAGTAATCCTGATCTTTTTTTGAAGTTGGGTTTCTTATAGGAAAAAGGGCCAAATCTATTTTTATTAGGCATTGCATTCTATATCTTTCTAGCTGATGTTATTGTTTCCAGAGATTATTATTAATAAAATGGTCTCAACATAAATGTGGCGATTACTGTGTTGTACTATGAGCTAGGAAAACTGGGTTCAAATCCCCATTCAACTATGGGTCAGATACCATCTCTCAGTCTATTCCACCAGGAACTCATTGGATGGGATGCAAGAAGGGAAATAAAGACAAATTTAACATCTCCTTGCCAAAATATAAGGTCCCTGGCTAATGCCATCTCTTTCACCTTCTCAACAATGGTCATCCTTCTTCCTTACTAACCTCTCTTTACTGTTCATCTCAGGCCTAAGTATAATGATGAAGATTTTAGGGAGGAAGATGCAACCCAGTAAGCCAGCAGTAGAGGCCAAGATGGAGAAGATCTCCACAGCCACCATGTATTTCCCTTTGGTGCTCAGATAAGTGGGGACAAAGGACAGCCAAACACTGCAGAAGACCAGCATGCTGAAGGTAATCAACTTGGCTTCATTGAAAGTATCAGGCAACTTCCTGGCAAAGAAAGCCACAGAGAAGCTCACAATGGCCAAAAGACCCATGCAGCCGAGAATAAGGTGGAACATGATGTTGGAGCCTTCATTGCACTGCACTATGATTTGCCCATCCTGGGAGTGTAGGTCAAACTCTGGGAATGGGGGAGAGGATACCAGCCACCCAAGACAGATGCCAGCTTGAATGAGAGAGCAGAAGGTGATAAGGGATCCTGCCAGCCTCTTCCCAAGCCATTTCCTCAGGCTGTTTCCAGGCTTGGTCACCATGAATGCCAAAACCACAGTAAGGGTTTTGGCTAACACACAAGCAACAGCAATGGAGAAGATGATGCCAAAGACGGTTTGCCTCAAGACACAGGTCACCTTTGTAGGCCTGCCAATGAATAAGAACGAGCAGAGAAAGCAGAGAAGCAGAGAAGAGAGCAAGGTGCAGGTGATTCCCCAGTTGTTGGCTTTGACAATGGGAGTGTTCCAGTGCAGACCAAAGGTCCCCATCACAACAACAGTGACCAGAGAAAGCAGGAGAGCCAAGGAAGCCAGAGTGGCCCCCAAGGGCTCATCATAGGATAGGTAGCTTATTTGTTTTGGAATACATTGGTCCTGAAAGGCATTTGGGTGGTGATCATCTGGGCATTTCTCACACTGATCTGCATCTGAAAGTGAGAAGCATGCTTTTAGCATTTCTGGAAGCAAATTTTTTTATTATTATTGATACAGTCTATTATGGTGTACACGAAACATATTACTGAGCTGATGAACCAAAGGTGATCAACCAGTGTTCCCCCTTAATCATGTCCAGCTCTGAATCCAGCCCCATGTTTTTGCATTTCTAAGCTTGTCGTCCAAGTGTTTCTTTTTTACACTTTCTGCAATGGAACTTGGGAGTAGACGAAACAGCCAGGTAGCCTGTCATCAGGAAAATCTATATTTGACAAGACTGTTGACGGTTCCTAAGGCTTGAAACTGTGTGAATACAATAAAAGAGATAATTTACAATTTTAATAACAGAAGATGAAAATTTGTTGGCTGCAGTTTCAATGGTGAGAAAAGGAAATCTATGGCATGCAATTCTAACCATTTCTACCCAGATGTATGTTATGCTGATTTCAATGGTGCTTACTCCAATGCAGACGTAATTTCACAGAAGATATACCTGAATAGCTGTCCAAAGGGTTGGGGAAAGGAAAGGAAAATATGTATCAGTAAAATAAACACATGTGCTTGTGATCCATGACAGAAAATAAGCGGACATAATAAGACTGAAACATGAATGTCTGTGTTGGAGAGGAAGATGGGAATTCCAGTTGACTTGGGTTCCTTCACTTACCCTTCTGGACTGAAATCCTCCCTTTCGGGCACTGAACACAGTCATAGCAACACATTTGCTTTCCCTGCTGGGCAAACATACTCTGTCCAGGGTGGCAGCTCTCAACACAGGTGGAAATGGGCAGCATCTAATGGTAATGACAAGCAAGGGATTTTGAATGGAATAAGCTTGCTTCTTTACATGAATCTTATTGTCATCTATGTCTGCTATGTGCAGAAAGGTCACAGGATAGAAATTAGAGGATGGCTGTCAAGCATTTGCTCCCTGGGCAAGCATCAGAAGACAAAGATGCATTGTGCTGTCACCTAACCACTTGGCCAGCCCAGCACACATCTGAATGGCAAAGAGAAGCTCCTGCCAACCTTCTCCTTCTTGATAGATTGATTCCTCATAACCCAATGCTGATTCTCTCCTGGAGACGCTCTCTTTTAAAGTTTAAATAAGAATTAATTTTTACTTAGTGTACTATGGCAGCTTTTGACTGATCTTGGATTAGGAAAGATAAGGAAAATAAGATTAAGGGGATAAATCGTTGTAAGAATGTAGTATATAAAGGATAGAGAATGGAGAAATGAGGTTGGGACGCAGGTGGCGCTGTGGGTTAAACCACAGAGCCTAGAGCTTGCCGATCAGAAGGTCGGCGGTTCGAATCCCTGCGACGGGGTGAGCTCCCGTTGCTCGGTCCCAGCTCCTGCCAACCTAGCAGTTCGAAAGCACATCAAAGTGCAAGTAGATAAATAGGTACCGCTCCAGCAGAAAGGTAAACGGCGTTTCCGTGCGTTGCTCTGGTTGGCCAGAAGCGGCTTTCTCATGCTGGCCACATGACCTGGAAGCTGTACGCCGTGTCCCTTGGCCAATAATGCGATATGAGCGCTGTAACCCCAGAGTCGGTCTCGACTGGACCTAATGGTCAGGGGTCCCTTTACCTTTACTTTTACATTCAGTATAAGAATTAAATTATACAACGGGATTTGACAGGAAATCTATTTTCTTTTATGTTATAGCCTTTGTAAATTATCAAATAGAAACTAGTAGGAATACATTTTAAGTTTTTGTTCATAAGTATGTAAGGAAGGACAAAAACAGGTTATTCTTTTTAAAATTCTTTTTCTTTTTATTCTTCTTTGTGTAAATAGCTGGAATTTTCATTTATTCTAAGAGATGTATTATAGATGTAATGCTCTGCAAGACTATTAATAAAGCTAATAAAAATACTTAGTGTACTTTTACTTGCAGATTAAAATATACAATGCAGGCAGGTGTTACTTACATTGCTGATACATCTTATATAGATTTTTATCTAAGATAAATGTTGTTACAGACTGACAGCAGCACAACAGAACATTCTGCTGTATTGTGTTTTTAATATTCGGTTGGGAGCCGCCCAATGTCCCTGGGGATACCCAGCTACATGGGCGGGGTATAAATAAATAAATTATTATTATTATTATTATTATTATTATTATTATTGTTATTATTATTATTATTATTATTTCCTGCTGCTCTAACTGTTTGAACTGCTCATAATGTTGCAAGCCAAAAAATTGCTCATCTTCTGAGTTAAATAAAACTCAGAGAAAATAGGAGTTAGAAGTCCATTTTGTTTATTGCAAAGCAATAGGCTACAGTCGAATTATTTCGCAAAACTGCAACCCCGCCCATGGTGGGGCAGAGGAATTTATAACATTTCAGACAAAGGATTTCGATTTAACCAATCACATAAATCATTACCTCATTTTATATTCAATATTCATCATTACCTCATTTCATGTTTAATACGCATGCGCAATAAGCATCTCTAAGTAAACTTTGATTCTCACCGTGATCTGTTACATATTGTTAGTTTACATGCATGGGAACCTGTGTTACATGTGGATGTAACAACTTATGTTCTAGCTTATGAATTATATCTTTGTGTATTAGCTGACCTTCTGTTCTAGTAAAAGAACGGCATCTTGCTGAATCATCAGTTTCTTTAAAGCATCAGGTTACCATAACTTTTCTAATATAAGCATATTCTGAGATTCATAAGGATTTACATTGTCACCTTAATTGTGGCCCTTTGGGCCCCTGCTACAATAACTGCCATAACTGTACAAACCAACAGAACTATGCCCTTTTAAAATGTGGGATTTTTTTAACAGGGGCTATTGAGTTGTTGTTTTTATTATGATAATGTATTATGTGGTTTTATATGTTTATTTCAATCTATGAATCGCCCTGAGACCTCTTGGCATAGGGTGGTATATAAATTCAATCCACCCACCCACCCATTGCATCAGGCATATGAAAGCAAAGGGTTCTATAGCCTTCTGAGCATTAGCTGTTTCCTTAGACTTTTGGATGCTTTCATCCCAAACATTATGGCCAAGCCTGCACGGAGTTTGGCCTCACCATCAGCCTGATGGAGACCAACATCCTGGGACAGGATATCACTGGCACTCCATCCATCAACAATAGTGACCACACACTTCAGGAGGTAGGTGATTTTCTTTCTACCTGTACTCCACTTGTTGGGACACAGTCTCAAACAAAGATTGTTGCCAACAACACATTTTGGAGCACAACAGTCCCTTTTCAAGAGCTTTAAACACTTGCCAACTCCTCACCCAGAAATACTTCGTTCTTTAACTCTGAGCTCCAAATTTGAACAAAGTAAAAAAAATAGTATTTATTCAGTGAGTACCAGAGTTTGCCACCTCACACTTCTCCTTTGTAGCCATCTCTGTTTTCCTGAATCTCTTGATCTTCTCATAAAAGATGATGATGAAAACAAGAAATAGTCCCACCCACCTGCTTGAACTTGGGATTCCATGCAATGGCACTTCCATCCACTGTGAACTCTTTTCCTGGGGGTGCCTGAGGGTCCACCCTCCCCACTCGGACTCTCTGGAAAGACTCATTGGGAAATGTGACCAAGTTGAGGAGATCATAGCCACCTGCCTGCTGCCCCTTCTCATCAAAAGAGATTTCTTCCCCAGCACTGTTGTTGAAGTGGAGGTTCTTCAGGAAGGAGTGAAGCTAGATTGCAAGGGGAGGGGGAGAGACAGACCTTGTAGGCTAATGTGCTCTCTCTATTGCCAGTTTGACCTTTGGCTTTTTACTACCATTCACCGGTATGTTATAGGACACTGAAAGCTGCCTTACAGTGAGTGAAATCATTGCTCTATATAGCTCAGTCATTTCTATACTGGTTGTTATTGACTCTCTAGGGTTTCAGAGTCTTTCCCAGCATGATCTTGAGATGCTGGGGGTTGAACATGGGACCTTCTGAATGAACAGAAATGCTCTGCCATTGAGCTGTAAGCCTTTCCAGTTCCAATACAGTGGTACTTTGGGTTATGAACACTTTGGGTTACAAACGTGTCAGGTCACAAACTCCGCTAACCTGGAAGTGGTGCCTCAAGTTGTGAACTTTGCCCCAGGATGAGATCAGAAATTGTGCACTGGCATTGCGGCAGCAGTGGGGGGCCCCAATTAGTGAAAGCGTGCCTCAGGTCAAGAACGGTTTTGGGTTAAGCACGGACCTCCCGAACAAATTAAGTTCGTAACCCGAGGTACCACTGTATTAGGAGACATGGCTTTGTATGCTTCTGGACTTGGCATAGATTCTGGGAACTTCAAAAACCTTCCCCATTAACTGAGATATAGTTGCTCCCAATGTTAGAGCTAACCAGGGACAATTCCCAAGGCCTCTCCTCCATGCCAGGTCTCAGCTGTGCAACATATGAACTAGTAATAATAACACCTGTGCTTCTAACATTGAGGAGAGTAGTTGACAGTACCTGCCAGGGCTGAACTTTTTGCTGCATGCGTCTCTCACCCAGTACTTTCTGTTTGGCTCTTGATGAATACATGCTATGGAGAACATGTGCTACTGCATGGACGGCATTGTAGATGCTGTAGCTCTGGCTGGACATTTCCATTTCAAACACAGGTCCAGTGAGTTTCTCCAGCTTCTCCTCCCCAGTGCAGTGTTTCTGACTTGTCAGAAATATATTGTGATCTGGGAATGAACAGAGGAATGCACTGGCCCAGAACTCCTGGATGAAATAAAGATTTGGCTGCCATGGATTTATGGTCTGTAGAAAGTCCTGAAACCCTGGAACTGGATTTGAATGGAGTGTAAATGCCAAGGTGCCATTGAAGGATATCGGAGGGAATTTGTCTCCTATCAGCACTGCAGTGAAATCCCATTGAGCTGTTGTAATCCACACCCTCTCCAGAGGGTACTTAGAAAAAACCTCACAGGAGACTAAAACCAGTCTCAAAGCCTCCAGAGACCGACTGTCTCCATAGACAAGAATGACATTCATTTGCCTCCGTGTGAGAGCAAACAGAATTGGTCTCAATTTTTGTTGAAGTAGCTCATTAGGTAACCATTTTGTCACTAGTGGGATCACTAGTGTCCAAGAAATGCAAAGATTATTTTGGAAAAGCCTTGGTCTAAGAGTACGAAGGAAGGTTTCTCCACTGTCATCATCTGAAACAAGGAGGCCAATCCAGTTCCACCCAAACTTCCGGAGTAGCCACACAATGCCATCATATTGAGCTTCTTCACTGGGGACCATTTGGAAGATGGAAGGAAAGAGGCTTTGGTCACTCAGCACTGGATCCAAGGAGCCATAGCTGAGCTAAAGTGAAAGGCATCATATTTTTTAGAATCCGAAGACAATCTATTTCTTCAAAGAAAGAATACGTCTGTATTGTGGTGGTTAACCACCTGGTCTTACTTTGCAAAGTCTACACCCCTGGAATCATTAAGTCTCAAACTAGAAGAAGTTTCTAAATAGGAGGCTGGATGTGGAAGAATAAGAACTTTGGTTATTAGTATTATTGCTTCCTTCCCCCCCCCCCGAAATCTCAATGCTAATTCAGATGGCAGTGTAGAATACATATAGCTTTTGTTGTTGTTGTTGTTGTTGTTTAGCCATTTAGTCGTGTCCGACTCTTCGTGACCCCATGGACCCTAGCACACCAGGCATTCCTGTCTTCCACTGCCTCCCGCAGTATGGTCAAACTCATGTTGGTAGCTTCGAGAACACTGTCCAACCATCTCATCCCCTGTCGTCCCCTTCCCCTTCTTCCCTCAATCTTTCCCAACATAAGGGTCTTTTCCAAGGATTCTTCTCTTCTCATGAGGTGGCCAAAGTATTGGAGCCTCAGCTTCACGATTGGTCCTTCCAGTGACACATAGTTAGGAGGCTTTAACATAATCATGTACCCATACCAAGTCTAATGTAGGACATAAGTGTAGAAAACATAATGTAATGGGATTGAAAACTAACCTGGATGCTTTTTGGGGTTTTCCTGTGTATGTCTGCCCTTGTGGTTGTATCTATGTATCTCGACACATACCTGTGGAATCTTGTAGGTGTTTAATATATTGGCCATCTGAAGGCAGTTTTGGGAGGTGAGTCCTCCAACGACGGCAATTAATTTATCTTCCCCATTACAGTGGTAATTGGGGGCATTTTGTTGTCCCATGAAAAGAAGAGCAAGAGTGTTGAAACAAGTTCGGGAAGGATTAAAAGCATTCTCATAAAATGTTGATGCAAGTGTGATGTTAGATAAGAATTTGTCATTCTTGTTGATCTCTTGCATGGCAAAGATGAAGGCAAGAACATGCTGATAGTTTTTCGGTATCACCCTGCAATGAGACAAAGAATGATTGCAACATTGGAGGAAGAGAAACAACTGTCTTTCAGTTTTGGTTTGTGAATCTATGTACCTTGAATTTTGCAACCCATAGGACAGGAACATTTTATTACAACTAATGAAACTAGAGGAATCTCCTTATAGATTTTGATTACACTTAGGTAAATGGTGAATTGAAAGAGATTCATGTTTTCCTCTCTCTTAAACACAATCTCCATGCCTATCTCTTGTTCTTCTTCTTTGTCCACCTCCTTCCATTTCTGAACCATGAACTATTCATTGGAATATGTTCTCAATTCCACCTGTAGAACAACCATTTAGTATACCAGTGTGCTCCAACACACAAGGGCTTTTGAGCGGCCCTTGAATCACAGTGTAAGAGAGGGAGACAGTGTCAGCATTTGTGCCCGGGGGACAGGATGAGACTGCCCAGAGCTGGAGCAATGCCCTGTGCACATTCCTGGCTGTAAGGACAGACCAGTGGCAGAAAAATATGTGATTGTCCTCATTTGTGAAGAACAACACACACAAGTAATAAAGAGCCATACAGTAGGGCTAAACTGCTTTATTGTAGGCTATCCACAACATCAATCTCTGCTGTGCAGCTCAGATACTCAGAGTTGTGCATAGTTGCGTCCAGCACGTCTCGAGCCAGAAGCGAAAATAAAGAAGTAAAGAAGAACAGTAACATCACATGGGGAGAAAGGCAGATAACACACAGTCCTTTCTCATTGTAAAATTCCAGACACACAAATCATACCACCCTGTGCTGTAGAAGCTCGGTGGACAAAATCACAACAGACAGATGGGAGGGTAGGACTGGGATGGTCTCTCCTTCTCTCCTTCTCTCCCTGCTACATTTTGACTGCCAGTAGTGAGCTCCAGGGGGGACCCAGGTGGCGCTGTGGTTAAACCACTGAGCCTAGGGCTTGCTGATCAGAAGGTCGGCGGTTCGAATCCCTGTGACGGGGTGAGCTCCCGTTGCTTGGTCCCAGCTCCTGCCAACCTAGCAGTTCGAAAGCATGTCAAAATGCAAGTAGATAAATAGGAACCGCTACAGCGGGAAGGTAAACGGCGTTTCCATGTGCTGCTCTGGTTCTCCAGAAGCGGCTTTGTCATGCTGGCCACATGACCTGGAAGCTATACGCCGGCTCCCTCGGCCAATAATGCGAGATGAGCGCGCAACCCCAGATTCGGTCACGACTGGACCTAATGGTCAGGGGTCCCTTTACCTTTACCTTTAGTGAGCTCCAGGAACAGACAGAGAAACTGCATATGAGCAATATCTGCTGTATTTCTCCCTCGCTGCTTTCTGCACACTTAAGTCTTCTAAACTGCTGATTTCATGCCACTCCAAGCCATTAGCAAGTGACAGAACGGTTGGTACGCTTATTTCAATTATGACAAGTGTAAAGTACATAAAAGCTTTACCAACCATATAATAAGAAATGTGCTGTTTAAGGTACGGGCAAAATACAAACCCCTGCTAGAACATAAAACACCACTTTGGATATCTCCTTTAGAGGCCAAGGTGGTTAAAAAGAAAAATATGAAAGGAGATTGGCTGCCATATAACTCATTACTAACAGAGGATGGTAACCAAGTAAGACTAAAGAATTATGAAGAAGTAAAGGATCAACTATTAGGGTGGCTAGAGTATTCCCAACTCTTTGCGACGTCCAGTATATTTCCGAGCACAATTCAAAGTTATTGGTGCTGACCTTTAAAGCCCTAAACTGCGTCGGTCCAGTATATCTGAAGGAGCATCTCCACCCCCATCATTCTACCAGGACACTGAGGTCCAGTGCCGAGGGCCTTGTGGTGGTTCCCTCTCTGCGAGAAGCCAAGTTTCAGGGAACCAGGCAGAGGGCCTTCACAGTAGTGGCGCCTGCCCTCCCACCAGATGTGAAAGAGAACAACTACCAGACTTTTAGAAGACATCTGAAGGCAGCCCTGTTTAGGGAAGCTTTTAATGTTTGATGGATTACTGTATTTTAATATTTTGTTGGATGCTGCCCAGAGTGGCTGGGGAAGCCCAGCCAGATGGACGGGGTATTTATTAATAAATAAATAAATAAATAAATAAATAAATAAATAAATATAATAATAATAATATATTCAAAAATAGGATATGTTCAAGAGTATCTATAAAAAAAAATAACAGTGATATATCATATATGGCACCGTTTGAATGACACTTGTGAATATAAAACATGAGAAATAAGGAAAAAAGGTACGATATGTTGTAAGAAAGTATTAGAAAATATATTAAGAGTAAGGTAATATTTATAAATACATTCACTATTATAAATGTCAATTACATCGGGAAATGTTGGGAAGTGCATGGTGGAATGACAGAAGCTAATCTGAGTGGTGGGACATAAGTCTGAATGTATCCTAGAAGGCTTAAAGGAGAAGCTGATGCAGTTTTTTATTTCATCAAGTCAAGAAGGATTAGTGGGCCCAGTAGATAGTTTCCCAATAAATAAATAACTACTTACTGAGCATCTAACGAAGAGGCTTGTGGTTCCTCTGTTAATTTCTGCATTCTGAAGTTCGCTTGTGTGATGGATACAAATACACCAATGATCATGTCTGCCGGAGGACCATATGAATTGATTTGAATTGTTTGTCTCAATGTGCATGAGGAGGTGTTCAAACTCTTGCTAGAAGAACAATGCAGCAGCAACAGCAGGAAAAGCAGGTGGAGCGCTAACCATTCTTGTGCTGAACTGCATCTGGAAGCCATCATGTTTGCCTGTAGTCACAATTTCAGTCTTGGCTGCAGTTACAGGGAAACTTGGCTGCATGGAGCTATGTGCCTGCATCATATCCACCGCCCTAACTGGATTCATGTAAGTTGACAGGACAGGCGCCTATATAGATTACAACACAGGATCATCACATTTGGAAAGGGCTGTTTCTGTCACTGTTATTGTGCCTGGCATCTGACTTCCCATGGGATATTTAGAAGTAGTTATGCTGATCAATAATTATAAAAATTACAGGGTGGGTGAACTGTTTGGCTAAAGTCCTCAAGTCTCAGAATAAGCAAAGTACTATTTCAGTGTCATCCCACTATAGCCCAAGATCTGCTCCCTTGTGAAGCAGTGCCTTGGACTGTTGGTCTAACATTCTGAATTGATATAATGTGAAACTTGGCCAGAGTATAAAAAGAGGATTGTGGATGTACATATCATTTCCTTTGAGTCAAACCATTAGCCCTTCTATCTAACTACAGTCTACTCTGAATAGCAAAAATTCTCTCCTGCCCTTCAAAGTGTTTTTCTCTCATTCAACTGGGCAGGGGCGAATTGTGCCGCTTGGCTGCCTGGGAAGGCACCCCTGCGGCATCGCTCCACAGCACGCATGTGTCCTGACGTCACACATGTCATACATGAGTCCTGACGTCACGCATGTGTCCTGATGTCACGAAGCACAACACGCACACCAGGACGAACTGCGCATGTCCGCACATGCACAGTCCGGGGTGGTGCTGCTGCTCTGCTCGGCTAGCACACTCTGAAGCAGAGCATTCCACCCGACAACCCGCTCTGTAGTGCACTCTGCTTCTTCCTGCTTGGGTGGAGGAGGCGAGGGATGGGCCAGGGGCCGAGTGCTCTGACTCTGTGCGCTGACCCCATGCTGCTCCGCCAGACTGGAGCTCCTACCAAAACAAGGAGAAGACTCTGAAGAGATGGCAAATTACCGTCCTATATCATTACTAAACTGTGACTACAAAATCTTCACAAATATTCTGGCTAATAGGCTGAAAGAAGCCATAAAAGACATCATCCATCTGTACCAAGCAGGATTTCTCCCAGGGAAATAGATTTCTAATAACACAAGGAACATCATAGACATTATAGAATATTTAGAAGTGAATAATGATAAAAAGCTGTGCTTCTACTTATTGACGCCGAAAAGGCATTTGACAATGTCTCCTGGAAGTATATGAAAAAACAGTGGGAAATGATGGAGTTGGGAACATAGTTAAGGAGAGGAGTTGAGGCCATATACGATCGGCAAACAGCAAGGCTCCTAATAAATGGTAACTTAACAGATAAAATTACAATAAATAAAGGGACCAGACAGGGGTACCCCCTCTCCCCGTTATTATTTATCATGGCATTAGAACCGCTTCTCCAACATATCAGGAATGAGGAAAGAATAGAAGGAATCAAATTGGGGAAAAACAAATACAAAGTCAAAGCATTCACGGATTACTTAATCGTTACAACGCAAGATCCAGAGTACGGTATACCAGCAGCCTTAGACTCAATTAAAGAATTTGGAAGTTCGATGGGTTTAAAAATAAATTATCAAAAGACGAAAATATTGACGAAAAATTTAAATAGAGAGGAAAAGGAAAAACTTCAAGATAGAACAAAATTGGAAATAAAAAAGAAAGTAAAATATTTAGGAATTTGGATTTCAAGCAATAATCTAAATCTGTTCGAAGATAATTATAATAAGGCATGGAAAGAAATTAGGAAGAACATGGAAACTTGGAATAAACTGCATCTGTCACTATGGGGTCGTATCTCGGTGGTAAAAATGAATATACCCAGAGTCTTTTCTACTAGGAATGGTAGAGGAAGACAAAATTAAACAAGATGAAAAGGTTTTCCTCTATGCAACGGTAGTGGCAAGAATATTAATTGCCAAATATTGGGAAGAACAAGAAATTCCCAGCATTAGGGAATGGCAAGAAAAGGTGATTAGTTACATAGAATTGGCCAAATTAACAAATTCTGTCAGAGGGGGTAGTATTCAAAGGTCAAATATAATTGGGGGAAATTCAGAGATTATTTGAAAAGACTTGGATTTACGTCAAATATTCTGTAGAGATCCCAAGATGAAAGTTAAAAGAAAGCAGTGCAAAAAGAAGTAAATTCATCAGCCTGGGAGGATGATGAGTGGAAGTCGATCTGAAAAAGAATCTATCTAAAATTAATAGAAGCCATTAATATTAAGACAGGTTTATTTGATTTAAATATATGATTTTGATATTTGTTAGTAGATTTCTGCAAAAAGAGGTATGTATGATTTGTTCGTTTTGCATACATATTTTATTGTTTATATTTTATTGTCTGCGTGCATTTTATTTGTATGATTTTGTTTGAAATTTCAATAAAGATTAAATTAAAATTAATTTTTTTAAAAAGAAGAATAAAAAGCCCGCTCCCTTCCTGAGTCTGAGCTTCCTTCCTGGGCCTCTGGGTGGCTGCAGGGCTCTTCAGCATCCCTGAGCCCCTGCTCTCCCTGGCTACTCTCTGCCATTTCTTCCACTTCCTCTGTTTCTGGGCGGTTGTGGGGCTCTTCAGTATCCCTGAGCCCCTGTTCTGCCTCTTCTGTCCATTGCTCCTCTGAATCAGCCTGACAATAATTATAAAAATTACAGGGAGTGGGATCTGTTTTGCTAAAGTCCTCAAGTCTCAAAACAAGCAAAGTGCTATTTCAAGGCCATCCCACTATAGCCCAAGATCTGCTCCCTTGTGAAGCAGTGCCTTGGACAGTTGGTCTAACATTCTGAATTGATACACAGTGGAACCTCAGTTTATGAACACCTTGGTTTACGAATTTTCGGTTTACGAACACCGCAGACCCATCTGGAACGGATTAATTCACTTTCCATTACTTTCAATGGGAAAGTTCGCTTCAATTTATGAACAGACTTCCGGAACCAATTACACCCATGCTTCGGATTAAGTACGCTTCAGGTTGAGTACTCTGCGGACCCGTCTGGAACAGATTAATCCACTTTCCATTACTTTCAATGGGAAAGTTCGCTTCAGTTTATGAACGTTTCAGTTTAAGTACTCCGCGGACCGTCTGGAACAGATTAATCCACTTTCCATTACTTTCAATGGGAAAGTTCGCTTCAGTTTATGAACGCTTCAGTTTATGAACAGATTTGCGGAACCAATTGTGTTCATAAACCGAGGTACCACTGTAATGTGAAACTTGGCCAGAGTATAGAAAGAGGATTGTGGATGTACATATCCCTTCCTTTGATTCAAACCATTAGCCCTTTATCTAACTACAGTCTACCCCAAGTAGCAAAAATTCTCTCCTGCCCTTCAAAGTGCTTTTCTCTCATTCAGCTGTGGCTCTTTTAACTGGAGATGTTAGCAATTAGACTGTGTCCTTATGCATGGAAAGCTGAGCTCTGTTACTGAGCTATATCCACTCATTGTAAGCCAGATGGTTACACACTCCTTCATTGTTTATATTGTCAAGTGCCCAGTGATTCTCAGATGAAGGGCAGTATAGATTAATAAGAATTAGAATAAGAATTGGAAAAAGAATAAGAATAAGAATAATAGCATTCCAGGCAATCCTTCCCTCCTTCTGCTTTCATCCGATTCCCTCACACATGTGGTTCCTGTCTCTCCCCATAGAAGCCAAATCATCTTTTTCACTGGGTCTCTTGATAATATTTGACTTCGGCTCCCATCATCTCTTGCCATTGCCCATGCTTGCTGAGAATGAAAGTAGTTGTAGTTCAACAACCTCTGGAGACACAAGGTTGAAGAAGAGTGATCTGTTCCATGTACACTACCTATTTTTCTGTCATCTACCTCTTTTCATTTCATGACTCCAATCCTAACATACAGGTGTGATGTTCAATGCCATCAGAGGCATCCCAATGGGTGGTGGTTGGGATATCATATGGTCACTGCAGATGGTGGATTGAGATGTCACTGGGAATGAGTGAACAGGAGACACACAGATCTCATATGCTAACCCCAGTCAACAAGAACATTCTGCAGTAAGCCCTGAAATGAATGGGAAGTGTAAAATAATATGAAAATACTTGGTGTTATTCATTTTGACAGTCGTTTGTTGCTGTAGTGAGCACTCCAGTGGAAGCAGCGTCTCTATGTACTTGAATGTGCAAATGGCTTACTTTTCACTGCTGAAAATAATAATAATAATAATAATAATAATAATAATAATAATAATAATAATTTTATTATTTATACCCCACCCATCTGACTGGGTTCCCCCAGCCACTCTGGGTCAGCTTACAGCATACCTTAAAACAGGCATCCGCAAACTGCAGCCCTCCAGATGTTTTGGCCTACAACTCCTATGCTCCCTAGCTAATAGGACCAGTGGTAGGGGAAGATGGGAATTGTAGTCCAAAACATCTGGAGGGCCGAAGTTTGGGGATGTCTGCCTTAAAACATAAAGCATCAAGTGTTAAATACCTCCTAATATAGAGCTGCCTTCAGATGTTTTTTAAAATAAATATTAAAGATTTTATTTGTTTACAAAACTACATGGCTTGCCTTTCTCCCCGGGTTGTACACTCTTTATCACAATGCAACTACATTTGTTGTGAGACATTAGTGTTGAGCACAGTATAAGGTTGAGGAGGAAGAGGGATGTAGAGAGGAGGGGTGGGGTGGTAAGGCTTATATTATTATATTCCGTTCTTAACCTGAAACCATTCTTTTTTTTAAAAAAATACTTTTTATTCATTTTATGCGCAAATTGCCAAACCTGGAAGTAACCCGTTCCGGCATATCACCATCTTTTCATGATTTGTTTGAAGTTGGGTTTCTAATAGGAAAAGGGGTCAAATCTATTTTTATTAGGCATTGATTCTATATCTTTCTAGCTGATGTTATTGTTTTCAGAGATTATTATTAACAAAATGGTCTCAACATAAAGTGTGGCGATTAGTGTGTTGTACTACGAGCTAGGAAAACTGGGTTCCAGTCCCCATTCAACTACGGGTCAGATACCATCTCTCAGTCTCTTCCACCATGAACTCATTGGATGGGATGCAAGAAGGGAAATAAAAACAAATTTAACATCTCCTTGCCAAAACATAAGGTCCCTGGCTCTTTCACCTTCTCAACTATGGCTATCCTTCTTCCTTACTAACCTCTCTTTACTGTTCATCTCAGGCCTAAGTATAATGATGTAGATTTTGGGGAGGAAGATGCAACCCAGTAAGCCAGCAGTAGAAGCCAAGATGGAGAAAATCTCCACAGCCACCATGTATTTCCCTTTGGTGCTCAGATAAGTGGGGACAAAGGACAGCCAAACACTGCAGAAGACCAGCATGCTGAAGGTAATCAACTTGGCTTCATTGAAAGTATCAGGCAACTTCCTGGCAAAGAAAGCCACAGAGAAGCTCACAATGGCCAAAAGACCCATGTAGCCGAGAATAAGGTGGAACATGACGTCTGAGCCTTCATTGCACTGCACTATGATTTGCCCATCCTGGGAGTGCAGGTCAAACTCTGGGAATGGGGGAGAGGATGCCAGCCACCCAACACAGATGCCAGCTTGAATGAGAGAGCAGAAGGTGATAAGGGATCCTGCCAGCCTCTTCCCAAGCCATTTCCTCAGGCTGTTTCCAGGCTTGGTCACCATGAATGCCAAAACCACAGTGAGGGTTTTGGCTAACACACAAGCAACAGCAATGGAGAAGACGAGGCCAAAGACGGTTTGCCTCAAGACACAGGTCACCTTTGTAGGCCTGCCAATGAATAAGAAGGAGCAGAGAAAGCAGAGAAGCAGCGAAGAGAGCAAGGTGCAGGTGATTCCCCAGTTGTTGGCTTTGACAATGGGAGTGTTCCAGTGCAGACCGAAGGTCCCCATCACAACAAGTGTGACCAGAGAAAGCAGGAGAGCCAAGGAAGCCAGAATTGCCCCCAAGGGCTCCTCATAGGATAGGTAGCTTATTTCTTTTGGAATACATTGGTCCTGAAAGGCATTTGGGTAGTGATCATCTGGGCATTTCTCACACTGATCTGCATCTGAAAGTGAGAAGCATGCATTTAGCATTTCTGGAAGTGATACTTATTAATATTATTGGTACTGTCTATTATGCTGTACATACAACATATTACTGAGCTGATTAACCAAAGCCTATTTTTTCAAATAAGTGATGGTTGCTCTCTGAGCATCTCAGCTGTACTAATTAATCCATTCATATTTATTTGTCATGGTTGCAGTATACTGATTGATTTCAGTCTTTTCCCATTAAACATGTCTAGCTCTACTAGTAAATAAGTGAAGATGAAAATCTGTTGGCTGCAGGTTGAATGCTGACAAAAGGGAATCTATGGAGTGTAATTATTTCTTCCCAGATGTATGTTATCCTGATTTCAATGGTGGTTACTCCCATGTGGATGTAATTTCATACAATATACTCTTAAAAGGGGAGGAGAGAGGAAAGGACAATATGTATCAGTAAAATATAAACGCATGTGCTTGGGATCTATGACAGAAAATAAGCAGACATAATAAGACAAAGACATGAATGTCTGTGTTGGAGAGGAAGATGGGAATTCCAGTTGACTTGGGTTCCTTCACTTACCCTTCTGGACTGAAATCCTCCCTTTAGGGCACTGAACACAGTCATAGCAACAGATTTGCTTTCCCTGCTGGGCAAACATACTCTGTCCAGGGTGGCAGCTCTCAACACAGGTGGAAATGGGCAGCATCTAATGGTAATGACATGCAAGAGATTTTGCATGGAATAATTCTTATTGTCATCTATTTCTGCTTTGCGGCAGAAAGGTCACAGGACTGAAATTAGAGGATGGCTGTCAAGCATTTGCTCCCTGGGCAAGCATCAGAAGACAAAGATGCTTTGTGCTGTCACCTAACCATTTGGCCAGCCCAGCAGATGCCTGAATGGCAAAGAGAAGCTCGTGCCAACCTTCTCCTTCTTGATAGATTGATTCCACATAACCCAATGCTGATTCCCTCCTGGAGTAAGAGGAGAGCTGAAATAAGGAGCCAGCAGCAGATGCTTCTTCTCCTTCTTAGGTGTGCAGGGTTTGTTTGTAGGGGTTTTGTATTTTCATTATGTATTATGTATGGATTCATTATGTATTCTGTGGTTTTATATGTGAATTTTGTTCTGTGAAGTGCCCTGAGACCTCCAGTTACATGGCAGTATATAAACTCATTCATTCATTCAATCCATCCATCCATCCATAAAAGATGATGATGATGGATAATGATCAAAGCAAAACACAAGAGATCTAGGTATATTCAATCAATCAATCAATCAATCAATCAATCAATCGCCTCAGGCATATGACAGCACATATAGCCTTCCATAGCTTTCTGAGCATCAGCACTTTCCTGAGCATTTTGGATGCTTTCATCCCACACATTATGGCCAAGCCTGCATGGAGTTTGACCCCACCATAAGCCTGATGGTACAGGTTATCGCCAGCCACTCCGTCCATCAACGTTAGTGACCACACACTGGTAGGTAATGGTAGGTAATTTTCTTTTTGCCTGGGCTCCGCATGGCGGAGATGATTGCCAACAACGCATTTTGGAGCACAACAGCCCCTTTTCAAGAGCTTTAAACACTTGCAGATTCTTTACTCATAAATAACTTGTTCTTAACCATGAACTCCAAATTAGCTCCAAACTAGCTCTGGATAAACAAATTTGAACAAAGAAACAAAGATAGTATTTCATCAGTGAGTACCAGCGCTTGCCTCCTCACCCTTCTCGTTTGACGCCACTTCTGCTTTCCTGGATCCCTTGATGTTCTCATAAAAGATTATGATGAAAACAAGAAATTGTCCCACCCACCTGCTTGAACTTGGGATTCCATGCAATGGCACTTCCATCCACTGTGAACTCTTTTCCTGGGGGTGCCTGAGGGTCCACCCTCCCCACTCGGACTCTCTGGAAAGACTCATTGGGAAATGTGACCAAGTTGAGGAGATCATAGCCACCTGCCTGCTGCCCCTTCTCATCAAAAGAGATTTCTTCCCCAGCACTGTTGTTGAAGTGGATGTTCTTCAGGAAGGAGTGGAGCTAGATTGCAGGAGAAAACAACGACACAATCCTTGGAGGCTAATATGTTCATTCTCTTCCATTTGCAAAGTGTACCTTTGGATTCTTACTACAATTTATCATATATACTGGGTACTTCAAAAAACAAACAAACCCATTAACATGTGAAACTGTCATGTGCTGAGACAAACCATTGGTCTCTGTAACCCAGAACTGTCTACTTTGAATTGCCATAGTGCTACATGGCATACATCCGAGGTTTCAACCCATTTTTGATACCAGAGGACACCCCTGCCTCTTGCGCAGCCCAAGTTGGAGAATCCTGGGATGGATTAATTTCAAGAGTTTGAATGTGCAGCTTGCAAAACATAAGAGATAAATTCCCACCCAATGATAGAGCTCACCAGGGAAAATCCCCAAGGCCTCTCCTCCATGCCAGGGCTTGGTTGTGAAACATACAAATCAGTAATAATAATCTTTGCTTCTAACATTGAGGAGAGTAATTGACAGTACCTGCCAGGGCTGCGTCCGTCTCTCACCCAGTACTATCTGTTTGGTTCTTGATGAATATATTCTATGGAGAGCATGTGCTACTGCATGGACAGCATTGTAGATGGTGTAGCTCTGGCTGGATATTTCCATTTCAAACACAGGTCCAGTGAGTTTCTCCAGCTTCTCCTCCCCAGTGCAGTGTTTCTGAGTTGTCAGAATTAGATTGTGATCTGGGAACGAACAGAGGAATGCACTGGCCCAGAACTGCTGGATGAAATAAAGATTTGGCTGCCATGGATTTATGGTCTGTAGAAAGTCCTGAAATCCTGGAACTGGATTTGAGTGGAGTGTAAATGTCAAGGTGCCATTGAAGGATATTGATGGGAATTTGTCTTCTACCAGCACTGCAGTGCAATCCCATTGAGCTGTTGTAATCCACACCCTCTCCAAAGGGTACATTAAGTATACCTCATAGGAGACTAAAACCAGTCTCAAAGCCTCTAGAGACTGACTGTCTCCGTAGACAAGAATCACATTCATTTGCCTCTGTGTGAGAGCAAACATAATTGGTCTCAATTTATGTTGAAGTAGCTCATTAGGTAACCATTTTGTCACTAGTGGGATCACCAGGGTCCAGGAAATGCAAAGATTATTCTGGAAAAGCCTTGGTCTGAGAGTACGAAGGAAGGTTTCTCCACTGTCATCATCTGAAACAAGGAGGCCAATCCAGTTCCACCCAAACCTCTGGAGTAGCCACACAATGCCATCATACTGAGCTTCTTCACTGGGGACCATTTGGAAGAAGGAAGGGAAGAGCCTTTGGTCACTCAGCACTGGATCCAAGGAGCCATAGCTGAGCTAAAGTGAAAGGCACCATATTTTTAAGAATCTGAAGACCATTTATTTGTTCCTAGAAAGAATACTTCTGTATTGTGGTGGTTAACCACCTGCTCTTACTTTTAAAAGTCTACACCCCTTGCATTATTAAGTCTCAAACTAGGAGAAGTTTCTAAATAGGAGACTGGATGCTCCCATGATTACATGCTTTGTGGCATTGTCAGGTTTGGAAGAATCAGAACTTTGGTTATTAGTATTATGGCTTCCTTTGCCAACCCCCCCCCCCAAAAAAAAATCCCAATGCTAATTGAGTTGGCAGTGTAGGCAACACATTGCTAGGAGGCTTTAATATAGTCTCGTACCCATACCAAGTCTAATGTAGACACAAGTGTAGAAAGCATAACGTAATGGGATTGAAAGCTAAGATGGATGCTCTTTTGGGGTTTTCCTGTTTATGTCTGCCTTTGTGGCTGTATCTATGTGTCAGGAGCATGGCAGAGTCAAGTAAGGAAGAGGAGCTCGACAAAGGAGAGGGATGAGAGATAGAGTCTGACTCTGAATTTGACAGTCTGCTGGAGGAAGCAGGCCCAGCCCCCCCTTCTCCAACAAGAGTTCACTGAGATAGAGCAGGCACAGACAGTTCACAAGAAGGGGGAGTGGAAGATAGTGGGGTGGGGTGGGGGGTTTGCTAGGCAACCAACATCAGATAGACAGAGGACTGACAGGACTGTGCCTAAAATATGTGAAAAGACTTCAATCTCTTTCAGAGGAGAGTTTCCCTGCTATGTCTTACACAGAAAGGGAACATACCAAATGCTGGAAGGCTGGCATCCAACTCCTCTTGTCCCAATATCAATTACAAGATCTTCAGGCGACCATGAAGATGGACAAGAGGCACTTAAGAGACTGTCTCTTTAGGTCCGATGCAGAATGGGATCAAACCATGATTGCTTCTACCAAGAGCTCACCATGGTTCCCACTTATCAAAATGGAGCATGCCCGAGCCAGATACCTGACAAAGCTTCCACTTGCCGTTCTAAGAGCTACACCAGGGCTCCCCAAACTAAGGCCTGGGGGCCGGATGCGGCCCAATCGCCTTCTAAATCCAGCCCATGGACAGTCCGGGAATCACCATGTTTTTACATGAGTAGAATGTGTCCTTTTATTTAAAATGCACCTCTGGTTTATTCATGGGGCATAGGAATTCGTTCATATTTCCCCCCCCAAAATATAGTCCGCCCCCCACAAGGTCTTCTGAGGGACAGTGGACCGGCCCACCACTGAAAAAGTTTGCTGACCCCTGAGCTACAGCGACAACTTTGTTGCTTACAAAGTAGCACTCTAAGCACTGGCAGCTAAGAAGATCAGGAGGAAGGAACTAGACAAGATTGTGGTCAACTGCAAAGGGGATTCGGATATTTAATTTGGCACATCTAACCTAAGAATCTTCTGCTATTCGATTCTATTTAATGCAACAAATAATTTTAGTAGCCGTGACCATGGTTTTATTGGATGTCTGTGCCCGATGATTTTTATGGTTATTGTTGTTTTTTGTTTTTGTTTCAGTTCTTTTTCTGAATGATGCCATGGCCTATGGCTAGTGCAATAAAAGTTTAATTGGATTAGATTGGACTGACAGACCTTTTTTTTTTTGAAAGCATAGATCCCTACTCCCCATATCCTGAAGAGCTGAAAAGGTCAGATTGGAATGGAAGTGCAAAAGGGGAAAGGCTTTTACTTCATGCTTTTCCTGTTGTGATTAACTGAATAAATAAATGCAACCATAAAAACTGTCAATGACTCGTTAATTCTTATTGGGGCTTGGAAGGCTTCCTGGAAATCATTACACTATGTATCTATCTACACACATACCTGTGGAATCTTGTAGGTGTTTAATATATTGGACATCTGAATGGAGTTTTGGGAGGTGAGCCCTCCAACGACGGCAATTAATTTATCTTCCCCATTACAGCAGAAATTGGGGGGATTTTGTTGTCCCATGAAAAGAAGAGCAAGAGTGTTCCAACAAGATTGCAAAGGATGAAAAGCATTCTCATAAAATGTTGATCCCAGTGTGATGTTGGATAAGAATTTGGCATTCTTGTTGATCTCTTGCAGGGCAAAGATGAAGGCAAGAACATGCTGGTAGTTTTTCGGTATCACACTGCAATGAGACAAAGAATGATTGCAACACTGGCGGAAGAGAAACAAGTGTGTTTCAGTTTTGATTTGTGAATCTATGTACCTTGAATTTTGCAACCCATAAGACAGGAACATTTTATTCCAACTAATGAAACTAGAGCAGTCTCCTTATAGATTTTGATTAGATTTAGGTAAATGGTGAATTGAAAGAGATTCATTTTCGTGCTATGGATGAATTGGTGGGTTTGGATATGGGAAACCCAGAAACAAAAAGCTGTTAAATTCTTCTGTTAACACTTTCCCCTCTCTCTTTCAACACAATCTCCATGCCTGTCTCTTGTTCTTCTTCTTTGTCCACCACCTCCCTTCCATTTCTGAACCATGAACTATTCATTGGAATATGTTCTCAATTCCACCTGTAGAACAACCATTTAGTATACCAGTGTGCTCCAATACACAAGGGCTTTTTAGCTCCAGGAACAGACAGAGAAACAGCATATGAGCAATATCTTCTGTATTTCCCCCTCGCTGCTTTCTGCACGCTAAGTCTTCTAAATTGCTGATTTAATGCAACTCCAAGCCATTAGCAAGTGACAGAATGGTTGGTACGCTTATTTCAATTATGACAAGTGTAACGTACATAAAAGCTTTACCAACCATATAATAAGAAACGTGCTGTTTAAGGTATACACAAAATACAAACACCTGCTAGAACCTAAAACTCCACGTTGGATATCTCCTTTAGAGGCCAAGGTGGTTAAAAAGAAAATTATGAAAGGAAATTGGCTGACATAACTCATTACTAACAGAGGATGGTAACCATCTAAGACTAAAGAATTATGAAGAAGTAAAGGGTCAACTATCAGGATAGCTGGAGTATTACCAACTCTTTGTGACGTTCAGACAAGACAAAATAAATGGATTTGCCAATGAGCCCTCTTAATTTTAAAAGAGAATTGCTAACTAATGAACTAAGACCATTTCCATCATGGGAAGTCAAGGAGGCGGCGGCGATGGTTGTTATGATTAAATGGACACAGAACATTGGGCTTACTATTATGATGAGTAAATGGGAACCTCTCTGGAAAATTAATATGAACTTTACTGCATGTCACACAATTAAAAAAATATATGATGAAAATGCAGTTTAGATGCCGTTCTGCTCAGAACCCTATGTAGCGATATCCCGAAAAATATAAGAGAAATCTTCCTATACGCAACAGCTGCCACCCGACTATTAAGGGAATGGCAAAACAAACTACCAGAATTTGTGGAAATGGCTCAATTAACAAGTAGGCTAAGAGGTAACACAAAACAATCATTTATTCAAAAATGGGATATGTTCAAGAGATATCTATAAAATACACAGTGATATACTATACTATCTATGGCACCATTTGAATGACCTGTGGGAATATAAAACATTGAGAAATAAGAAAAAAAGATACGGTCTGTTGTAAGAAAGTATTAGAAAACATATTAAGAGTAAGGTACAAATAATAAGTACATTGTCAATTACATCGGGAAATGATGGGAAGTTTATGTTATGTTGTTATGTTGTTATGTTATGTTATGTTATGTTATGTTATGTTATGTTATGTTATGTTGTTATGTATTCTATGTTATTATATTCTATTTTACTTTAGTTAGAATTTATGTCGAAAGAGAACGTATACGTCTAAATGAATCTTTAACATTATATTTTTTAAAGATTGTTTTTCTTTCTTTGGACTTGTATGTGTGAATTTACCATTGTGTATGATACTAATGAACTTCAATAAAGGGTCCCCCCCCAAAAAAAGCAAGTGACATAACAGATTGTTTCTGGGAAATGCAAGGTCTGTGTCACCCAGGCTCCATTCATTCTGTTGGGAGATGATGATCCATTTGCTCTAGGCTCTTCGCAAACCAGCTCAGCTCAATCCAAACTTTCCTTATACTGCTGCATGCCTTAAAGAAATATACTTGGGAAGTAAACCCCTCCTTTTCTCCCCCCCCCAGTGCATTTTGTTTCCCCAGTAAGCATGCATGGGATTACAGGCATAGGATCCAACACCTAGGGGCTGAAGGGTCTTCGGACCCCCCAAAATATTGGAGAAAGCCTCTCCCCCGAAAGCATTGCCATTCAAATGGTGTGCATGGACTGTGTCGTGTATTTTAATATTTCTGTTGGAAGCCGCCCAGAGTGGCTGGGGAAACCCAGCCAGATGGGCAGGAAATAAATAAATAAATAAATAAATAAATAAATAAATAAATAAATAAATAAATAATTTGATCGGTTATGCGGGGAGGAGCTTACCTGTTCCCCCCCCATATTTTATGCAAGTTAGCATTCCAAATTTAAGCTCTTTGAAATCCCCATGGTTTTCAACAAGATTCTGAAGCCCATCCTTAAGAGTTGAAGGTCCTCTACTCTTTTACCTAAGAAGAAACTCACTGACCACAATGAAGGGACTTGTTTTCAAGTAAATGTGTACCACATGTGTGCAGATTTTTGCACTTTCAGATAAGAGAAGGGGGAACCTTAGTTTGCATGCTGTATTATCCTTCAGTGTCCTTGTGGGGTACATGTATGTCTCTCTCTCTGTGTGTGATTGTGAGTGAAGTTAAGAGTGGTGGTGGTGGTTGCTGCTGGTTCTCTTCCCTCTACTTCATTCCAGCCTTCCCTAAATGGTCACGTGTTCTGCATTGGCACCAGTGGTCCCATGAGGAGGCCATGGAGGAATGACAAAAGCTAATTTGAGTGGTGGGACATAAGTCTGAATGTATCCTAGAAGGCTTAAAGGAGAAGCTGATGCAGTTGTTTATTTCATCAAGTCAAGAATGATCAGTGGGCCCAGTAGACAGTTTCCCAATAAAGAAATAATTACTTACTAAGCATCTAACAAAGAGGCTTGTGGTTCCTCTGTTAATTTTTGCATTCTGAAGTTCGCTTGTGTGATGGATACAAATACACCAATGATCATGTCTGATGAAGGACCATATGAATTGGTTTGAATTGTTTTTCTCAATCTGCAAGAGCTCAAACTCTTGCTAGAAGAACAATGCAGCCGCAACATCAGGAAAAGCAGGTGGAGCGCTAACCATTCTTGGGTTGAACTGCAGCTGGAGGCCATCATGTTTACATTTAGTTACCAATAGCATTTCAGTCTTGGCTAAAGTTATAGGAAAACCTGGCTGCAGGGAGGCATGCACCTGCCTCAAATCCACCTCCCTAACTGGATTCAGGTGAGTTGATTGGACAGCCGCCTATATAGAGCACAACACAGGATCACCACATTCGGAAAGGGCTGTTTCTGTCACTGATATTGTGCCTGGCAGCTGATTTCCCATGGGATATTTAGAAGTAGTGATGCTGATCAATAATTATAAAAATTACAGGGTGGGTGAACTGTTTTGCTAAAGTCCTCAAGTCTCAGAATAAGCAAAGTGCTATTTCAGTGTCATCTCACTATAGCCCAAGATCTGCTCCCTTGTGAAGCAGTGCCTTGGACAGTTGGTCTAACATTCTGAATTAATATGTGAAACTTGGCCAGAGCATAGAAAGGGGATTGTGGATGTACATATCCCTTCCTTTGACTCATACCATTAGCCCTTCTATCTAACTACAGTCTACCCTGAGTAGGAAAAATTCTCTCCTGCCCATCAAAGTGTTTTTCTCTCATTCAACTGGACAGGGGCGAACGGTGCTGCTTGGCTGTCCGGGGCGTCACCCCCGGGGCATCGCTCTGCAGCGCGCATGTGTCCTGACCTCATGAAGCACGACGCGCATGCCAGGACAAACTGTGCGCATGTCTGCACATGTGCAGTCTGGGTTGGCACGCATGCCAGGACAAACTGCGCATGTCTGCACATGCACAGTCTGGGTTGGCGCTGCTGCTCCGCTCGGCCAGCCCACTCTGAAGCAGCGCGCACTACAGAGCAGATTGCCTCCGCCTCCGCCTGACAACCCACTCTGTAGCGCTCTCTGCTTCTTCCTGCTCGGGTGGAGGAGGCGAGGGACGGGCCAGGGGCCGGGGGTGCTGGCCCCGTGCTGCCACGTCAGAATGGAGGTAGGGGCGGGCCGACCCCTACACCCCTCCCTTGCTACGTGCCAGCAACTGGAGCTCTTTTAACTGGAAATGTTAGCAATTAAACTGTGTCCTTATGCGTGGAAAGCTGAGCTCTGTTACTGAGCTATATCCACTCATTGTTAGCTAGATGGTTACGCACTCCTGCATTGTTTATATTGTCAACTGCCCTGTGATTCTCAGATGAAGGGCGGAATAGAATAATAAGAATAAGAATAGGAATAGGAATAAAAATAAGAATAATAGCATGCCAGGCATCCCTTCCCTCCTGCTTCCATCCGATTCCCTCACACATGTGGTTCCTGTCTCTCCCCATAGAAGCCATAGCATCTTCTTCACTGGGTCTCTTGATAATATTGGATAATATAAGAGTGATCTATTCCATGGACACTACCTATTTTTATGCCATTAACCTCTTTTCATTTCATGACTCCAATCCTAACATACAGGTGTGATGTCCAATGCCATCAGAGACAGCCCAATGGGTGGTGGTTGGGATATCATATGGTCACTGCAGATGGTGGATTGAGATGTCACTAGGGATGAGTGAACAGGAGACACACAGATCTCAGTAAGCCCAGTCAACAAGAACATTCTGCAGGAAGCGCTGAAATGAATGGGAAGTGTAAAATAATATGAAAATACTTGGTGTTATTCATTTTGACAGTCTTTTGGTGCTGTAGTGAGCACTCCAGTGGAAGCAGCATCTCTATGTACTTCAATGTGCAAATCGCTCAGTTTTCTCTACTGAAACTAGTAATCTTATTATTATTAATAATAATTTTATTATTTATACCCCAACCATCTGGCTGGGGTATAAATAATAATACCTTAAAACATAAAACAAAAAGCGTTAAATACCTCCTGATATAGTGCTACCTTCAGATGTCTTTCTAAATAAATATTAAAGATTTCATTGGTTTACAAAAGTACATGCCTTGCCTTTCTCCCCAGGTTGTACAGTCTTTCTTACAAAGCAGTTACATTTGTTGTGAGACATTAGTGTTGAGCACAGTATAAGGTTGGGGAAGAAGAGGGGTGTAGAGAGGAGGGGTGGTGTGGTACGGCTTATATTCTTTTGTACATCTCTGGTTACGAACTTAATTCATTCCGGAGGTCCGTTCTTAACCTGAAACCGTTCTTTTTCTTTTACATAATTTTTATTCATTTTATAGGAAAAAAGCACCAACATACAAAAACAAAACAAAACAAAGAACACAGAAATACTTCTTATACTCTTATAACTTCTTAACATCATAATGACTTCCGCTGGTTCCCCCCATCTGAATTCCATTTCTGATCATCTTTGGCAGTTTCAAAAGATATACTTATACCCTCAACAGATTTCTGTTCTATTACCTTCTAAAAAGAATATTTATCTATATCCTACTTTTATGCCAAAAATCTATAATTACATCCTTAAACAATATTAAATATTACAATTTTTTTCAAATATAATTTAAATTTTTCCCAATCTTCCCCTACAGTTTCTTCTCCCTGGTCATGGAGTCTCCCAGTCAGCTCGGCAAGTTCCATGAAGTCCATCATCTTCATCTGCCATTCATCTATTGTTGGGATATCTTGACTCTTCCAATTCTTAGCAAGTAGTAACTTCGAAGCAGAAGAATATAATGTCCTTTTTGGGGATTCCCTCCCCCACTATTCCCAGTAAAAAGGGTTCTGGTTTCTTAATAAAAGTGTCTTTCAACACTTTTTTCATCTCATTATAAATCTTTTCCCATAAGTCTTTTACTTTGTGTCAGGTCCACCACATGTGGTAGAAGGTTCCTTCCTTTTCTTTACATTTCCGTTTATTAAATATTGTTTATTAAATATTCTTTAAAAAATCACACACACGTAAAAAAAAACTTATATACACCCTTCACATTAACATATCTTTAAACTTTACATAGAAGAACAACAAAAATTAAGAAAAATTAGACAAAAAGGAAGAAAAAAAATCCAAATGAAAGCGTTTCTGAATTACAGATTATCTCACATCACACTTCCAATACTTTTCATTATATTTTTTCCTTTAACCTTATTTTTTTCAAAGGTTGGTATTGTTATCTCTTCTTTTTGTTTTCTTTCCTCTAAATGATTCCATTATTCTTTTTATCCTTTGACAAATATCATTCCAGTTCTGCTTATATGGAGTTGCTTGAATAAAAAAGATTTAGCCTAGTCTTATCATAACTGATTTCACTTGCGCATCCTTTGTATGCCACTCCAACAACAAATTATACATCTTAGAAAGATTTTTACCCTTTGTATCTAAGAATTCCGTTTCCAATTTAGATTTATCTGTTTGGAAGCTTATATTCTTATTATCCACCTTAAACATTTCATTTATCTGATAATCTTGTAACCAATCGCTAAACTTATCTTTAAGCTGTTCATAAGACTTTAATTTGAATTTATAATCTACTTCAATCAGCAAATCAGTACAGTGGTACCTCTGGATGCGAACAGAATCCGATCTGGAGCCCCGTACGCATCCAGAGCAGTACGCAACCTGAAGTGCCGAATCTGCACATGCTTGTTGTTCGATTCGGCGCGTCTGCGCATGTGGGGATTTCCAAACCTGGAAGTAACCCATTCCAGCATACCACCATCTTTTCCTGATTTTTTAATGTTGGGTTTCTAATAGGGAAAGGGGTCAAATCCATTTTTATTAGGCATTGCATTCCGTAGCTTTCTAACTGATGTTATTGTTACCAGAGATTATTATTAACAAAATGGTCTCAACATAAAATGTGGTGATTATTGTGTTGTACTACGAGCTAGGAAAACTGGGTTCAAATCCCCATTCAACTATGGGTCAGATACCATCTCGCAGTCTATTCCACCAGGAACTCATTGGATGGGATGGAAGAAGGGAAATAAAGACAAATTTAACATCTCCTTGCCAAAACATAAGGTCCCTGGCTCTTTCACCTTCTCAACTATGGTCATCCTTCTTCCTTACTAACCTCTCTTTACTGTTCATATCTGGCCTAAATATAATGATGAAGATTTTAGGGAGGAAGATGCAACCCAGTAAGCCAGCAGTAGAGGCCAAGATGGAGAAGATCTCCACAGCCACCATGTATTTCCCTTTGGTGCTCAGATAAGCGGGGACAAAGGACAGCCAAACACTGCAGAAGACCAGCATGCTGAAGGTAATCAACTTGGCTTCATTGAAAGTATCAGGCAACTTCCTGGCAAAGAAAGCCACAGAGAAGCTCACAATGGCCAAAAGACCCATGTAGCCAAGAATAAGGTGGAACATGACGTCTGAGCCTTCATTGCACTGCACTATGATTTGCCCATCCTGGGAGTGCAGGTCAAACTCTGGGAATGGGGGAGAGGATGCCAGCCACCCAACACAGATGCCAGCTTGAATGAGAGAGCAGAAGGTGATAAGGGATCCTGCCAGCCTCTTCCCAAGCCATTTCCTCAGGCTGTTTCCAGGCTTGGTCACCATGAATGCCAAAACCACAGTGATTGTTTTGGCTAACACACAAGCAACAGCAATGGAGAAGACAATGCCAAAGATGGTTTGCCTCAAGACACAGGTCACCTTTGTAGGCCTGCCAATGAATAAGAAGGAGCAGAGAAAGCAGAGAAGCAGAGAAGAGAGCAAGGTGCAGGTGATGCCCCAGTTGTTGGCTTTGACAATGGGAGTGTTCCAGTGCAGACCAAAGGTCCCCATCACAACAACTGTGATCAGTGAAAGAAGGAGAGCCAAGGAAGCCAGAATCACCCCCAAGGGCTCCTCATAGGAGAGGTAGCTAAACTTTTTTGGAATGCATTGGTCCTGAAAGGCATTTGGGTAGTGATCATCTGGGCATTTCTCACACTGATCTGCATCTGAAAGTGAAAAGCATGCTTTTAGTATTTCTTGAAGCAGTAATTATTAATATTATTGGTACTGTCTATTATGCTCTATACGGGTTGATTTAAGCGTTTTCCCCTTAAACATGTCTATATCTGCACCCAGCCCCATGTTTTTGCATTGCTAAGCTTGTAGCCCAAGTGTTTCTTTTCCATAATGGAACTTGGGAGTGGATGAAACTGCCAGATAGCCTATCATCAGGAAAATCTATATTTGACAAAAATGAACTGTTTCTAAGGATTGAAAATATGTGGATATAATAGAGGACTAACAGAAGATGAAAATTTGTTGGCTGCAGTTTCAATGGTGAGAAATGGGAATCTATGACATGCAATCCTAACCATTTCTATCCAGATGGATGTTATCCTGATTTCAGTGGTGTTTAATCCCATGTGAACTTTATTTCACACAATATATTCTTGAGCGTCTGTCCAAATGGGAAGGAGAGGAAAGAACAATATGTATCAGCAACATATAAACACATGTGCTTGGGATCTATGACAGAAAATAAGCAGACATAATAAGACTAAGACATGAATGTCTGTGTTGGAGAGGACGATGGGATTTCCAGTTGACTTGGGTTCCTTCACTTACCCTTCTGGACTGAAATCCTCCCTTTAGGGCACTGAACACAGTCATAGCAACAGATTTGTTTTCCCTGCTGGGCAAACATACTCTGTCCAGGGTGGCAGCTTTCAACACAGGTGGAAATGGGCAGCATCTAAGGGTAATGACAAGCAAGGGATTTTGAATGGAATAACCTTGCTTCTCTACATAAATCTTATTGCCATCTATGTCTGTTTTGCGGCAGAAATGTCATAGGACTGAAATTAGAGGATGGCTGTCAAGAATTTGCTCCCTGGGCAAACTTCAGGCCCCCTGATAAAGATGCTTTGTGCTGTCACCTAACCATTTGGCCAGCCCAGCACATGTCTGAATGGCAAAGAGAAGCTCCTGCCCACCTTCTCCTTCTTGATAGATTGATTCCTCATAACTCAATGCTGATTCCCTCCTGCAGACGCTGTCTTTTAAGTTTAAATAAGAATTAATTTTTACTTAATGTACTTGAACAATGCAGGCAGGTTTTACTTACATTGCTAATAGTACATCTTACATAGATTTTTATCCAAGATAAATACTGTTACAGACTGACATCAGCACAACAGAACATTTCTGCTGCTCTTACTGTTTAGACTGCTTATAACTGCCATAACTACACAAACTGACATAACTATGCCCTTTTAAAATGTTTTTGTGTGTGTGTGTGTGGGGGGGGCTTTTGGGTTGTTATTTTTATCTTGAATATGTATTTTGTGGTTTTATATGTCAGTTTTATTCTGTGAACCTCCCTGAGATCTCCGGGTATAGGGTTGTATATAAATTCAATCAATCAATCAATCAATTGCCTCAGTACATTTGGCCTTCCATAGCCTTCTGAGCATCAGCACTTTCCTGAGCATTTTGGATGCTTTCATGCCAAACATTATGGCCAAGCCTGCATGGAGTTTGGCCTCACCCTCAGCCTGATGGAGACCAACATCCTGGCACAGGATATCACCAGCACTCCATCCATCAACATTAGTGACCACACACTTCAGGTGGTAAACAATATTTTCCCACAGTCTCAGACAAAGATTGTTGCCAACAAAGCATTTTGGAACACCACAATCCATTTTCAAGAGCCTTAAACACCTGCCAATTCCTTACTCTGAAAGACCTTGTTCTTTAACCCTGAGCTACAAATTAGCTTCAAACTAGCTCTGCATCAACAGATTTTAACAAAGTAACAAAGATAGTATTTCATCAGTGAGTACCAGAGCTTGTCTCCTCACCCTTCTCCTTTGTAGCCACCTCTGTTTTCCTGGATCCCTAGATCTTTTCATAAAAGATTGTGATTAAAACAAGAAATAGTCCCACCCACCTGCTTGAACTTGGGATTCCATGCAATGGCACTTCCATCCACCGTGAACTCTTTTCCTGGGGGTGCCTGAGGGTCCACCCTCCCCACTCGGACTCTCTGGAAAGACTCATTGGGAAATATCACTAAGTTGAGCAGATCATAGCCACTTGCCTGCTGCTCCTTCTCATCAAAAGAGATTTCTTCCCCAGCACTGTTGTTGAAGTGGATGTTCTTCAGGAAGGAGTGGAGCTAGATTGCAAGGGGGGGGAAAAGAGGCAGACCTTGTAGGCTAATACACTCTCTCGTTTCCATTTGTCAGTTTTTACTACCATTCTTCAGTATGTTATAGGACACTGAAAGCTGTGTTACAGTGAGTGAAATCATTGCTCTATATAGCTCAGTCATTTCTACACTGGTTGTTATTGACCCTCTAAGGTTTCAGAGTCTATCCCAGCATGATCTTGAGATGCTGGAGGTTGAACACGGGACTTTCTGAATGAAAGCAGATGCTCTGCCATTGAGCTGTAAGCTTTTCCAGTACCAATACTAAGAGACATGGCTTGGTATGTTTTTACTTGACATAGATACTGGGTACTTACAAACACTTCAGGTTACAAACTCCGCTCAGCCGGAAGTAGTGCCCTGGAATGTGAACTTTACCCCAGGATGAGATTGGAAATCGGGCACCGGAGGTGCGGCAACAGTGGGAGGCCCCATTAGCAAAACCTCATGTTAAGTACAGTTTTGGGTTAAGAACTGACCTCCGGAACAAATTAAGTTTGTAACCTGAGGTACCACTGTACTAGGAGGTATGCTTTTTGACTTGGCATAGATTCTGGATACTTCACAAACCTTCCCCATTAACATATGCTACTGCCTTGTGCTGAGTCAAACTATTGGTCTCTGTAACCCACAACTGTCTACTCCAGGCATCCCCAAACTTCGGCCCTCCAGATGTTTTGGACTACAATTCCCATCATCCCTGGTCACTGGTCCTGTTAGCTAGGGGTCATGGGAGTTGTAGGCCAAAACATCTGGAGGGCCGCAGTTTGGGGATGCCTGGTCTACTCTGAATTGCCACAGTGCTACAGGGCATACACCCGAGGTTTCAACCCAGTTCTGATAACAGAGGACACCCATTTCCCTTGTACAGCCCCAAGTAGGAGAATCCTGGTAGGGATTAATTTCAAGAGTTTGAATGTGCAGTTTGCAAAGCATGCGGCCTTTAACTGAGATAAAGTCCTTCCCAATGATAGAGGTCACCAGGGGAAATCCCCAAGGCCTCTCCTCCATGCCAGGTCTCAGCTGTCCAACATATGAACCAGTAACAATAACACCTGTGCTTCTAACATTGAGGAGAGTAGTTAACAGTACCTGCCAGGGCTTAACTTTTTGCTGCGTCTGTCTTTCACCCAGTACTTTCTGTTTGGCTCTTGATGAATACATGCTATGGAGAGCATGTGCTACTGCATGGACGGCATTGTAGATGGTGTAGCTCTGGCTGGACATTTCCATTTCAAACACATGTCCAGTGAGTTTCTCCAGCTTCTCCCTCCCAGTGCAGTGTTCCGGCATTGTCTCAATTAGATTGTTATATGGGAATGAACAGCGGAATACACTGGCCCAGAACAGTTGGATGAAATAAAGATTTGGCTGCCATGGATTTATAGTCTGTACAAAGTCCTGAAACCCCGGTACCAGATTTGAATGAAGTGTAAATGACAAGGTGCCATTGAAGGATATCGAAGGGAATATGTCTCCTGCCAGCACTGCAGTGAAATCCCATTGAGCTGTTGTAATCCACACCCTCTGTAGAGGGTACATAGATAAAACCTCACAGGCGACTAAAACCATTCTCAAACCCTCTAGAGACTGACTGTCTCCAGAGACAAGAATCACATTCATTTGCCTCTGTGTGAGAGCGAACATAATTGGTCTCAGTTTTTGTTGAAGTACCTCATTAGGTAACCATTGTGTCACTAGTGGGATCTCCAGTGTCCAAGACATGCAAATATTATTTTGGAAAAGCCTAGGTCTCAGAGTACGAAGGAAGGTTTCTCCACTGTCATCATCTGAAACAAGGAGGCCAATCCAGTTCCACGCAAACTTCTGGAGTAGCCACACAATGCCATCATACTGAGCTTCTTCATTGGGGACCATTTGGAAAAAGGAAGGGAAGAGCCTTTGTTCACTCAGCACTGGATCCAAGGAGCCATAGCTGAGCTAAAGTGAAAGGCATCATATTTGTAAGAATCTGAAAACCATATATTTGTTCAAAGAAAGAATACTTCTGTATTGTGGTGGTTAATTACCTGGTCTTACTTTTCAAAGTCTACACCCCTGGCGTTATTAAGTCTCAAACTAGGAGAAGTTTCTAAGCAGGAAGTTGGATGCTCCTATGATTACATGATTTGTGACATTGTCAGGTTTAGAAGAATCAGAACTTGGATTATTGTATTATGGGTTTATCCCCCCCCCCCAAATCCCAATGCTAATTGAGACATCAGTGTAGGCAACACATAGCTAGGAGGCTTTAACATAATCATCTTCCCATACCAAGTCTAATGTAGGACATATGTGTAGAAAACATAATGTAATGGGATTGAAAGCTAACCTGTATGCTCTTTTGGGGTTTTCATGTGTATGTCTGCCCTTGTGGTTGTATCTCTGTATCTACACACATACCTGTGGAATCTTGTAGATGTTTAATATATTGGCCATCTGAAGGGAGTTTTGGGAGGTGAGCCCTCCAACAACGGCAACTAATTTATCTTCCCCATTACAGTGGTAATTGGCGGCATTTTGTTGTCCCATGAAAAGAAGACCAAGAGTGTTGAAACAAGTTCGCGAAGGATTAAAAGCATTCTCATAAAATCTTGATCCCAGTGTGATGTTGGATAAGAATTTGGCATTCTTGTTGATCTCTTGCATGGCAAAGATGAAGGCAAGAACATGCTGGTAGTTTTTCGGGATTGCACTGCAATGAGACAAAGAATGATTGCAACACTGGAGGAAGAGAAACAAGTGTGTTTCAGTTTTGATTTGTGAATCTATGTACCTTGAATTTTGCAACCCATAGGACAGGAACATTTTATTCCAACTAATGAAACTAGAGCAGTCTCCTTATAGATTTTGATTAGATTTAGGTAAATGGTGAATTGAAAGAGTTTCATTTTCGTGCTATGGATGAATTGGTAGGTTTGGATATGGGAAACCCAGAAACAAAAAGCTGATTACCGGTAGTTCTTTTGTTAACACTTTCCCCTCTCTCTTAAACACAATGTCCATGCCTATCTCTTGTTCTTCGTCTTTGTCCACCACCTCCCTTCCATTTTGAACCATGAAGTATTCATTGGAATGTGTTCTCAATTCAACCTGTAGAACAACCATTTAGTACAGTGGTACCTCGGGTTACGGACGCTTCAGGTTATAGACTCTGCTATGATGGCCTGGGACGTGGGCTCAGACTCAGAACCAGAGGAATCTCAGTCTGTACTGGATCCTCTGCCTCGGGCATTGGCTGAACCAAGTCTGGGGCCTGATTCTGAGGAGCCTCAGTCTGCACAGATTCCCCTGCAACAAGCACCAGCTGGACCGAGTCAGGGGCCTGAGCCTGTCCTGGCTCCAGATACAGGGAATACCTCGTTGCCGCCAGCTAGGCTGTCACTGACAGCTGACCCACTACCGGCTGAGTCAGGAGAGGCTTAGGTGCCTCTTGGGTTTAGTAACCCACCAGCGTCTCCTGAGCTGCGGAGACTCAGGTCTGAGAGAAGGAGAGATCTGAGTACTTGCCTTCGGGCGAGACAGGGTGGTGAGTCGCCGGGGACCAGGACTGGCCATTACCCCATCAGAGATAAAAGGCGGCCAGACCCCGCCCCAGGTTGCGGGGGCAACATTGCTGTTTGCCAGATCCTGCCTGTGTTCCTGTTCCTGACCTTTCCAGGTTACGTTGACTCTTTGGACCGTGGACCGGACCTGGACCTCACCTCTTGGATTACCCACGGGACCACCACATCTGCTAACCCAGAAATAGTACCTCAGGTCAAGAACTGACATAGAACTCATTGCTAACAGAGGATGGTAACCAAGTAAGACTAAAGAATTATGAAGAAGTAAAAGATCAACTATTAGGATGGCTAGAGTATTACCAACTTGATGCGACGTTCAGAAAAGACAAAAAAAATGGATTTGCCAATGAGGACTCTAAATTTGAAAGAGAATTGCTAAATAATAACACTAAGACCATTTCCAACTCCTCCTTGACTGGGAAGTCAAGGAGGAGGAAGTGAAGGTGGTTATGATTAAATGGACACAGAACATCAGGCGTACTATTATGATGAGTGAATGGGAAACTCTCTGGAAAATTAATATGAACTTTACTGCATGTTACACAATTAAGGAAAATACAGTGAAAATGCAGTTTAAATGCCTTTCTGCTCGGAATCCTAGGTAGAGATATCCCGAAAAATATAAAAGAAATCTTGCTATATGCAACAGCTGCCACCCGACTATTAATAGCATTGAATTGGAAGGGGGGAAAGGTACCAACCTTAAGGGAATGGCAAAATAAACTGCTAGAATTTGTGGAAATGGCTCAATTAACAAATAGGCTAAGAGGTAACACAAAACAATCATTTATTCAAAAACGGGATATGTTCAAGAGATATCTATAAAATACACAGTGATATACTATACTATCTATGGCACCATTTGAATGACCCGTGGGAATATAAAACATTGAGAAATAAGGGGGAAAGGTATGATATGTTGTAAGAAAGTATTAGAAAATATATTAAGAGTAAGGTAATAATAATAAGTACATTGTCAATTACATCGGGAAATGATGGGAACTTTACTTTATGTTATGTTATGTTACGTTATGTTATCGTATTCTATTTTAGTTGAGTTAGAATTTATGTGGAAAGAAAATGTATAAGTCTAAGTTAATCTTAAATGTTAATTTTTTAAAGATTATTTTTCTTTCTTTGCACTTGTATGTGTGAATTTAGCATTGTGTATGATACCAATGAACTTCAGTAAAGCATTTATTTATGTATTTATTTATTTATAAAAACCAAGTGACAGAACAGATTGTTTCTGGGAAATGCAAGGTCTGTGTCACCCAGGCTCCATTCATTCTGTTGGGAGATGAGGATCCATTTGCTCTTGGCCTCTTCGCAAACCAGCTCAGCTCACTCCAAACTTTCCTTATACTGCTGCGTGCCTTAAAGAAATATACTTGGGAAGCAAACCCCTCCTTTTCTTCCCCCCCCCAGTGCATTTTGTTTCCCCAGTAAGCATGCATGGGATTACAGGCATAGGATCCAACACCTAGGGGCTGAAGGGTCTTCAGACCCCCCCCCCCAGATATTGGAGAAAGCCTCTCCCCCCGAGAGCATTGCCATTCAAATGGTGTGCATGGACTGTGTCATGTGATCTGTTATGCAGGGAGGGGCTTACCTGCCCCCCATATTTTATCCAAGTTAGCATCCCTGATTACAGGATTTGATCGCTCAAGCTTTCATTGGAAATTGCTTCCTCCCAAGTAAAGTTAAGGAAAGCTGCGCTTGATTCCAAATATTTGAGAGGAAGCACCCCATTGGCTTCCATGGAACTGGCTCTCACAGAAATATGATTTAAGCAGCAATCCAGTTGCAGCCACTTACCCGTCAGTGAGATGTACTTGCAGGTAAAGTTTGGCATAGCGATGGGTTGCAAAATGTATGGGTTTCAAGTAGCTTGAAAATTTCAGCTGGGTTGTGGATGGGGCCCATATGGGGGAAAAGCAGGGGAAATCTAGGAACCAAACTAAAGCTCTTTGAAATCGCCATGGTTGTCAGCAAGATTCTGAAGCCCATGCTTAAGAGTTGATGGTCCTCTACTCTTTTACCTAAGAGGAAACTCACTGACCACAATGAAGGGAGTAGTTTTCAGGTAACTGTGTCCCAAATGTGTGCAGATTTTTGCACTTTCAGGTAAGGGGAGGGAGATGCAGTTTGCATGCAGTATTGTCCTACAGTGTCCTTGTGGGGTACATGTATGTCTCTCTCTCTGTGTGTGATTGTGAGTGAAGTTAAGGGTGGTGGTTGCTGCTGGTTCTCCTTCCTCTGCTTCATTCCAGCCTTCCCTAAATGGTCACGTGTTCTGCATAGGCACCAGTGGTCCCATGAGGAGGCCATGGAGGAATGACAAAAGCTAATTTGAGTGGTGGGACATGAGTCTGAATGTATCCTAGAAGGCTTAAAGGAGAAGCTGATGCAGTTGTTTATTTCATCAAGTCAAGAATGATCAGTGGGCCCAGTAGACAGTTTCCCAATAAAGAAATAACTACTTACTAAGCATATAATGAAGAGGGTTGTGGTTCCTTTGTTAATTTCTCCATTCTGAAGTTCGCTTGTGTGATGGATACAAATACACTGATGATCATGTCTTCCGGAGGACCATATGAATTGGTTTGAATTGTTGGTCTCCATCTGCATGAGGAGGAGCTCAAACTCTTGCTAGAAGAACAATGCAGCAGCAACAGCAGGAAAAGCAGGTGGAGCACTAACCATTCTTGGGTTGAACTGCAGCTGGAGGCCATCATGTTTACATTCAGTTACCAACAGCATTTCAGTCTTGGCTATATAGGAAACCTGGCTGCAGGGAGGCATGTACCTGCCTGAAATCTCCCTCCCTAACTGGATTCAGGTGAGTTGATAGGACAGCCGCCTATATAGAGCACAACACAGGATCATCACATTTGGAAAGGGCTGTTTCTGTCACTGTTATTGTGCCTGGCATCTGATTTCCCATGGGATATTTAGAAGTAGTGATGCTGATCAATAATTATAAAAATTACAGGGTGGGTGAACTGTTTTGCTAAAGTCCTCAAGTCTCAGAATAAGCAAAGTGCTAAATCAATGTCATCCCACTATAACCCAAGATCTGCTCCCTTGTGAAGCAGTGCCTTGGACAGTTGGTCTAACATTCTGAATTGATATAATGTGAAACTTGGCCAGAGTATAGATAGAGGACTGTGGATGTACATATCCCTTCCTTTGATTCAAACCATTAGCCCTTCTATCTAACTACAGTCTACCCCGAGTAGCAATAATTTTCTCCTGCCCTTCAAGGTGCTTTTCTCTCATTCAACTGGGGCTCATTTAACTGGAGATGTTAGCAATTAAACTGTGTCCTTATGCATGGAAAGCTGAGCTCTGTTACTGAGCTATATTCCCTCATTGAAAGGTAGATGGTCACACACTCCTTCATTGTTTATATTGTCAACTGCCCTGTGATTCTCAGATGAAGGGCGGTATAGAATAATAAGAATAAGAGCATGCCAGGCAACCCTTCCCTCTTCCTTCCATCAGATTCCCTCACACATGTAGTTCCTGTCTCTCCCCATAGAAGCCAAAGTATCTTTTTCATTGGGTCTCTTGATAATATTGAACTTCATCTCCCATCATCTCTGGCCATTGCCCATGCTTGCTGAGAATGAAAGTAGTTGTAGTTCAACAACCTCTGGAGACACAAGGTTGAAGAAGAGCGATCGATTCCATGTACACTGCCTATTTTCATGTCATCTACCTCTTTTCATTTCATGACTCCAATCCTAACATACAGTTGTGATGTCCAATGCCATCAGAGACACCCCAATGGGTGGGGCATCATATGGTCACTGCAGATGGTGGATTGAGATGTCACTAGGGATGAGTGAACAGGAGACACACTAAACCCAGTCAACAAGAACATTCTGCAGGAAGCACTGAAATGAATGGGAAGTGTAAAATAATGAGGCTATTTGGTGTGTTATTCATTCTCATAGTCTGTAGTGAGCACTCCCGTGGAAGCAGCATCTCTATGTACTTGAATGTGCAAATAGCTCAGTTTTCTCTACTGAAAATGGTAATAATAATAATAATAATAATAATAATAATAATAATAATAATAATAATTTATTTATACCCCTCCCACCTGCCTGGATTTCCCCAGCCACTCTGGGTGGCTTACAGCAAATCTTAAAACAATATCTTATCGAGAATTAAAAACCTCTTCTCACAGAAAAAAGGCACGAGTAAGCTCAAAATTCTGTTTATGAATAGGGACAAATGCCATAGGACTTCTTAGAAGTAAGGTACCACAGACTTTTTGCTTTCAGATGATAACTAACTAAGTTTTTTCAATGGGGTTCTTTCTTTCTTTCTTTCTTTCTTTCTTTCTTTCTTTCTTTCTTTCTTTCTTTCTACAGTTGGCAACAAACGGGACAATGTGATCCATGGTGTATCAAGGAGATGTTTCCGTCATGCAACTTTGGCTTTTTAAAACTTTGGCCCTTATGTATCCAATCTTAGCTCTGCTACTGTGAAATAGCCCCTCACTCTAAGCCATTTGGTTAAGCTCTCCCTCATAACAGCATCCCAGGTAACCCTTCCCTTCTTCTACCTCCATCAGATGCCGTCCCACATGAGATTATCGCCCCCCCCCCAAGCGGGAGTGGCTTTGTGTGAGACAGCAAAGGTGTGGGCCTCCCTCTCTCAACTCTAGGGTACTTAGAAAGACAAACACAGAGTTGTGAGTTATGTGAGCTAGAGAGTGTAAGCAAAGTTGCATGCCGGGAAGCCAGAGAGGCAGGGCAGTGCTTGATTTCTGTTTGAATCCATGGGTGCGGCTATGCGAGAAACAAGGCCTTCTTGGGGTGTTAATGCTCTGACCCCCCCCCCAGGTTGTATATATGTGTAAATAAACCATATACAGTCATGCCTTGCAAGATGAAATTAATTTGTTCTGTGAGCCGTTTCTTATTGAGAAAATTTCGTCTTGCGAAACGCGTTTGTGCGATTTAAAACAAACAAAAATGCAAAAAAATCATCCTGCGAAGCATGGTCATAGAAAAATTCACCTTGCGAGTCTCCAAAAAGCAAAAGCAAAACGCTTTCATCTTGCGAGTTTTTCATTGCGCGAGGCATTCGTCTTGCGAGGCACCACTGTATCATAAGGACACCACAGTCTCTGCGGTAGCTCATTCCAAAGGAAACATGTCTGGAGTCCCTGGAATCGCACAATGCTAGGAGATTGGGATGGTGTGCAGCAATATGTAATGAAGTTCCCAGGTGAGCTTCCCTGGATAGAGCATTCCACAAGTGGGGAGCCACCACAGAAAAGGCCCACTATTGTGTTGCCCCTCTCTGAGGCACAAAAAAAGGGCCTTGGATGATGATCACAGCATCAGAATTGGTTTAAATAAGTAGAGAGGTCCTTCAGGTTCTGCACTCCTGAGCCCTTTAAGGCTTTACAGGTCAAAACCAGCACTTTGAATTTGCACTGGGACTGCCATCTATCATTGCAAGAGCCCACATCAGGATAATCACCTACCATAAATCACTTGCAGAAGCCCCAAACTTGACTCTCGCTAAACAAGCCTTTCTAGCCTTTACTGGTAGCCACATTTGGTCAAAAATAAAAAGTAAATTGCAAGAACTCGGGCCAGGAGGGAGATGAATTTCAAGTCTTCAAAAGGTTTTATTTATGTAATAATAGGATGAATTCAAATAGGAATCAATTCCAGTATGATAATGAGGCAAATTCCAGTAAAGATAAATTCCAGTGAAAAAATCCCAGGACAAGGCGCTGTTTTGTTAATTCTTCATCAGCGATTTTTTAATGGTCAGGGTGTACCAAGTATGTTTGCATTTGGTCTGTGAACGCTATTCCCTCCCAGATTCTTCCGCTCTGATCACTTGGGACAATGACAAAATCCGTAAATGGATTCTAGACAGGGACGAAGCGCTGGACCTGGCTCTATCCAATGTGGCCAACCTAACCACGTGGTTTCCTCGCATGAAGGCAGTAAGATCTACGGCTCACTATCTGAGTGACCTGACGAACCCTACACAAAGAAGAGCCTTCACACTTGCCCGCTTCCACTTCAATCCCACAGCATTCCTACAGGGTATATTTTCCAACCCCCCCCCCCCCCGATCTTCAACTCTGTCCGTGAAACAAGGGAAAGATAGAGGATTTTATCAACTTTTTCTTTCACTGCCCCCTATACGACGCAATAAGACCGAGGCTCCTTCTACTAATTCCTCCGCTCATTGCCTTGGAAGATGACTGCATGAAATTCCTATTGGTGGACGCTAACCCCATGGTTACGCACGGAGTGGCCATCTATATCTTCAAAGCCCTGAAACTCAGAGCTCTTTTGACAGGCTAACTTTCTCTAGACTCGAATCTCTCTAAATATTTTCCAACGGACAAAACACACATGATGTGTCATAGTTTTTACCAAACTCTGTTTTATATAGCATGATGTTATATTTGCTGTTTTGCTAGTGTATTTGATACATTCTCTGTATAAAAGCGGTAGGTTACTGCTTGGATCCTTTATGTGCTATGGCCAACCAGCTAATGCAATAAATTTGTTGTTGTTGTTGTAGTTGTTGTTGAATTGCACCTGGAAAGTAATCAGCAGCCAGTGCAGTTGGGGCAGGATTGGTGTTACATGCTTAAAATGTATCACTGTGGTAAACAGCCTAGTCATGAAATTCTGCACTAGCTGAAGATTCTGAATGTTTTTCAAGGAAGCCCTAGGTATAACACATTGCAATAATCTAACATAGAGGTTCCAGGAGCATAGGAAAAAGAAGTTTAATACTGTATAATCATAGAATTGTGGAGTTGGAAGGGACCCTGAGGATCATCTAGTCCAACCACCTGCCTCCTACATGGGGATCAAACCTGCAACCGTGGCGCTATCAGCACCACACTCTAAGCAACTGACTTATCCAGGCTGCTAAAGTTAGGCTATCCTTGTCCAGACAGGGCTGCAGCTGCCGGGCCCTCAGACAAAGTGATGGAAAGCACTCCATGTCACCAAGGCCACCTGAGCCTCAAGTGACAACAATGGATCAAGAATACCCCCAAGTTGCATACCTGCTCCTTCAGAGGCAGTGGTACCCAATCAAGGCCACCTCTCATCCATCAGTTTGAGGAAGTGTGCACTAACAGTTATCAGTCATATTTTGATTGAACTTAAGTTTATTGGCGCCTCACTAGTCCACTAGTGAGGCAAGACATCCACAGCCACACCTGCTGATGTAAAGGAAAAGTAGAGTTGTGTTTCACCAGTATATTGTTGACAAATTTGCTCCAAATGTCCTGAAGAACCTGCTCAATGGTTTCATATAGATGTTAAGGAATATAGGGGTGGGTGGGGGATCAAACGAATGGATTTCATTTCATTAAGCCTAAATATTGCAGGTCCTGAAGCTTCAAACCATTTACTTCCTCCCTCCCTCTCTCCCCTGTCTTCCTGGAAGAAGCTGTTAGCTGAGCTACTGCTCCCAGCTGAAGAAAATGTGAATGAAGGTTCTCTCTAAAAGCTAACAAAAGGATTGGGTTTCCTCCATTTGTGAGGAAATGATTCCCCCCCCTCTTATTATATCATTGGGAAGTTTTGTTCTTCTTTACTTTTACTTCCAATGGGTGGACATTTGTTGACTTGAGTAAAATCTTCACTTATTTGCAAAGTTAAGTGTCTGTGATTTATTCTAGCCTCAGTATTTTTATGGAGAATATCTGTTTAAAGCAGGATGAGGGCAGATGCAAATCAAACCAAATGTTCATGTACTTGGAGCAATCCCCATTGTGCCAACTATGCAAGGAGAGAGTAATAATTTCTCTTCCAAACCTCCCTTTCTAATATGCCAGAGAGCTCTTAAGAGCACACAACAAGGGCCCTAACTGTGCTGCATACATGGAATATTGGTACAATCATGGAACCCACGTACAATATTTGAAAATTGTGATTACTGTAACATGATTTTAATGTACAAATATATAAACAAAAGGAAAATAAGGATTGCATTTAAAAATGAATGGATATTGAAAACATTACCCACAACCTGACCTGAGGAATGCCTGACCTGGATTTGGGACCGAATCAATTCTCATGTTTCTTCACACAGACAACACCCTGGCGAAGTAGATTGCAGTAAGTAACAGCATTGCACATTTCGCTCAGCAGCAGGTGAGCGGAGGGTGAATTTTCCTTACTTGGTCTGTGTGTGTGTCTTTTGAGGGTATAGAAATGCAGGCCAAAAATGCAGAGTTGTTAAGAAGACAATAGCGAGAGGGAGAGTTTTTTTTTTTAATTAAAATTTTTTTTAATTCTTTATTTAATTTGTTCAAATTGTACATCACTTTAAAACACTTCAACAATAAAGCAATCGAAATAAAATACACCTATAACTATGTGTTACAAATGTCTTATTTATATATTGAAACCCTTCCCTCCCTCCTCCCCAAAAACCCTCCCTCCCTTCCCCAACGACTTCTCAGCCGTGGTTGAGTTTTTCCCTGTATTGTTTCCTACATAATCTCTACATACCGTTTTTCTAAATTACCAACATTTACATTTATATATACCATAACTTCTATTATTTTCATTCATTGCATATAGTAAAACTATAACTTGTCCGGATCTTTAAGTTAATTGTAGAGCTGTTAGATATCTGAAATGAGAATTGGTTTTTCGATTTTGCCTTTTATATAATTTAAAAAAAGTTTCCAATTGTTATTTGATTCTTCTGATTTAATCCCTTTAATTTGTTCATACTTTGATGCCATTTTATAATAATTATATAGCTTTTGTTGCCATTCCTCTAATTCTGGGACAGTTGATGACTTCCAGTTTTTCGCGATTAATATCCTTGCCGCTGCTGTGGCGTAGCTTATACAACATCTGTCTTGTACCCTGACGTCATCTGGCATCATTCCCAACAAAAACAATTCCGGCGATTTCTTAAATGAATATTTTAGGACTTTCTTTAATTCTCTATAAATCATTTCCCAAAACACCTTGATTTTATTACACGTCCACCACATATGTATATGGGTACCGATTTCTATATTACATCTCCAGCATATATTACTAGTTCCCGGATATATTTTAGCCAATCTGGCAGGTGTTAAATGCCATCTATTTTGCATTTTTAATAAATTTTCTTTTAAATCATAGTTTGGTGTGTAATTTGCATCAACCTTCCATAACTTTTCCCACTTTTGCATTGTAATTGGATTTCCTAGATCTTGACTCCATTTAATCATGGAGTCTTTAGTTAATTCTTCTTCTGTGTTCCATTTTAATATTATTTGATAAAGATTTTTCATATACTTATCCTTTCTTACCAATAATATTTCTTCCAATTTAGATGCTTCTTTTTCAAAACCAATTTTTTTATCTAATTGCAATCTTTGGTTAATTTGGAAATGTTGTAGCCAGGTATTTAAATGGGGTTTTATTTCATTATATTCTTTTAGTTTTAAAATTCCCTCTTTCTCTTCTAATAATAATTTATATGTCGGCCAATTATTTCCCATATTCGTCCTACGTACTGCTACAATTTCAAGGGGTGAAATCCACCAAGGTGTCTTGGGTTCAAAAAATTTTCTATACTTTAACCATATTGAATATAGAGATCTTCTAATTATATTTAACATAAAAACATTCTTTCTTTCTATTTTTTCCCTCATTAGGTAATGATGCCATCCGAAACCAAGCCCTTGACCTTCTAGGTCCAACAGATCACTATCTTTAAGTTCTATCCATTTTTTGCACCATATTAAAGCAGCTGCATCATGATACATTTGCAAGTCAGGCAACCCATATCCTCCTCTGTCTCTGTGGTCAATCATGATCTTGTACTTTACCCTCGGCTTCTTGCCATCCCATATAAATTTAGTAATATCTCTTTTCCAATCTTTGAAAATTTTACTCGTCCCCAATATTGGCAGATTTTGAAATAAATATACCATCTTGGAAACTACATTCATTTTTACTAGGGAAATTCTGCCCATTAATGACAGATTTAATCTCTTCCATGACTCCAAATTTTTCTTAATTTTTTTCCAGATTTCGACATAATTCTCTTGTATCAGATCGATCCCTTTAACTGTTGTTTGTATCCCTAAATATTTTATTCTTTTAGTAATTTTTAATCCCGATTTTTCCTGGAGTTCTGTTTTTTCATTTGTTTCCAAATTTCTTACAAGCATTTTGGTTTTTTCATAATTTATTTTTAGGCCCGCTACCTTTCCATATTCCTTTATTCTATCAAGTGCTCTGGGGATGCAATTTACAGGGTCTTCTGTTGTTATAATTATATCGTCCGCGAAGGCTTTAGTTTTGAATTTTTTCTTGCCAATTATGATTCCTTTGATGTCCTCGTCCTCCCTTATGTTCCTTAACAATATTTCCAGAGTAATTATAAACAAAATAGGGGATAGAGGGCATCCTTGCCTGGTGCCTCTATTTATCTTTATTTTCTTTGTTGATCTTCCATTAATTACAATATGAGCGCTCTGGACTTTATAAATTGCCTTTATCGCGTTTTCCAATTCATCCCCAATTTTCATCTTTGCTAATATTTTCAACATGAAGGGCCATGAGACCCTATCAAAAGCCTTCTCTGCGTCTATGGAGAGTAGAGCTGCCTTTTTGTCCCTGCGATTTTCCAGACATTCCAGGATATTTATTACATTTCTTATGTTATCACTAGCGAATCTTCCTTTGATAAACCCTACCTGGTCTTTGTGTATGATATCTTCCAATATTATTTTCAATCTATTTGCCAATATTTTCGTGAAGATTTTATAATCACTATTCAATAGTGAGATCGGTCTGTAATTTCCCGGGGAGTCTGTATCTGTTTCCGATTTGGGGATCAAAATAATTTGTGCTTCGGTCCATGATTGGGGGATTAATCCTTTTTTTAGCATTAAATTCATTAACTCTTTGAGAGGATCTAATATAATTTCTTGTAGTTCTATGTAATATTCTACTGGTAATCCGTCAGGACCTGGTGTCTTTCCTTTTTTCATAGATTTAATTGCTTCTATTATTTCAGGGGTTGTTATTTCTTTGTTTATTTGTATCTGTTTTTCTGCTGGGATTTGTGATACTCGATATTGTTTTAAGAAATTTTCAATTTCCTGTCCGGGGGTAGCTTCTTGCTGATATAACTTTGCATAAAATTTTTGAAATACCTCCATAATTTCTTCCGTTTTACTAACATATTTCCCATCTGATTTAATTCTGCTTATTATTTTCTCGCTCTTTCTCTTTTTTATTTGCCAAGCTAGTAATTTACTAGGCTTGTTGGCCCACTGGAAATTTTTATATTTCCAAAGTTGTATTTGGTGCTCAATTTCTTGATCTATCATTTTCTCAAATTCCAATCTTAAAATTCTCAATTCCTGTTCTATCTTTTTTGAATATTTCTTATATAATACTTTTTCCTTTTTCTTTATTTCTTGTGTTAACATTTCTTTCTTAGCTTCTTTGGCTTTCCTCCAATTGGCATTTTTTTGTATAAAATACCCCCGCATTACCGCTTTGCCCGCGTCCCATACGGTTCGCGGGTCTACTTCCCCGTTGTTATTCCACACGAAATAATCTTTTAAATATTGTTTTGCTTCCTGAACTATTTGGGTATTATTTAGAAGGAAGGTGTTTAGCCTCCATCTCTTTTCTATTAATTCCTCTCTTAGTGTTAAAACCATTGGGTTGTGATCTGATAGGGTTTGGGGTCCTATTTCTATCTTCTGGGTTTTAATTAATAATTCTTTTGAGATCCAAATAGCATCAATTCTGCTTGCCGTATGGTGGCGAGCCGATATGTGTGTGTATTCTTTTGTGACTGGGTTCTTGTATCTCCATACGTCTATTAAATTTAAATCTTCCATTATTTGCATGAATTTTTTGGGGAGTGTCTTAATCCTTTTTCCCCCACCATCACCCTCCCTCTTTTTATCAAGTTCAGGATCAATGATTCCATTAAAATCCCCCATTATTATTAGCTTTTCTCCAATATATTTCATTAATTGTTTCTCCAAATTTTGTAGGAACCCCTTTTTATTTCCGTTCGGGGCATAAACTCCCACCCATATCCATTGTTGTCCTTCATATAATGTTTTTACCATTATTATTCTACCTTCCGTATCAGACCAAATCAGTTCGGGATTCCATTTTTGTTTAATATAAATTACTACTCCTCTTTTTTTTTTTCATCAGCTGCGATAAATTCTTTACCCAATTTTTCGTTTTTCAATACTCTCAAATGCTTTTTATTTATATGGGTTTCCTGAAGGCAAATCGCGTCCCAGTTCTGTTTTTTCAATATGTGTCCCACTCTATTTCTTTTCTTCTTATTGTTCAAACCATTTACATTCCAAGATATTGTTCTAAAATTCATGTTTATTTGGCAATACTATAAAATTACTTTAATCTGATCCAATCTCTGTTAAAGAAAGTAAAGGGGAGCTATAAAATAATAACGAAAGTAGTACAAAGGAAAAATAGAAAGGAAGACAGGAGGAAAGAGGAGAAAGAAGAAAAGGGGTTGGGGTAAGAATAAGGGGAGAAAAGGGAAAAAGAAAATGAAGAGAAAAAAAAGGGGGGGGAAAGGGAAGGGGAAAAAAGGAAAACAGAAGAACAAATAAGTACACTAAGCAGAATCAAGGAATTCCTAGGGTATGCAAACTTTTCTTAAGCAGTGAATTACTTTAGGTATAAATTTTTAAATTTCATAATTATTACTTTCAGTTTTACAGAGACTAGAAATTTTTGTTATTCTACCATCAGTCTATTTATTCAGTCTTTCGTTTCTCCTTCTTCTTCGGCTGCAGATGATTCTTCGTCTTCTGATTTTTCTCCTTCATGTTCCTCTCCGTTGGTCTCATCCTCTACATCCTCTGGCCTGAGAGCCTCGTCCTTTCTCTCTTTCACTTTGCTGCCTCCCAGTTCTTGTGAATATGTTCTGAAAAATCTATCTGCTGCATCAGGGTTGTCAAATCTCCTCCATCTCCCTTTGAAGGAGAACGCCATCCCCTCCGGGTATTCCCATTTAAAGAAGACTTTTTTAGATCTTAAAGCTTTAGCCAGAAATTGATATTTTTTTCTTTTGTGAAGCAGTCTTGGTGGAATTTCTTTTAGTATGACTATTTCAGTTCCATCCATAACTAATTTTTTCTTGCCTTTGGTTTTTAATATCTTGTTTCTCAACCACATATTGGTGAAGGTAACTAAACAGTCACATGGCCAATTATTTGCCTTTGCTTCTTTGGAATTCGTCCTAAAAGCTTCTTCTATGCGTGTTTCTATGTCCAATTCTTCTAGATCCAACCATTTTGCCAGAGCTGTTGTCAGTCTTTTCTCAATATCTTCATTTGTTGACTCTGGGATGTTCCTAAATCTCAAGGTCTTCTCTCTCATTTTCATTTGTTGCATCGCAAGGGCATCTTGTGCAGCTTCTAGGGCGGCCTTCTGTTCTTCCATATCTTTTTTCATCTTTTCCCACTCCTTCTTTCCTTCTCTTCTTTCCTTAGCGGAGTTTTTCATTGAATTCTCTAGTGATTGGATCTTTTCTTGTGCTTCCTGTGCCATGGTGGTCGCTTTGCTAGAATTTTCCACAGCTGTGCTTATGTGATCTTTTATTTCTTGATTGTCTTTTTCATTAGATTCTATTTTTTCCTCCACTTTTTCCATTTTGTCTTCCAATCTTTTCACCCTGTCGTTCATTTCCTTCTTTATTTCATTCATTTCTTTCTTTATTTCTGTAAGATCTTGTTTGACTTCTCCAATGTCACTTTTGAGGCTCAAGATTAGGTCTTTAAGATCCAGTTCGTGTTCTGCCATTGATATCCTTCTTTGACTTGCAGCACCTGCATTTGCCTTTTTATTTTTTTCAATTTTACTTGGTTGTCTTGCAGTATTTTCCTTCTCCATGTAGTGTCGCTGTGGCTCTTTTTACCCTTTTCAGCTGTTATTTGATATTCCTTCCACTGGGTGTCACTTTATTATTTTATGGCTGCAGTTTTCTAGTCTTTAGCACGTCCTCCTTAAGTCTTTCATCCACTGCCACGTCTCTTTTGTCTTCCCTAGTTCCTTGTCTGCTTAGTCATGGTTTTTAAAACTTCGTCGCCATTTTATTTCACTTGGATTTAGTTTTCTCAAGTTCTTTAATTCTTTAAGAATAACGTTGTTTCTGCCAGTTTTCCCAGCGAAGAAAGATAGATCCACGTTCTCTCTCAAACAGATATACAATATCCCTTTAAAACCCCCTCTCAGCTCTGCAATGTTTGTATGTACGGATACTTTATTTCAAAAAGCTCAGCCGGCTCCTTTATGCTTGTAACTTTTGTTTCCCTCACTTAAACTTTTTCTTGCCTTTCCCCTGACAGCGTCTCTTGCAATATGCTGTAGTTCATGCCACTCTTTCCCGTCCCCCACCACTTGCTCTTTAACTGGAGAGACGGGTCGCAGCTGCCAAGCGCGGCGGCGCCGGCGGAATCTGCCTGGCTGCCTCTCAAACTTCGTGGGGGGGGATATGTTTTAAAAGTCCTCTGTTCTTGTTCTTTTTCTAAATAATCCACACGCCCGGGGAGTCTTTAGAGGGGTTAGATTTAAAGGAGTTTTACCGTTCGTGAACGCGCTGGGTTGTGGCTGCTTCGCTGGTTGCGGTTGAGCTGTTTTCCGTCGCAGTGCCCAGTCTCCCCCTCCTTCGGCGTTTACGAAGGTTTCCGGGAGGTCCTTTGGGGAACCGCCGACGCCTCAGCTAAAAATCGCCTTCTTAGCCTTTTTTGGGGGGGTCGCTTAGCCTTGCAAACCCCCTCTTAACCAGCAATTTGCTTGGGAAGCAGAGCTCCCCTTTTTTTTGCCCGTGCGCGATCCGCGGTCAAAACCGGAAGTCCGCCCAGCGAGAGGGAGAGTTAAGTGCTCCTTGGATGGCATAGAAGATGGAACATAAAAACAAAGAAATTATTATCGAAATACATAAAAACAAAGGAAATCTCCTTGTGTGGCGATACCCCGATCCCTCCCAGAATAAATAAAGACACAGCACACATTGCATAAGGTTAATGGGTATAAAAAGGCCACAACTTTATTGATTACGGATGTAGAGAGGTATTGGCTTAGGCATTGGATCTAACCGTCTATATCCGACTCCAGCCCGCTCTGCTGGCAGTCTGTGAAGGGTTAACCACCGTTGGGTGAGCCCTGTGATGCAAATCAACAAGGAACTCACCCTGGGGCCACCGCCAGGGGGCGTGCCTTAGGCCCTCACCTACCACGGCTTTGGACATGGCCACACCCCCAGAATCCTTAAGGGAGTACCCTTCAGCATTTTGGGGGAGGTGATGGCAGCAACCTCCCCCCCCCACCTGTACCCTTTCATAGATAATGCAGCCATGGGCAAGCACCCTGCGCCCAAGCACGGCGGCGGCGGCGGCGCGCCAGCAGTGGGAAGGAGAGCCCTAAAGAAAAGAAATGGCATTTAAAAATGCTGCTTGAGAAAGTTATCCGACGTGAAGGTAGGCCGAGCTTGATCCTGTCGATGAAAATGAAGCGGCTGGGGGTCAGGAAAGAAAGGCTGAACCCCTGGTCGCGCGCTTGCTTAAATTGGTGAGCCACGCCCCCCTGGAGCGTCCGGATTGGATGTGCCAAGGGAGCGCCACATCTAGGAGCCAGCCATGGGCTGGGAGGATGGAGGATGGCTGCCCACAATCTCCCCTCCTTCTACGGAGGAAGGGACTTTGCCAAAACATAAGGTCCCTGGCTAACGGCATCTCTTTCACCTTCTCAACTATGGTCATCCTTCTTCCTTACTAACCTCTCCTTACTGTTCATCTCAGGCCTAAATATAATGGTGTGGATTTTGGGGAGGAAAATGCAACCCAGTAAGCCAGCAGTAGAGGCCAAGATGGAGAAGATCTCCACAGCCACCATGTATTTCCCTTTGGTGCTCAGATAAGTGGGGACAAAGGACAGCCAAACACTGCAGAAGACCAGCATGCTGAAGGTAATCAACTTGGCTTCATTGAAAGTATCAGGCAACTTCCTGGCAAAGAAAGCCACAGAGAAGCTCACAATGGCCAAAAGACCCATGTAGCCAAGAATAAGGTGGAACATTATGTCGGAGCCTTCATTGCACTGCACTATGATTTGCCCATCCTGGGAGTGCAGGTCAAACTCTGGGAATGGGGGAGAGGATGCCAGCCACCCAACACAGATGCCAGTTTGAATGAGAGAAGAGAAGGTGATAATGGATACTGCTAGCCTCTTCCCAAGCCATTTCCTCAGGCTGCTCCCAGGCTTGGTCACCATGAATGCCACAACCACAGTGAGGGTTTTGGCTAACACACAAGCAACAGCAATGGAGAAAACAAGGCCAAAGACGGTTTGCCTCAAGACACAGGTCACCTTTGTAGGCCTGCCAATGAATAAGAAGGAGCAGAGAAAGCAGAGAAGCAGAGAAGAGAGCAAGGTGCAGGTGATTCCCCAGTTGTTGGCTTTGACAATGGGAGTGTTCCAGTGCAGAGCGAAGGTCCCCATCACACCAAGTGTGACCAGAGAAAGCAGGAGAGCCAAGGAAGCCAGAATCACCCCCAAGGGCTCCTCATAGGATAGGTAGCTTATTTTTTTGGAACACATTGGTCCTGAAAGGCATTTGGGTAGCGATCGTCTGGGCATTTCTCACACTGATCTGCATCTGAAAGTGAGAAGCATGCTTTTAGCATTTCTGGAAGTGATAAAAATTAATTTTATTGATACTGTCTATTATGCTGTGCACAAAAATATTACTGAGCTGTTGAACCATAGCCTATTTTTTCAACTAAGTGATGGTTCCTTCATGAGCATCTCCGCTGTACTAATTAATCCATTCATATTTATTTGTCATGGTTGCGGTATACTGATTGATTTCAGTCTTTCCCTATTAAACATGTCTAGCTCTACTAGTAAATAACTGAAGATGAAATTCTGTTGGCTGCAGTTTGAATGCTGACAAAAGGGAATCTATGGAGTGCAATCCTAATTATTTCTTCCCAGATTTATGTCATCCTGATTTCAATGGTGGTTACTCCCATGTAGATGTAATTTCACACAATATACTCTTGAAAGGGGAGGAGAGGAAAGGACAATATGTATCAGTTAAATATAAACACATGTGCTTGGGATCTATGACAGAAAATAAGCAGACATAATAAGACAAAGACATGAATGTCTGTGTTGGAGAGGAAGATGGGAATTCCAGTTGACTTGGGTTCCTTCACTTACCCTTCTGGACTGAAATCCTCCCTTTAGGGCACTGAACACAGTCATAGCAACACATTTGCTTTCCCTGATGGGCAAACATACTCTGTCCAGGGTGACAGCTCTCAACACAGGTGGAAATGGGCAGCATCTAATGGTAATGACAAGATCTCTACTCCCGACATCCCGAAAATGCTTATCTTGCATTTGCATCCAAGGAGATTTGAGGGAGACATTCTATGCACAAGAAGGTGGTGTGAAGTATGCCAATGAAAGGTAAGTCAGGGTAAAGTTACACTGCCTCCCAACCACAAGAAATGGGGTTAGGATCTAGTTTAAGTCCCCTGTCTCAGGTCCCCTCTGGAGCCCCTCCCTTTGCCTGCTTCTCAGAGCCGGCGCATCATGTGGGGCTGGGCCTCTGTGGCTGCAGCCTCTCCAGTGTGGTGTAGTGGTTAAGAGCAGTAGACTCATAATCTGGTGAACCAGGTTCGATTCCCCACTTCTCCACATGCAGCTGCTGGGTGACTTTGGGCTAATCACACTTCTCTGAAGTCTCAGCCCCACTCACCTCACAGAGTGTTTGTTGTGGGGGAGGAAGGGAAAGGAGAATGTTAGCCGCTTTGAGACTCCTTCAGGTAGTGATAAAGCGGGATATCAAATCCAAATCCAAACCCTTCCTCCTCCTCGCCCACTTCCCAGAATCTGCTATCAGCTAGCCAAGGGAGGAGGCTGGAAGCAGCAGCCACGGAGAGGCCATGGGATGCTCCCTTGCAGCCATAGCTGCCGTTGTTGTTCAGGATAAGCACCGACTCCCCCTTCTCCCTGAGCTCCTCAGCTGTGGCTCTGGTGGGAGAAATAGGGACATTCCAGGATCAAAGCAGAAGCCAGGATGCCTTTTGCAATTCTGGGACTGTCCCTTGAACATCCGGGCATTTGGCCGGTATGCACACTGACTCCCAGAGGCAGAACGGGGAAGTTGCTGGACTGAATATTGAGGTGAAAGAAGCATAAATTGCTCTGCCACACCCTAGTGCTGCCTAACTTGGGTCAGGATTACTTTGTAAGGTCCTAGACTCATTTTCTACAGGCCTTTCCTTTTTTTGGCATCTTTCTTCCCACAACACATAGGCCACTCATGATCTATTCAGAAAGATAGGCTAGGCCTCTTACCCAGCATGCATCATGGTTGCATTAGAGTTAACTACCAGTAAGACCTGTCACTCCCCCAGTGGAAAGCAGGTCCTAACTAGTATGTTCAGATCCCAGAAATATGTTTTCTCTAGTTGTGTAGGGACTTAACACCCTTGGGAAAGGGGATTATCAGCCCTGTAATCATCAAAATCACTATAACTGCTTCTCATTAACACTTTATGGCTAGTCAGAATTAAGAAGAAAAACATAAGATTCAACATAGTCGCTTACACTTTGTTATACATTACACAGTGTATAAAGATTCTTGCCAGATTAATGCTTGCTACAGAGAGGAGTTAATCTGAGGCAGGCAGTGTGCTGTTAAATAGAACTTTGTGACTTCATCCCTTGGACCCAAAGCCCAGGTTGGAATTTGTTCATTCATTGGTCTGGTGATGAAAAATCCTCCTCAGATCTAGGAAGTTCCTAGCAAAGGTCTGTGTCATCTATATATTGGTACAGGGTTCTTAGTCCTTTGCGGATGGGTTTCTGCCATTCCTATAAAGACAGTTGTTGATTGCAACAGCAATCAGAGGTGAAAATGCAGAAACGCAGCTGGGAGTGGGACAGACATTGGCTAGCATTCAGAATTGTTTTGCTACTGCTCCTTCTGCTTCTCCTCCTCTTGCCTCCTGCGTGCAGCCAGAGTTTGAACTCTACGTACAGTGCACAAGAAAAAGTTCAAAACGGTTTTTCTAACTCCAGAGAGAATATTGTCGTTGGGGAATTTGTTTCTGTGCAACTTGCTGAAATGTTTTTGTTCAGCTATAAGGCTAAGCCAGAGTCCAACCCAATGTCGTGGTAAGTAAGTTGTTCTGTCCTTTAAAAATCCGCTGATTTGCTTTTTTCGACATTTATCAAATTCTGCCCTGCTCTGATCTAAACCTCGAGTATAAAGCTTTCAGGCGTAGAATTCAGATAATGTTCTTCATCTCTCACTGACTGCAGCATCAGTTGATGATTTACATGTCTGAATGGGAATTTAAAAGATCCCAGTTGAGATTTCATATCACATCAGATACACTGGTAGCATCTCTCCCCACATTCAGCCACTATCTACAAAAAATACAGCAATCAAAGATCATGGGAGGTCTAATCTTGCATCTCATGGAGGGACATACACTAATTCTGCAGGCTTCTAGCTTATTTACTCTGCTGGAGCAGGCAAAACACGCTGAGTAAGCTCAGATCTGTAGAGTAAGGTAGGAGAAGGTAGATTGGGATTAATTGGTAGATCTCTTGAGTTATTTAAATCGGATCAGCAATGATGTTTTGCTTAACAATAATCACCACAAAAAGGTCCCCTCCTTTCTTTATCTTTTAGTTTGGCTGCTATGGTGAAGAAAGTTAAGGGCAAAACCAGGAGTGGATATTTCTGTGACACAAAACCCTGCTCATTCTGGTACTGTATTGAAAATAAATTCCTGAGCTGAGCACATGTTCAGAAGCGCACTAAGAATACTTTGGTCCCCTGCCCCAGCCACTAATTTCCCCTTGTCTCCTGTGCATGGACTTTGAGGACCTTACAAAGCAGGAACGAAGAACCTGTTGTATTGCTTATTTTTTATATTTTACATACATACATACATACATACTGTAATTTCGCCAACTCAATATAATCCATCAATTTCATCTGCCACTCTTCTTTTGTTGGTAATTCTTCCTGTTTCCATCACTGGACTAATAGTATTCTTGCTGCAGTTGTCGTATATAAAAACATTTTTTTTATCATGCTTATGAATCTCTGTACCCACAATACCAAGTAAAAGGGCTTCTGGTGTTTTTTTCCTACAAATGTATATTTCAACATTTTAAAAAAATCTCATTATATATCATTTCCCAGAAGTCCTTCACTTTCTTACATTCCCACCACATATGGTTAAAAAGTAACTTCTTTTCCCTTACATTTCCAACATTTATTATTTGTTTTATACATTTTAGCTAATTTCAGTGTTGTTATATACCATCTGTACATCATTTTCATAATATATTTTCCTTTAAAGCACTGCAGCCAGTGAAATTTATTCCCTCTTTCCATAATTTCCCCCAATCTTCTAATTGTATATTATGACCAATATCTTTAGCCCAAAGTATCATAACTGATTTAACTTATTCATCTTTCAAATGCCATTCCAATAATAATTTATACATTTTAGAAAATATTTTAACTTTATTATTTAACAATTCAAATCTTGATTTTATATATCCAAATCCATTTTTCTTTTTATCATCTTTAAACATTTCATTAATTTGATGATAATGCAACCAGTCATTCACAAAACCTTTAACCTCCTCATATGGTTTTAATTTCCATTGGTTATCCATCTCCTTCACTAATTGTTCATGGGTGGCCCATTTTTACTCATGTTTATCTTTTTTGCACTCATTGCCTCAAGAGGCGATAGCCACCATGATGTCTTATGTTCTAAAAAATTCTTATATCTATCCCACACCTCATACAATGACTTTGGAAATATGTGATTCCCAAATCCTTTATAAACTTTTACCTTATCATGCCATAAATATGCATGCTATCCGAATCTGTTATCAAATCCTTCCAGATCTCCAACAAAATCCAATCCCTTAACCAACAAAGGCAAGAAGCTTCATAATACTATTTCAAATCCGGCAGGGAGAAGCCACTTCTCTCTTTTGTATCTGTAAGTAGTAAATAGTTTAAATTTAATGACCTGTGGAAATCTCATTCCAGGTTAATGCCAAAAAACTACCAGCATGTCCTTGCCTTTGTTTTTGCCATTCAAGAGGTCAACAAGAATAATCGCCTCTTACCAAACATCACACTGGTAGCAGATATCTATGACAACGCATTTCATTCCATGTTTACCTATTGGGCCACTCTGGATCTTCTCTTCACAGGACATAGAGATCCCCACAATTACAAATGTGGCAGGGAGAAGAAGTTAATGGCTATTATTGGTGGGCTCACCTCCCAAAGCTCAATACAGATAGCCAGCATCTTAAATACCTACAAAATCCCACAGGTATGTGTCTTCAATTTTTGTAGGATAGATGTAAGTTGTAGGATAGATGTAACTGACCTGTTCCCTTCCAACACCCCTCTTGTGGTCATCTCAGAAATTAAAGGGCCAAGAACTCTAATGGATCCTTTGAGCAGGGTCCTGTAGAACACATCTCATAATTCTTATAGGTTTCTTGGAAGAAGAGGACCTTAGCTATCCCTAGCCCACTTTTTCCTAGGCTTGAGTTAGTTATTGTGTTTCTCCAGCTTCCTGCTCATAATCTACTTTGTGTGTGAACCTAGATTGCACCCATGATATTTGCTGGAATATAAAATCCTGCAAATTCAAGCAGTACTTTTTCTTTGTTCAAAGACAGCATATAGTTTTGCAGTTTTAACCGTATCTATATTCTTATTGTTATTAGCTCACTTATGGCTCCTTTGACCCTGTGTTGAGTGATAAAACCCAGTTCCCTTCTTTCTTCCGGATGGCTCCAAATGAAAACCCCCAATATGATGGGATTGTTCAGCTACTGAATTATTTTGAATGGAACTGGATTGGCCTTCTCACCTCAGATGATGACAGTGGAGAAACATTTATTCAGACTATGAGACCAAAGCTCTCTCAGAGTGGTATTTGTGTTGCTGTAATACAATCCGTTCCAATAGTCATAAGTCACACACCCGAAAACCGTAAAAAATACTATGAAAGGATAAGTTTTGTGCTCCAGTTAAATAACATCAGTGTAATAGTTGTTTATGGAGATGCTCACTCTATGGCTGGTTTACAAATAGTCTTAGATTACAGCGAATTTGTTCATCTGCGACCAATGGAGAAGGTTTGGCTCATCACATCTCAGTGGGATTTCACAGCTATTTTAACTTGGAATTCATTTCCAGCAAAATCCCTCAATGGTACCTTGTCCTTTGCACTCCACAAAAATGTAGTTCCAGGGTTTCATGATTTTGTTGAGAACATAAATCCATATGAGTCTTCAGTTTATTTCATCCAGGAATTCTGGTGCAGTGCGTTTACCTGTTCAGTCCCAAAGTATGATGTATATATGACAAACTGCACTGGAAAGGAAAAGTTGGGGGGCCTTCCTGGAGCTGTGTTTGAAATGGAAATGTCTGGCCAGAGCTACAGTATCTACAACTCTGTCCACGTTATAGCACATGCTCTCCATGCCATGTACTCATCAAAAACTAAACACAAAGCTATAGGAGATCTTCTGAATGTTCAACCATGGCAGGTAACATATGACTTGTGTTTATTGGCAATCAAATGCAATGAACTATGTATGAGCTTTTGGACTCAGATGCCACTCAATAGCTGGGTATGAGCCTCTCCATTGCCTCAGTGATGGGGAAGTATTTCAAATACAATCCACAAACATGTAGCTCCTTTATGCTTTTTATATGCTAGATTCTTGACACCTGAAAAACATCTCTTAAAATAGCTGTTTTAAAAGAATATTCTTCACTTTGATATGAGGAATTGAACAAAAATGAATGAATCAGTAAATACATCAATGGAGCAAAACTGACTTTGCACTTTCAAAATGCAATGACGTAGTATGAAATGAGGTCGGATTCAGTGACTTTCTAATAATTTGTGCCATAACTGAAGGCCTGTAACATCATTTTGCAGCAATTTTCAATCAGCATTTTTTTTGTTACTGCATCCAAAAACAAAATTAAGTTCACTGATATATTGAGGAATATTCAACAGGAAGTGGTATGAAAGAGGATTTTTAATAATTTGGAGATTTTGTAAAATTCATAAATACTCTAAAGGAGCAGCGACCTTTCCATTTTGACAGGATTTTATACAATGATCTTCACTTATCTCAAACCTGTTGTTTGCTTGCGCGGTATTGACACGGCCCCAGTGTATCAAATTCAAAAAAGGATGATGGTTCTCCTCATATGTTCTCCTCTTTTCAATGCTCCCTTCTGCTTTTTTTACTATTTGAATCAAACCTTATGAGGAACGGTTGAAGGAGCTAGGTATGTTTAGCCTGGGAAGGAGGAAACTGGGAGGAAATATGATAGCCATCTTCAAATATCTAAAAAGCTGTCACATGGAAGATGGAGCAAACTTGGTTTTGTCATGCTCTGGAAGGTAGGACTCAAACCAATGGCTTCAAGTTACAAGAAAGGAGATTCCAACTAAACATATGGAAGAACTTCCTGACAGTAAGAGCTATTTGACAGTGGAACAGTCTCCCTCGAGAGATTGTGGACTCTCCTTTATTGGTGCTTTTTAAGCAGAGGTTGGGTGGCCTTCTGATGGATGCTTTAGCTGAGACTCCTGCATTGCAGGACTAGAGTTGGGCTAGGTGACCCTTGGGTCCCTTCCAACTCTAAGATTCTATGATCCTATGATTTTACATGGCATTGTTTCAGTTTGAAAACAGCTGTAACTTACTGCAGTTTAGAAACAGTCATTACTTAACCTCGCCATACAAATTGTAGTCCAATTGGATATAGTCCCTTCTGCCGTAGGAGGAGGGGAGATTGTGGGCACCACAAGCCCTCACACATGCTGGGGGGATGGCTGCCATCCTCCCAGCCCATTGACTGGCTCCCGGACATGGCGCTCCCTTGGCGCGTCCAATCCAGAAGCTCCAGGGGGCGTGACTTGCTGCTTTAAGCAAGCGCACGGCCGGAATTCAGCCTCTCTTACCTGACCCCCAGCTGCTTCGTTTTTCCCGCCCACCCTCCCTTTAGGCAGGGCTCCCCTTTTTGACATTGCTATGGACCTCGGTTGGTCGCCATTGAGGGGCCTGGTAGGAATTTTCCCACTTGGCGAATTGGTTCTGCCCTGGTGGTTTTCGCCTACCTCGTAGCAACTCGTCACAACTTTGGTTTTTAGCGGTAGGCATTGGATTATTTCTGAAAGGTTACACGTGGTGGTGGTGGTGGGGGAGGTTGCTGCCATCACCTCCCCCAAAATGCCGAAGGGTACTCCCTTAAGGAGTCCAGGGGCGTGGGCATGTCCGAAGCCGTGGTAGGTGAGGGCCGAAGGCACACCCCCTAGCCGTGGCCCCAGGGTGAGTTCCTAGTTGATCTGCATCGCAGGGCTCACCCAACGGTGGTTAACCCTTCACAGACTGCCAGCAGAGCAGGTTGGAGTCGGATATAGACGGTTAGATCCAATGCCTAAGCCAATACCTCTCTACATCCGTAATCAATAAAGTTGTGGCCTTTTCACGCCCATTAACCTTATGCAATGTGTCCTGTGTCTTTATTTACTCTAGGGGGGATCAGGGTATCGCCACACAATCACATGAGAAGGTCTTCATGTATGAATGTGGCCATTTTCAATGCCCACCCTTCTAGAGTAATTTCTCATGTGAAGTATAATAAACCAGGAACTCTGGTGCATCATTTTCTCAAGGTCGTCATACTTGCAAGCCACCTGAGTAGATTTCCCTGGTGCACTCATTCATACGTTTGATAGTGTCTATCTGTCCCTCTTTGTGGATTTCTAAAAGTGTGGCATTTTTCAGACCACAAATTATTGCGAATTCACATTCAATGATGTCAATATAGTGGCAAGTAGGTACTGTAATCTAAAAGGATACTATGTGAAAAAATCAAGGAATATAGTAAACTGTCCTACTGAGTCATAGGCTTCCATTGGTCCACCTAGAATGCATGAATACTGTCCATTCTGGCTCTTCAAGGTTTCAGATGGGAGACTTTCCCAACCCCACCTGAAAATGCCAGGGATTGAACCTATTGAACCTGAGGTGTTATTAGGGAAGGAGGATAAATTCAATTCAATTCACATTTAAAGGTGAGCCTACTTAATTCATACTTTGTCTAAACTCTGTGAAAACCAAAACACTGCCATCCTTTGACCTTTGTACTTCTAAAAATGGTGCAATGCAGTTTTCCAGCTAAGCAAAATGTACAAAAATGTATATACAAGAGTAATGTGTGTGTATGTATATGTGTATACATGTATATATTAATGAAAATACAAGTTGCATTATATTAGGAACATTTTTATTTTGCAAAAATATGTTCAGTTGGAAAAATTGCATGCAAAAGTGTGATTATTGGGAGAGATTTGCACTAAAATGCTGGTGGGTACTCATGAGGACTTTGGGGAAAACTTCAGATTGAAAAAGAGAAAGAAATAGAAACCACAATTGACAGATTTGCTGATCCCTGGGTCTTCTGAATGCAAACCATGTGCCCTGTTACTCAGGAATGTTCCATCCCTACTACAGACTCTGGGACCTGTTTTCTAAAGGTTTTTTTCCTCTCCTCTAGCTTCGCCCATTTCTGAGAAATGTCCGCTTTAACAATAGTGCTGGGGAAGAAATATTTTTTGATGAGAATGGGGATGTAGCAGCTGGATATGATATTGTCAACTGGGTCATGTTCCACAATAAATCCTTCCGCAGACTCCTAGTTGGAAGGATGGACCCGAAGCATCCTAGAGGCAAAAGGTTCATAATCAACAGAAGAAATATTGTGTGGAATCACAAGTTTAATCAGGTAAAGCATCATTTTTTTTGGCTGAAGAATGAACAGCTATATAAATGATATGGATTGACTATAAGTGGTATCATCTTAATGGATGGTCCTGGTTGCGGGCAGGCCCTCAATGCACCACGATTACCCAGGGCCAATTGCCCAATCAATTTAAAGGGTAATCGTGAGGAGGAGTTTAAAAGCAGCAGTGTGACGCATACCAAGCACTTGCTTCACACTGCCCACCCTCCCCTTTGTTGTTGTTGTTGTTGTTGTTGTTGTCGTTTTAGATGTATTTTGGCCTTGCTTTGAACTTTGGTTGGTTTCCCGCCTTGGGACGGGGACCGGGTAGGAATTTTTCCATTCGGCAAAATTGGCACTGGCCACTTGGTTTTCGCCTACCTCTTAGCAATCGTCATAACTTTGTATGGTTCGGCGGTTAGGCATTGGCTTAATTTTGAGTGGGGGAGGGGAGGCCATCCATCGCCTGCCCCTCCCATTGTCCAAGGGTATTCTGTTAAAGGAATTCAGGGCCTGGATCCTGTTCGAAGTCTGCTTGAGGGGCTAGGAACAACAGGGAGATGCAGGCAGGTTCCCCCGTAGCATCTACCCTTTGGGTGATTTACCCTTATAGACTTCCTGCAAAGGGGGCAGGAGTCAGATATAGTCATTAGCCAATGCCTAAGCCAATACCGCTCATATTTGTAATCAAAACAGTTGTGGCCAAAATTTGCCCAATAACCTTAAACTGAAGTTTTTTATTCCCACAGGGGGTGGTTGGCTTGAAGGTCTTTTCATTCATTCATTCATTCATTCATTCATTCATTCATTCATTCATTCATAAATTCATAATCTTTCTAGCAAGTCTGAGCCCATTCTGAGCTTTGGCCCACCTGATAGTCATATTGCAAGTGTTGGCTACTTGAAAGAGTGTGGGATGCTACCCCAATTATTTTCACGAGGATGGACTGATCAACCCACACTAATGAAAATAACTGGGATGGCATCCCACACTCCTTCAAACACTGTTGGGGATGGAGAAAACCAGGTTATTTCCACCGTAAACATTATAACTTGTGGTTACCATTAGAAGACCCCTCGTGCCAAATGTGTTGAAAGCTGCCACCCTGGATACAGCAGAATCGTTCAGCAGGGGCAACAAGTGTGTTGCTATGGTTGCGCTCAGTGTCCTGAAGGAAGGATTTCTGTTCATATTGGTAAGGATGTGAATATTGAAGCTATGTTGCGTGCGGGGAGGGGGGGCAGGGAATGGGAAATGCTCTGCATTTCAGCCCAAAAGGAATTCCCACATTTCTCCCTCTATAATTGGGGAGGGGAACCCATGGACCTCTAGAGATAGTGCTCAACTACAGTGACACCATCCTTGTCTGGGGCTAAAATGAGTTTTAGTCCAATGACATCTGGAGGACCAAAGCTTCCAGACCCCTGCTCCAGGATAGATATTCATCTTGGATTGAAGTAGGTCACAAAAGGACTGTAGGCTATATTATGTCACCAAGGAGTGGTGCTGCTATTTGCCCCATGGCACAATAATTAAGGGGCAGGGTACTCTGCTCAGGGTCCCCATGAAATCCGACAACCATATTGAGAAGGGTCTGTAACCAAAATAACATAGGAGCAACACCTAGATTAATTCACTAGAAATACCTTCATGCCCTTGATGCTGTGTCACTGTGATCACAGCAGACAGACAGAAAGGCATATTGAACCCTGTCAAGGCCACTAATTTTCATTCTGGAATGGAATGGCAGAATTCTTTGGGAATCCGTTGTAATGAAATGAGATGATTTAAAACACAGATTCCATATATGAGATTATCTTATCCCTAATGGAAATATTGAAGGAGCTCAGTTCAGCTACCTTATATTCAGTTTCATCACATGATCCTTCAGTGATGCTGAACATCGATTGACCATTGAAGGTCACGTTATGAGTGGCACAATGAAGCGTAAAATATCTCAGATAAAGCTGAAAAAATTTGTGTATTTGATAACATTTGAAACCTTTAAAACATTAATTTCAGATGCGGACCAATGTGAGAAGTGCCCAGAAGATCAATATCCAAATGAGGAAAAGAATCAATGCATTCCCAGAACGGTCACCTTCTTATCCTATGGAGAACCTTTGGGGGCAGTTTTGGCATCCTTTGCCCTTTTCTTTTCCATTATCACAGTTGTGGTGATGGGCACCTTCATTCAGCACCACAACACACCCATTGTCAAAGCCAACAACTGGAGCATCACATGTATCCTGTTCTGCTCTGTGCTTCTTTCCTTTCTGTGCTCCTTCCTCTTCATTGGCCAACCTCAGAAAGTGACCTGCCTTCTCCGGCAAACAGTTTTTGGAACCATATTTTCCATTGCAGTTTCTTGTGTGTTGGGCAAGACCATCACTGTCGTTCTAGCCTTCATTGCTACTAAGCCTGGAAACAAGATGAGGAAATGGGTTGGGAAGAGACTGGCAATGTCCGTCATCATTCTCTGCTCCCTTATTCAAATTGGTATCTGTGTTGTATGGCTGGTAATGTCTCCTCCGTTCCCTGAGTTGGACACACACTCCCAGATGGGACAAATAATAGTTCAATGCAACGAAGGCTCAGATTTGATGTTCTACATTGTCCTGAGCTACCTGGGTCTTTTGGCCATCATCAGCTTCACTGTGGCTTACTTGGCCAGGAAGTTACCTGATGCTTTCAATGAAGCCAAGTTGATTACCTTCAGCATGTTGGTCTTCTGCAGTGTTTGGGTGTCTTTTGTTCCATCCTACCTGAGCACCAAAGGGAAGTACATGGTGGCTGTGGAGATCTTCTCCATTTTAGTCTCTAGTTCTGGTTTATTAGGTTGTATCTTTCTTCCCAAGTGCTATATTATTTTAATGAGACCTGATCTAAACACCAGAGAACAGATCACAAAGAAGAAAAAAGATGATGCTTAAATCTTCAGATCCTTTATTTCCTGAAGAAAATAAAATGCCATGCAGAAAATATGGGGAAGGCAGTGAATAAAGCAAGTTTATTTCCTCAAGTTTTCTAATGTGTTTTAAACTCAGTGGTCATCTTATATGATAACAACAATCAATATACATAGATGGATATATACATAAAGAAAAACAAGACACCCAACCATAAAAATGAATGTATCTATTTTATTAAAGTATGCTTTATTAAATTTTGTTGTTAAAGAAATGGTTTATTTAAAATAAGAAGGCTAAATTTTGGCATTCTTTCTTTAAATGTTTTCAAATAATTAGATCAGAATAGGGCCTTAACATTCACTTCATAATTTATCTGATTCTTCTCCTACGCCCATTTTCATCCTGAGGAAATATTGTGTGGTCTACTGGGAAGGTAGAAGTTATGTTACTGTGTTCCAGGAGATGAGTGCTTATCCATGCGGCTTGAGCGAGGAAAGGTGTGGATTTGGGGAAAGTGTCTACTTGGATCCCTATCAGAAGGGATAGAAGCTTTTTTTGTGTGTATATGAAAAGGCTACTTTGAATGTCTGGAGTCCACATCCATGATGACATTATGGAGTGCTTCCAGACACAGAGGGGACTTTCTTAAAGTGAAAGGACCTGGTCTTCCAGTGCAGTAGCTTAAATAATGCAAACAGTCTTGTGGGAAAGAGAGCTTTCAGTCTTGGCAGATAGCTCACCTCGCATCTTGTCGTGGGTTAGCCCAGGGGTCCCCAAACGTACCCGGCTTCGGGCCAGTGCCCGCAGTGCCGGTCGTGCGGCGGGCCGGAGGGCAGGGGAGTGCGTGGGAGAGCACGCCCATGTGCATGTGCACACGCTATTTCTGGCACACTTCCAGGTTGGAAAAGCGATGGAAGTAGCCTATGCAAATGCGCATGGGCGTCCTCTGACCCAGAAGTGTGCCAGAAATGACGCTTGTGCATGTGCGCAAGCTATTTCTGGCACTTTTCTGACCCGGAAGTGGCCAGCCACACCGCACCGGTAAGAGCCAATCCTGCAAGATGTAGATCTTGAGGGAAGTTCAGCCGAAAGAAAGGGAAGGGAGGGGAAGCGAAGGGGGTTCTTCCCCCCCCCAGTCCAGCTTCAGTAAGTGGTACACAGCTAGCAAACAAGTCCAGGGTTGCTGTTGCTTTTTCCAGCTCTCTGCTTCTCAGGATTGGCATGAGGATAATATTGGCAGCAAACCACCACTTTGAATTCCATGGAGAAATCAGTGGGATACAAAGGTACTACCGTGTTTCTCCTAAAATAAAACATTGTCTTATATTTATTTTTCCTCCAAAAACACACCATGGCTTATTTTCAGGGGATGTCTTATTTTTTTAAATTAAGTATGGTTATTCAGCCATGTTAACTTCAAAGACACCACCAGCTGCATATGCACATGGCTTTGTAAAATGTTGGCCAAATCAACTAAAAGTGAACATGAAAATAATTTCTGTATTGAAGCAAACTATCATCAAGCTGTAAAGTGAGCAAGGCAAGAAAAGAAAGTACCGTGCCGGTAGTTTTGCAACTGGGCTGGTATCCTCACGCAGCTTTCACAGAGTTTTGCAACTGGTGCCCTTGCCGGTTCCCGCTCAGTCGGGGCTCAGCGCGGCGCACGCTGCTGTCGTTGCTGGCTCCTGCTCAGTTGGGGCTCGGCTCGGCACGCGCTGCTGCCGTTGCTGGCTCCCGCTCAGTCGGGGCTCAGAGCGGTGTGCGCTGCTGCTGTTTCCGGCTCCCGCTCAGTCGGGGTGCGGCGCGCGCTGCTGCCCTTGCCGGCTCCCGCTCAGTCGGGGCTTGGCTCGGCACGTGCTGCTGCCCTTGCCGGCTCCCGCTCAGTCGGGGCTCGGTGCGTTGCGCGCTGCTGCCCTTCCTGGCTCCCGCTCAGTTGGGGCTCGGCGCGGCGCGCACTGCTGCCGTTGCGGGCTCCCGCTCAGTCGGGGCTCGGCTCGGCACGCACTGCTGCCGTTGCGGGCTCCCGCTCAGTCGGGGCTCGGCGTGGCGTGCGCTGCTGCCGTTGCGGGCTCCCACTCAGTCGGGGCTTGGCGCACACTGCTGTCGTTGCCGGCTCCTACTCAGTCGGGGCTTGGCGTGGCGTGCGCTGCTGCCGTTGCCGGCTCCCGCTCAATCGGGACTCGGCGCGGCGCGCGCTGCAACTCTCGTCGGGTCCTGGTGGGTCGGTGCTTGGCGTGGTGCGTGCTGCAGCTTTTGCCAGCTCCCACTCTGTCTGAGCTCCACGTGGCGCACGCTGCGCATCCGGTTCTGGCAAGGACTGGCATCTTCCTTTTCCTCTTCCTTGCGGAAGTGCCATCCAGACCTGCTCCCACTACTACCCCAGTACGGCTTATTTTGGGGGTATGTCTTATATTTTGTTGCCTCGAGAAAATCGTGCCATGGCTTATTTTATAGGCACATCTTATTTTGTGAGAAACACGGTAATATCCATATATGCAAATAAAACAACAAACGTTTTTTAAAATAGTTTTTAAAACAGTCTTTTTAAAAATATATTTATTAAGGATTTTCAGCTTGAAACTACAAATCATTATCATCATCACTTCATATCATAATACAATAAAAAATTCAAAAAAAAAGAATTTAAAAAAGAGAAAAAAGAAAAAAGAAAAAGCTAAAAATAGTGAAACACAAGAAAAAGAAAAAGAATAAAAAAGAAAAACCAATCTTACTTTAATAACTTTGTCATTACTTTGACTTCCCCGTCCCGCCCTTCCAGAGTCTATTTATACCCCACCATGGCAATTTTCACAAATTCATTACTACCAATCTATATCTTGAAATAACTTGAATAAAAATCTTAAAATAATAACTTTCACATTTTACCTAATTCCTCTTGGCCTTTAATTTCCATCAAAAATATTCCCTCTAGATACTCCCCTTAGTCTATTATTTTTCTCTAAAATTATTCTACCTTACCAAATCTAATACCTCATTTCTAACCTATTACAATTTCTAGGGCCCCCCTCCTTCTCCTGGCTGACAATTCCCTGGATGCCCCGACCAACTCCTTCATACAATCCAATTTCAGACCATTTAATCCGTCCCTTTATTACGTTACCTTGTAACTTTCAACACCCCCCCCCCACGCATCAAAGGATTGGCATGAGGATAATACAGTCATACCTCGGTTTAAATACGCTTTGGTTTGAATACTTTCAGTTTAAGTACTCCGTGGACCTGTCTGGAACGGATTAATATGCTTTCCATGACTTTCAATGGGAAAGTTCGCTTCAGGTTAAGTACGCTTCAACTTAAGTACGGACTTTCAAAACCAATTACACTTATACTTCAGGTTGAGTAACTCTGCGGACCCATCTGGAAGGAATTAATCCACTTTCCATTACTTTCAATGGGAAAGTTTGTATCAGGTAAAGTATGCTTCAGGTTAAGTACAGACTTCCAGAACCAATTGTGTACTTAAACTGAGGTACCACTGTATTGGCAGCAATACACCACTTTGAATTCCATGGAGAAATCAGTGGGATACAAAGGTACTAATATCCATATATGCAAATAAAGCAACAAACTTTTTAAAAAATTGTTATTAGAGAGGTTATAGGGGTTAGGGGTGCAGGTAGGGTTGCCAGACTCAATAGAGGACTGGACTTCTGTGCTTTAATTGCCCTGCTCTCTTTTGAGTCTGGAAACCTTGTTTAGATTGTTGACGGATGCTAAAGAGAGAGGAGGGTGGGGGGTCCCTGATTTAAAGCTGTATCATGCGGCAGCCTGCTTATGTTGGATGAAAGAATGGTTCACTCTAGAAGACAGAGTTTTATTGAGACTAGAAGGATTCAGGAATTGTGGAGGATGGCATGCATACCTGTTGAAAGAAAGAAAGGGGGATTATAATCTATTTACAAATCATATAATTAAAAAATCACTGTTATATATATGGGAAGAATATAAGAATCTATTAGAACCCAAAACCCCATGGTGGGCATCACCTTTCGAAATGGTGGCAATGGATAGTAATCCGAAGGGAGGGAAGTGGCAGACGTATAAAGATCTTGTGGAAAAAGTAGATGGTGAATATAGATTAAAATCATATCAACAGGTTGAGTGCTTCTGTCAAAGTTGGTTTCAATATTGTCAAGTACAAAGTGCATTTAATAAACATAAAATGATAGGTTTTTTGGAGAACAAATCAAAGTTACAAGATCTATTAATTGATAACCCAAAAAAACCATTGGCAAGAATATATAAATTTTTACTAGAATGGGAGATGAAGGACGAGGCGGTGAAGCATGTGATGATTAAATGGGCACAGGATGTGGGAAGAACAATATATAGTGAACAGTGGGAAAGGCTATGGAGAATTGACATTAACTTCACAGCCTGCATGGGAATCAGGGAAAACATCTGGAAAATAATCTATAGGTGGCATCTAACACCTGGAAAGTTAGCAAAAATATATAAAAACGATGCCGATAAATGCTGGAAGTGCAAGGAAATTAAAGGGGATTATTTCCACTGTTGGTGGGGTTGTAAAAAAATAAATAAATTTTGGACAGAAGTTTATGAGAATGTTAAAAAAATATTAAAATGGACATTAGAGAAAAAACCCGAGATCTTATTGTTAAGCCTGATCCCGGAGGATGTGCCTGCAGATAGAAAGAACATCTTGCTTTACGCCTGTGCCGCGGCCAGATTATTAATAGCACAAAATTGGAAGGGAGAGAAAGTACCGACTATTCAGGATTGGCGCATTAAATTAGTGGAATTTATGAATTTAGCTAAATTAACCGCGATAATTAGGAAAGTCCCCAAACAGAAATGGATAAAAGAATGGAAGTACGTAGAGGATTACTTGAGAGCTGAAGGTATTAGTGCTAGATGGGTAATTTGCTTTGAATAAATTCACACAAGGTTATGGGAATTGTAAGAATGGGTGAAGAAAATGAGATAAATGTAAATGATGTGTTTTATAAAGGAAAGCATAGTAATGTTCAGTATAATAGGAAACCGATATGTAAATGCTGGGAAGTTAATTTTTTGTATTTTCCTTTTTTTTTTCCTTTTTTTTCATTTTTTTTCCTAAATTTTTTTTTTCTTTTCCTCTTCCTTTCTTAATAAGTTTCTAATAAGCTTTGGTTTTTTTTTTTGTACAATTCTGATTTATGTTTGTATTAATGTATTTATTTGTGTTGATTCATGTTATGTTATGTTGTGTTGAATTATTTGGATTTTATTGTTAATATGTGTAATATTTAATAAAGTATTTTAAACCTAAAAAAAAAAAAAAAAGAGTCTGGAAACCTTAAAGAGAAACCAGCTTTCTTTTAGCTGAGTTTTTTTTTTCATTTAATTCTTTCTCTCTTGCTCCTTGTTGCTGCATCTGAAAATTCAAGTTTTCCCTTACTCCCTAAAGAGGGAATTTAATAAAGGTAGAATAAAGTTTTTTTTATTAGTTTAAAAATGGATCTAAGATTTATTACGTGGAATGTCAATGGCCTTAATAACAAGGTGAAAAGAAATAGAGTTGAACATTTAATAGATAAGAGGAAACCTGATGTAACTTGCCTACAAGAAACGCACATTACAAAGAAGCACCGCAGACTACTAGTGAAGAAAAACCTGGGGGAGGAGTTTATATCTTCGGATGTAGTCAAAAAAAGGGGGGTCGTACTATATGTGAACCCGAAATTAAAACCGGAACAGGTATATAAAGATAATGAGGGAAGAATTATTATGGTGAGAATACAAGGGAAAGCAGAAAAGATTATAGTGGTGGGATTATATGCACCTAATGAAAATAAAACAGAATTTTACCAAAAGTTAGAAGAAATATTATTGGACTTTGTAGACCAAAAAATAATCCTATTGGGAGATTTTAATGGGGTGGTTTCCCCAGAGATGGACAAATGGAGTAAAGGTGCTGGGAAAAAAGAAGGGAAATTACCCCAAACTTTTTTCAATTTAATTGAGAAACTGGATTTACGAGATATGTGGAGATATAGGCACCCCCTCCAGAAACAATTCACTTATTATTCCCATCCCAATGACACCGAAAGCAGAATAGATCTAATTTGGATCTCCAGGGAATTAGTAATGAGATGTAAAAAAATTGAAATTTTGCCTAAATGTCTTTCGGACCATAATCCAATTCTGATGGAACTAAAAGGAAGTGAACGGATAGTTAGGCGGTGGAGATTAAGTGAATTATTACTAGAAGATGAAAACATAATAAAAAAGGCTGAAACGGTGTTAAAAGATTACTTTGAGGAAAATTTAAATAAAGGGACACCAATAAATGTTGTGTGGGATGCTGGAAAGGCGGTAATCAGAGGCTTTTTCATCAGCCAAAGCAGTTGGAAAAGGAAAGAAAAAGAGAAAAAACTGGATACCCTGCTAAAAGAAATAACAAAGATGGAATTAGAATTAGGAAAGGCTAAGAATCAAAGGAGGGACGAAATAAAAAGAGCCATAAAATTGTTAAAAGATCAAGTCTCTAAGTTATTGGATATAGAAATTGAGAATAAAATAAGATATTTAAAACAAAGGAATTTTGAGCTCTCTAATAAGGCAGGCCGATATTTAGCATGGCAGCTGAAGAAAAAACAGAAAGAAAGAGTGATTGATAAATTGATACAGGAAGGGAAGGTGATAACAGAGCCTAAGGAAATTAGGGATTCTTTCGTCCAATTTTATGCAAATCTATACAAGGAAGAAGGGGTAGATCAAAAAGAGATAGAGAGATATTTACAGGAAACGAATTTTAAAAAAATAGATAAAGAGGGAGATAATCTGTTGAATGAACCCTTCTCAGCTTTAGAAATACAAAGGACAATTCGGAGAGCAAAAATTGGAAAATCACCGGGCACAGATGGGCTCCCTGCCCTTTTTTATAAAAAATTTGAAAAAATTATATTAGACCCCATGAAAACATTGATGAACAAAATTATTGATCAAGGTGAAATCCCCCAAACATGGGAAGAGGCTTATATTGCGGTAATACCGAAGCAAGGAACAGATAATACCCAGATCAAAAATTTTAGACCAATCTCTTTGCTCAACAATGATTATAAAATATTTGCGGATCTATTGGCCAACAGAATGAAGCAGGCATTGGGGAAAGTAATAAACAAAGATCAGTCGGGTTTCTTACCAAAAAGATCCATGCATGAAAATATAAGAAATGTTATAAATTTATTGGAATATCTTAGTGTTAAAATCAACAAGAAAGCGGCATTTTTGCTGTTGGACGCCGAAAAGGCGTTCGACAGAGTATCATGGATCTTTATGAAAAAATGCGTGGATTTTTTTGGATTTGGAGAAAAAGTAAAAAATGGAATAGAGGCAATTTATAAGACCCAAACAGCCAAATTAATAATAAATAATGAAATCTCGGGAGAGATAAAGATCCAAAGAGGCACTAGGCAAGGCTGCCCTCTATCCCCACTTTTGTTTATATTAAGTCTCGAATTTTTATTGGAAAATTTAAGAAAAAAAGATGAAGTTAAAGGGATTAGAATTGGGGAAAATGTGTATAAAACAAAAGCATTCGCAGACGACATCATTATTACAATTGAGGACCCGACAGAGAGTATTCCCCATGCTTTAAAGATAATAAATGATTATGGGAAATTATCGGGCTTTAAATTAAATATGAACAAAACAAATATGTTAACCAAAAATTTAACAAAACAAGAGATTGATCAATTAGAAGCGAAAGTAGGATTGAAGGTTGTGGAAAAAACAAAATATCTTGGGATTTGGATAACTAATAATACCAATAATTTAATAAAGGATAATTACAACAGAATTTGGAACGAAATTAAAAAAGATCTGGAAAATTGGGAACGATTAAATTTGTCATTGCTAGGTAGAATCGCGGCCGTTAAAATGAATATACTTCCTAAAATGATATTTTTATTTCAGATGATCCCGATCCTGGGAACAGGTAATAATATCTTTCAACAATGGAAGAAAGATCTGGTGAAATTTATATGGAAACACAAACCTGCCAGAATAAAATACAAATTACTGATTGATACTAAGGAAAGAGGGGGCCTGGCCTTGCCTGACCTAAATCTTTACCATGACGCGGCAGGATTTACGTGGTTAAAAGAGTGGATCAAATTGGAAAACAATAGTTTATTGGATTTGGAAGGGGTGGGGAATAAATTCGGTTGGCATGCCTACCTGGTAGACGATAAGGTCAAAGTGCATAAGGATTTCAACAATCATATAATTAAACGATCTCTTTTAAAAATTTGGAATAAATACAAAAGATTGTTGGAGCCCAAGACTCCCAGGTGGGCATCGCCAACAGAAATAACCGCAGTCAAAAAATTAAATTCAGGAAGAAGTTGGGGGACCTATAGGGACCTATTAGATGACAGAGGAGGAAATATCAAATTGAAAGAATATGGGGAGGTAAAACACCAAGTAAACGGCTGGTTTCAATACCATCAGATTTATAGTAAATTTAAGGAACACAAGCAAATATTAGGCTTTCTGGAAGAACCCTCTTTATTGGAAAAAAACTTAATACAACCGGAAATCAAAACTATATCAAAGATGTATAATGTCTTGTTAGAATGGGAAACCAAAGATGAATTAGGAAAAGAAACGATGACAAAATGGGCTATCGACATAGGGAAAAACATACAGGTCGATAAATGGGAACACCTATGGAAGAAAACATGGAAATTTACAGCCTCAGAGGGAGTCAGGGAGAACATGATCAAAATGTTCTATAGGTGGCACCTAACCCCGGTCAAAATACATAAAATGTACAATACTAAAGACAATTTGTGTTGGAAGTGTAGGGGGGAGACGGGTACATATATGCATGCATGGTGGCACTGTGAAGGAATTAAAAAGTTCTGGATCCAAGTGTTTGAAGAAATAAAAAAAATACTTAAATATAATATTAAGAGAAGCCCTGAATCCTTCCTGCTGGGGATCTTAGATAACACGATCAAACCACAGGATGAGACATTGTTCCTGTACGCAACATCAGCGGCGAGAACTCTGATCGCATCCTATTGGAAACAAAAGGAAATACCCAGCATACTGGAGTGGCAAGAGAAATTATTAAGTTATTTGGATTTAGACAATTTGACTAATTCGATTAAAGGATACACTAATAAAAGATTCCAGCAAAATTGGGATAAATTTGGGGAGTACATGAAAGGACAGTGCCCCATGGTAAAGTCTTGGGTCTATTTCTAGTATCCTGCATCGAGCCACAGGAAAATAAAATACACGGAGACAAGGATTAAGAGAGATGTTTTATTTTATTATAATTTATTTTATAATTTAAATAGAAAATGAGTTTATGTCTTATGGAATGATATCTGGAGATATTTACTGAACGATATCTAACTGGGAATGCAGTAACTGGATATAATACCTAAAGAAATCTGAGAATAGAGATAAGTGGGAGTCTTTAAATGGGTGGAATACAGTTTAGAAGATTGAGAATTCTGATGAATTTAGTTGATATTGTTATGGATTGTTTCTGGATGAGAGTGATGATTCAAATGTATGCCTTTTTTTTCTTTTTTTCTTTCCTTTTCTTCTTTTCTTTTCTCTTTCTCTCTTTTCCCTTTTCCTTTTTTTCCCCCTTCTTTATTATTGTATGATTTACATGAGTTTGCACATTATGATTTCTATGAGTTTGTTTATTAGGATTTTGTGTATACGAATTCGTGCTTATTTTGGTATGTCTGTGAGTTTCGAGTGTGTATGGTTTGTATTTTAACTTTGATTCTTAATAAAGCTTATTTTAAAATTTAAAAAAAAAAAAGAGAAACCAGCAGACCCTTTGTTTAATTTCCAAGCAAAGGGTATGCTGGTTTCTCTTTAAGGTTTCCAGACTCAAAAGAGAGCAGGGCAATTAAAGGCACAGAGGTCCTGTCCTCTATTGAGTCTGGCAACCCTAGGTGCAGGTCACGCAGCAACCTTTGTAAAAAGTTACTCCCAGAAGTTGATATTAGTAGTAATCTGTTCAAAAACCTTTGTACCTTGATTCTCACAAGGCCTATTAAACCCTATAATTTCTGCATGAAGAGCAGACTTTGGCTGTGTTGGGAGCCTTTAGGAGCATTTCCTCTGATTGTGCAGGGACTTGGGAACTTCAAGAAATGTGATTATCTGAACTGTAATGATCAAAATTACTGTGATTGAGCTCAGCTTATTCTAGATATGCTGTCACTAGCTGGAGGGCCTGCAGAGAATAGCTAACAGCTGAATTCAATGCAATACTTTCTGCTGAGTTATAGTTAGCCTATAAAGACTCTTTTGAATTAATATATGTGGGAAAGATGGGGACTCTGAGAGTGATGGGTAGCTGTCTCAGATGGAGCTCTGATGTGTCATGAAGCCCAAACTCAAAGATTGCTCTGTCCTTTCTGAGTGATTTCCTGATAACCCAAGGCAAACATTGTATTTTATTTACTTGAAAATACTACTTTTCTCCTCTTTTGGCTTTTTTTCTATGGAAAGGTGTGTAGGTGACAATGCTGGCCCTTGGCTTTCATCAGGTCCAAATGTTTTTGCCATTCAAACTACTGTTGCTGCTGGTACTCTTTCTCCTCTTCCCACCTCAAGCTTTCAGCAAGAGTTTGAACTCAATGTGCACTTGGCAGACAGCAATTCCACATGATTTTCAAGGCTCCAAATCTGATATCCTCATTGGTGAATTTGTATCCACCGTAATTCCTTATAAGGTTTTATTCAACTTTACAGCACAGTCACCACGCTCAGCTTCTACCACAAAAGTACAGTATGTAACTCTTCGAAACATTAAAGGGGCTGCGTTAACCCATTTGATAATTCTGTTCTGCGTTAGTTAATACTGGTTTCAGCTATCTTAGAGATTATTCAGACAAATGCTTCAGTTGTGTAAGTTCGTCAATTGGTGACTGCAGGGCAGATTTACTAGTGCAATCAGACTATTTAAGATGCAATACGACTGTCAAAACCTCAACATCACATGAAAGACAATGATTTTCTTTAGGTTAGGTGGATACTCTCACCCACCTGCCAACAATTAGATGCTCAGGATTGAGAATTATTAGGCAGAATGTACAAAATATATGTTTTCAACCCTTTATAAAGTAAAACAATGTGTTTTGCATATTCATTGAAAGGATTGTTTTGAATGTTAGTTGGAAGTGCTATTGGCTGCACTTCCACAGGTAATAAGGAAAGTGCCTTTTCAAGATGCATAACTGGGGGGGGGGGGAATTAGCAAAACAGCTGGTTTTTAGTGACTTCATGCTCACTATTATAGAGCAGGGCATAGGCAAACTCGGCTATCCAGATGTTTTGGGACTACAACTCCCACCATCCTTAGCTAAGAGGACCAGTAGTCAGGGATGATGGGAATTTTAGTCCCAAAACATTTGGACGGCTGAGTTTGCCTATTCCTGTTATAGAGAGTGCTACCTGTTGGATTTTGGATTGGCAGCTGTGTTTTCATGAAAATTAAATGCACCTATTTCTCTGACAGAAGGTTGTGGGGATCTGAACTACATTAAAATTTCATTGCAGGGTAATCCCTAAACACTATCAGCACATCATTGCCTTTGTATTTGCCATTCATGAAATCAACAGAAATGATCACTTGCTCCCCAACATTACTCTGGGCTCAAACATACAGGAGAATGCTTTCAATCCAGAAAGAGTGGTTTGGAGTTTCTTTCATCTACTCTTCACAGGAGAAGGGAATCCCCTCAATTATAACTGTGCCAGGGAGAAGAAGCTCATGGGCATCATTGGTGATCTGACCTCACAGAACTCCATCCAGTTGGCCAACATCTTGAATATTTACAAGTTTCCACAGGTGTGAGTCTCCATATTAAGTCATAGCTGGAGCTGTTAGGTTAACTGACAAGTGGTGCACTCGTCCATTGTCTCTCAATACAGAAGGATGCCAACAATGACATGTGTCCCCTATCATTTTCAGAGAGACTACATGGCCAACTGAGTAGGGTCCCGTCAACAGCCCATCCTTCCTTTATATGAAAGAGTACCAAAATTCTCCCTTGTCTATATTCTCCAAAGCTGAGCTTTACCCCAGCCAAAGAGTAATTGTTTTTCACCTGTCTTCTTTGACTGCTTTTACAGTAGTTCTCCTAAAAATATAACATTTGGTCTAATATTTTAGTTGGAGATTCAGTTAGATGAATTGAAGGACAAACTACATGATTATTGTTTTGGAGAAAAGAAACAACAGGGTTAAGAGACATAAAATAGAACAATTTTCTTAGCAAGGATTCTACCTTTCTGATTGTGAATGCAAATAAATAACATGAATAGGAGGGATGGCTTTATTAAATATTTGAGTTATGCAATGATTTGATGCAGAGGTTTAAGAGGGCTGGGCTGTTTATATACATAATAATCAATTTATTCTTCAACTAATTAAATTTAAAATGATATGTAAACACAAAAAATGCAATGAACTTGTTTGACAAAGTTTAATTATTGAAAAGCATTTTATACGTGTATTCATTTTTGCTTTGAAATAGTTGGAAAGGGAGATACTTCCCAATATTTCTGTGTCTTTTTCTTTTAGCTGAGTTATGGTTCTTTTGACCCAGTGCTGGGTGATAAAACTCAGTTCCCTTCTCTCTTTCGAATGGTTCCAAATGAAAACCCACAGTTTGATGGCATTGTCCAGCTCCTGGAATATTTTGGATGGAATTGGATTGGCCTCATCATATCAGATGATGATAGTGGTGAAATGTTTCTTCAAACGCTACAACCAAAGCTGTTCGAGAGGGACATTTGCATTGCTATGACACAAAGAATTCCAATATTTAGTATTAGGTCCCTTGCTGAAAATGCAAAGCTGATAAAATTAGCTGCATCTTCCTTCATGGACGAAATCAATGTGGTCCTTGTGTATGGGGATCTTCAGTATATGGAGGGTCTGAGAATACTTTTAGGAATTTATGAACAGCTTTTGCATCCAATGCAGAAGGTGTGGATTATAACAGCCCAGTGGGATGTTACAGTTACTGTTACTACAGGACGATTCACAGCAAAATCCCTAAATGGAACACTAGCCTTCACACTCCACAGCAACAAGGTGCCTGGATTTCAGGACTTTGTTGAGTCCATAAATCCATACCAGTCTTCAATATATTTCATGCAAAATTTCTGGTATACTATTTTTCACTGTTCAATCCCAAAATACAATCTGTTTAAGGAAGGCAAGGGCAATTGTACTGGGGAGGAGAGGTTGGGTAGCCTCCCTGGACTGTTGTTTGAAATGCAAATGTCTGCTCAGAGCTACAGTATCTACAATGCTGCTTATGCCATAGCACACACTCTCCATGCCATGCAGTCAGCAAGAGCGAAGCAGAAAGCAATGCAGCGTGTTGAAGAATGGAGTCTCCTGCAAACACAGCCATGGCAGGTAGGATTTGGCTTCTCTCAACAGTGGAATGAACTAACTAGCAATGAATGGGCAACCTTCTTCTTCAAATGCAGCCACCAGTTATCGGTATCTCAAATTGTACTGACATGTCAGGGACTGACATGATAAGACATATAACATATTTTAACTGTCCTAAACCACCATGCTTTTCTAAACACTTTCTGTATTCGCAAACTATTCTCAAAAGTATTGATTTTGGAAGCCTTTAAAAAGCAGGTTCTCTACATTTGTGACATATACTAAGACTTACCTAAGAACTGAATGAAATAAGAATGCTGCCATGTAATCTAGTCATTCAGTGGAGTGAAAGTCTTCTAGTGAGGCAAGACCTTGGTCCAAGGCATGCAAAAGTGTGATTATTGGGAGAGATTTGCACTAAAATGCTGGTGGGTACTCATGAGGACTTTGGGGAAAACTTCAGATTGAAAAAGAGAAAGAAATAGAAACCACAATTGACAGATTTGCTGATCCCTGGGTCTTCTGGATGCAAACCATGTGCCCCGTTACTGAGGAATGTTCCATCCCTACTACAGACTCTGGGACCTGTTTTCTAAACTTTTTTCTCCTCTCCTCTAGATTCGCCCATTTCTGAGAAATGTCCGCTTTAATAATAGTGCTGGGGAAGAAATATTTTTTGATGAGAATGGGGATGTAGCAGCTGGATATGATATTGTCAACTGGGTCATGTTCCACAATAAATCCTTCCGCAGACTCCTAGTTGGAAGGATGGACCCGAAGCATCCTGGAGGAAAAAGGTTCATAATCAACGGAAGAAACATCGTGTGGAATCAGAAGTTTAATCAGGTAAAACATCATTTTTTTGGCTAAAGAATGAATAGCTATATAAATGATATGGATTGACTATAAACAGCAATGCTGCAAATGGACCCAGTTCTTTACCCTTTCCTGTGCTATTACTAGTACTGAATATTATAGCAGCAGAGCTTACAACCACTGGTATCAAACAAGACCCTTATTCCCTCCATATCTGTGAAATGGGAGTGAGATTGCATCTTCTTGGTGTGTTGCTTGTCCAAAATGAGACCTGTTGTCATCTGGGAATTGAAATAACATTTGACTAGAGTGCATGGGCCTAATATTATCCAACTGTAAAATTCTTACATTGATATACCGCCCATGGTATAGGAATTGACAGTATATTGAGTCAGGCCCTGGAGATTTGAATTCATTCTAAGTAGCTGCTGTAGGTGTTCCCATCCTGTCTCTTCCTATCTTGGGCTGCAGCTCCCTCCTTACATTGATTATTCTGTCATCACCAGGTTGGGCATCACTTTCTTTTGGGTGAAAACAGAGGCAAAGTAGGTGTTGAGCAGTTCTGCTTTCTGCACACAGAGGATCTACCACTTGTATGTCTTCCTCTTGCTTCAGACACAGCCAAAGGAAGCTTCATTCATTCATTCATTCATTCATTCATTCATTCATTCATTCATTCATAATCTCTCTTGCAAATCTGAGCTCATTCTGAGCTTTGGCCCACCTGATAGTCACATTGCAAGTGTTGGCTACTTGAAGGAGTGCAGGGCCGTCTCAAGCACGTCGGGCGCCTGGGCGCCGTGGTGCGGAGATCGCTCCAGCACCCCCGCCTTCTTTGTTTCTTGCCGTGGCTGGTGGGTGGGTGCAGCGCGCGGCACGGTTTCTGCGTGCCTCCTTCGTGCGGCGCCCCCTACCGGGCCGGCGCCCTAGCGCCCTGCACCACCCAGACTACCCCTAGAGCCGGCCCTGAAGGAGTGTGGGATGCTATCCCAATTATTTCATGAGGATGGACTAATCAACCCACACTAATGAAAATAACTGGGATGGCATCCCACACTCCTTCAAACACTTTTGGGGATGGAGAAAACCAGGTTATTTACACCGTAAACATTATAACTTGTGGTTACCATTAGAAGACACCTCGTGCCAAATGTGTTGAAAGCTGCCACCCTGGATACAGCAGAATGGTTCAGCAGGGGCAACAAGTGTGTTGCTATGGTTGCGCTCAGTGTCCTGAAGGAAGGATTTCTGTTCATATTGGTAAGGATGTGAATATTGAAGCTATGTTGCGTGCGGGGGGGGGCAGGGAATGTCAAATGCTCTGCATTTCAGCCCCAAAGGAATTCCCACATTTCTCCCTCTATAATTGGGGAGGGGAACCCATGGACCTCTAGAGATATTGCTCAACTACAGTGACACCCTCCTTGTCTGGGGCTAAAATGAGTTTTAATCCAATGACATCTGGAGGACCAAAGCTTCCAGACCCCTGCTCCAGGATAGATATTCAGCTTTTTTATAATAATTTTTTTTATTGATTTTACATAATAAAGAAAAACATACACAACATATTATCCCCCTTCTTCTAACCCCCCTCCACGAGCCCCCTCCTGCCACGAGAGGGTCCCATGAAAAGTGGGCAGTCGAAGGTGGTCCATTTTATAATTGGGTTTGTCCCCACCCCAACCTCCCTTCCATGCCACCAAGAGGCTCTAGGATGACAAGGATAGATGCAGGCGAGTGTCCACCCAACTATCTATCTAAACATACATTATTAATTTTACATAATAAAGAAAAACATAACACAACACTAACAAAATTTTATAGCTATTCATTTTTCATAAACATTGTTTTATAAGCTTCCCCTACCTCCCCCCTTTCCCGATTTTCATTTTTGAATCTCATTTAGCAGTTTTCTTATCATTATCCCCATTCTATTTGCAAATTTTCCAACCTTATATTTGGCATACTATCCATCATTCTTGTTAATTTCTCCTTTATTATCATTGCACCCTCTCCTTCCCCCGTCCCCCAGGGATCCCCCTGCCACGAGAAGTCCTTAGAGGAAAAAGGGAAGGAGGAAGTGGTTCTTTTTCTGGTTGAATCCTTCCCCCCTCCCCGTCTTCCCCGCCCCAGGGCTCTCAGCACGCAGGTGACCGACAAGAGGGGGAGAACCACCCAACCGTCCCCACATAACAATCCATCTTACCAAAACAAAAACATTATATTCCTAGTATTCTCATTTACTAACTACATCTTACTTCTAACATAATTAACATATCTTTTCTTAGGATAGATATTCATCTTGGATTGAAGTAGGTCACAAAAGGACTGTAGGCTATATTATGTCACCAAGGAGTGGGTGCTGCTATTTGCCCCATGGCACATTATTTAAGGGGCAGGGTCCTCTCTGACCTTGAGGGACCCCCTCTGAGGGTGATCTGCTCAGGGTCCCCGTGAAATCCGACAACCATATTGAGAAGGGTCTGTAACCAAAATAACATAGGAGCAACACTTAGAGTATTTCACTAGAAATACCTTTATGCCCTTGATGCTGTGTCACTGTGATCACAGCAGACAGGCAGAAAGGCATATTGAACCATGTCAAGGCCACTAAAATTTGCTTCATTCTGGAATGGCAGAATTCTTTGGGAATCCATTGTAATGAAATGAGATGATTTAAAACACAGATTCCAAATATGACATCATCTTATCCCTAATGGAAATATTGAAGGAGCTCAGTTCAGCTACCTTATATTCAGTTTTATCACATGATCCTTCAGTGATGCTAAACAACGTTTGACCATTGAAGCTCATGTTATGAGTGGCACAATGAAGCATAAAATGTCTCAGATAAAGCTGAAAAATATTTGCGTATTTGATAACATTTGGAACCTTTAAAACATTAATTTCAGATGCGGACCAATGTGAGAAGTGCCCAGAAGATCAATATCCAAATGAGGAAAAGAATCAATGCATTCCCAGAACGGTCACCTTCTTATCCTATGGAGAACCTTTGGGGGCAGTTTTGGCATCCTTTGCCCTTTTCTTTTCCATTATCACGGTTGTGGTGATGGGCACCTTCATTCAGCACCACAACACACCCATTGTCAAAGCCAACAACTGGAGCATCACATGTATCCTGCTCTGCTCTGTGCTTCTTTCCTTTCTGTGCTCCTTCCTCTTCATTGGCCAACCTCAGAAAGTGACCTGCCTTCTCCGGCAAACAGTTTTTGGAACCATATTTTCCATTGCAGTTTCTTGTGTGTTGGGCAAGACCATCACTGTCGTTCTAGCCTTCATTGCTACTAAGCCTGGAAACAAGATGAGGAAATGGGTCGGGAAGAGACTGGCAATGTCCGTCATCATTCTCTGCTCCCTTATTCAAATTGGTATCTGTGTTGTATGGCTGGTAACGTCTCCTCCGTTCCCTGAGTTAGACACACACTCCCAGATGGGACAAATAATAGTTCAATGCAACGAAGGCTCAGATTTGATGTTCTACATTGTCCTGAGCTACCTGGGTCTTTTGGCCATCATCAGCTTCACTGTGGCTTACTTGGCCAGGAAGTTACCTGATGCTTTCAATGAAGCCAAGTTGATTACCTTCAGCATGTTGGTCTTCTGCAGTGTTTGGGTGTCTTTTGTTCCATCCTACCTGAGCACCAAAGGGAAGTACATGGTGGCTGTGGAGATCTTCTCCATTTTAGTCTCTAGTTCTGGTTTATTAGGTTGTATCTTCCTTCCCAAGTGCTATATTATTTTAATGAGACCTGATCTAAACACCAGAGAACAGATCACAAAGAGAAAAAAAGATGATGCTTAAATCTTCAGATCTTTTATTTCCTGAAGAAAATAAAATGCCATGCAGAAAATATGGGGAATATTCCAGACACAGAGGGGACTTTCTTAAAGTGAATGGACCTGGTCTTCCATTGCAGTAGCTGAAATAATGCAAACAGTCTTGTGGGAAAGAGAGCTTTCAGTCTTGGCAGATAGCTCACCTCGCATCTTGTCGTGGGTTAGCCCAGGGGTCCCCAAACTTACCCGGCTTCGGGCCAGTGCCCGCAGTGCCGATCGTGTGGCATGCCGGAGGGTGGGGGAGTGCGTGGGAGAGCACGCCCATGCGCATGTGCACACGCTATTTCTGGCACACTTCCAGGTCGGAAAAGCGATAGAAATAGCTTATGCGGATGTGCATGGGCTTCCTCCGACCCAGAAGTGTGCCAGAAATGATGCTTGTGCATGCGTGCAAGCTATTTCTGGCACTTTTCTGACCCGGAAGTGGCCAGCCACACCGCACCGGTAAGAGCCAATCCTGCAAGATGTAGATCTTGAGGGAAGTTCAGCCGAAAGAAAGGGAAGGGAGGGGGAGCAAAGGGGGTTCATCCCCCCCCCAGCCCAGCTTCAGTAAGTGGTACACAGCTAGCAAACAAGTCCAGGGTTGATGTTGCTTTTTTCAGCTCTCTGCTTCTCAGTCAAACCTGCATCAAAGGATTGGCATGAGGATGATATTGGCAGCAAAACACCACTTTGAATTCCATGGAGAAATCAGTGGGATACAAAGGTACTACCGTGTTTCTCCTAAAATAAAACACCGTCTTATATTTATTTTTCCTCCAGGGATGTTTTATTTTTTATTAAGTATGGTTATTCAGCCATGTTAACTTCAAAGACACCACCAGCTGCATATGGTGGTGATTTGGTAAAATGTTGGCCAAATCAACTGAAAGTGAACATGAAAATAATTTTTGTATTGAAGCAAACTATCATCAAACTATCATCAAGCTGTAAAGTGGGCAGGGCAGGAAAATAAAGTACCGTGCTGGTAGTTTTGCAACTGGGCTGGTATCCTCACAGAGCTTTTACAGAGTTTTGCAACTGCTGTCCTTGCCGGTTCCCACTCAGTCGGGGCTTGGCGTGGTGTGCGCTGCTGCCCTTACTGGCTCCCGCTCAGCCGGGGCTTGGCATGGCGCGCGCTGCTGCCCTTGCCGGCTCCCGCTCAGTCGGGGCTTGGCGCGGCGCGTTCTGCTACCCTTGCCAGCTCCTGCTCAGTCGGGGCTTGGCGTGGCGCGTGCTGCTGCTGTTGCTGGCTCCCACTCAGTCGGGGCTTGGCGCAGCGCGTGCTGCTGCCCTTGCCAGCTCCCGCTCGGTCTGAGCTCCACGTGGCGCACGCTGCACATCCGGTTCCGGCAAGGACAGGCATCTTCCTTTTCCTCTTCCTTACGGAAGTGCCATCCAGACCTGCTCCCACTACTACCCCAGTACGGCTTGGTTTTGGGGTATGTCTTATATTTTGTTGCCTCGAGAAAATCGTGCCATGGCTTATTTTATAGGCACGTCTTATTTTGTGAGAAACACGGTAATATCCATATATGCAAATAAAACAACAAACATTTTTTAAAATAGTTTTTAAAACAGTCTTTTTAATAATATATTTATTAAGGATTTTCAGCTTGAAACTACAAATCATTATCATCATCACTTCATATCATAATATAATAAAAAATTCAAAAAAAGAATTTAAAAAAGAGAAAAAAGAAAAAACTAAAAAATAGTGAAACACAAGAAAAATAATAAATAAGAAAAAGCAATCTTACTTTAATAACTTTGTCATAACTTCGACTTCCCCGTCCCGCCCTCCCCGAGTCTATTTATATTTAATTTTCACAATTAAACAAATTCATTACTACCAATCTGTATCTTGAAATAATAACTTGAATAAAAATCTTAAAATAATAACTTTCACATTTTACCTAATTCCTCTTGGCCTTTAATTTCCATTAAAAATATTCCCTCTAGATAAAATATTCCCTTAGCCTATTATTTTTCTCTAAAAATATTCTACCTTACCAAATCTAATACCTCATTTCTAACCTATTACAATTTCTAGGGCCCCCCTCCTTCCCCTGGCTGACAATTCCCTGGATGCCCCGACCAACTCCTTCATACAATCCAATTTCAGACCATTTAATCCGTCCCTTAATTATGTTACCTTGTAACTTTCAACACCCCCCCCCCCACGCATCAAAGGATTGGCATGAGGATAATACAGTCATACCTTAGTTTAAATATGCTTCGGTTTGAGTACTTTCAGTTTAAGTACTCCGTGGACCTGTCTGGAACGGATTAATCCACTTTCCATGACTTTCAATGGGAAAGTTCACTTCAGGTTAAGTATGCTTCAAGTTAAGTACGGACTTCCAAAACCATTTACACTCCTACTTCAGGTTAAGTACGCTTCAGGTTGAGTAACTCTGCGGACCCGTCTGGAACGGATTAATCCACTTTCCATTACTTTCAATGGGAAGGTTTGCTTCAGGTAAAGTATGCTTCAGGTTAAGTACAGACTTCCAGAACCAAATGTGTACTTAAACTGAGGTACAACTGTATTGGCAGCAAAACACCACTTTGAATTCCATGGAGAAATCAGTGGGATACAAAGGTACTAATATCCATATATGCAAATAAAGAAACAAACTTTTTTAAAAATTGTTTTTAGAGAGGGTTAGGGGTTAGCAGGGCAATTAAAGGCACAGAAGTCGTGTCCTCTATTGAGTCTGGCAACCCTAGGTGCAGGTCACACAGCAACCTTTGTAAAAAGTTACTCCCAGAAGTTGATATTAGTAGTAATCTGTTCAAAAACCTTTGCGCCTTGATTCTCACAAGACTTATCAAACCCTATCATGTCTGCATGAAGCTCAGACTTTGGCTGTGTTGGGAGCCTTTAGGAGCATTTCCTCTGATTGTGCAGGGACTTGGGAACTTCAAGAAATGTGATTATCTGAACTGTAATGATCAAAATTACTGTGATTGAGCTCAGCTTATTCTAGATATGCTGTCACTAGCTGGAGGGCCTGCAGAGAATAGCTAACAGCTGAATTCAATGCAATACTTTCTGCTGAGTTATAGTTAGCCTATAAAGACTCTTTTGAATTAATATATGTGGGAAAGATGGGGACTCTGAGAGTGATGGGTAGCTGTCTCAGATGGAGCTCTGATGTGTCATGAAGCCCAAACTCAAAAATTGCTCTGTCTTTTCTGAGTGATTTCCTGATAACCCAAGGCAAACATTGTATTTTATTTACTTGAAAATACTACTTTTCTCCTCTTTTGGCTTTTTTTCTATGGAAAGGTGTGTAGGTGACAATGCTGGCCCTTGGCTTTCATCAGGTCCAAATGTTTTTGCCATTCAAACTACTGTTGCTCCTGGTACTCTTTCTCCTCTTCCCACCTCAAGCTTTCAGCAAGAGTTTGAACTCAATGTGCACTTGGCAGACAGCAATTCAACATGATTTTCAAGGCTCCAAATCTGATATCCTCATTGGTGAATTTGTATCCACCGTAATTCCTTATAAGGTTTTATTCAACTTTACAGCACAGTCACCACGCTCAGCTTCTACCACAAAAGTACAGTATGTAACTCTTCGAAACATTAAAGGGGCTGCGTTAACCCATTTGATAATTCTGTTCTGCGTTAGTTAATACTGGTTTCAGCTATCTTAGAGATTATTCAGACAAATGCTTCAGTTGTGTAAGTTCGTCACTTGGTGACTGCAGGGCAGATTTACTAGTGCAATCAGACTATTTAAGATGCAATACGACTGTCAAAACCTCAACATCACATGAAAGACAATGATTTTCTTTAGGTTAGGTGGATACTCTCATCCACCTGCCAACAATTAGATGCTCAGGATTGAGAATTATTAGGCAGAATGTACAAAATATATGTTTTCAACCCTTTATAAAGTAAAACAATGTGTTTTGCATATTCATTGAAAGGATTGTTTTGAATGTTAGTTGGAAGTGCTATTGGCTGCACTTCCAAAGGTAATAAGGAAAGTGCCTTTTCAAGATGCATAACTGGGGGGGGGGAATTAGCAAAACAGCTGGTTTTTAGTGACTTCATGCTCACCATTATAGAATCATAGAATCATAGAATCATAGAGTTGGAAGAGACCACAAGGGCCATCCAGTCCAACCCCCTGCCAAGCAGGAAACACCATCAAAGCATTCCTGACAGATGGCTGTCAAGCCTCTGCTTAAAGACCTCCAAAGAAGGAGACTCCACCACACTCCTTGGCAGCAAATTCCACTGCCGAACAGCTCTTACTGTCAGGAAGTTCTTCCTAATGTTTAGGTGGAATTTTCTTTCTTGTAGTTTGAATCCGTTGCTCCGTGTCCGCTTCTCTGGAGCAGCAGAAAACAACCATTCTCCCTCCTCTATATGACATCCTTTTATATATTTGAACATGGTTATCATATCACCCCTTAACCTTCTCTTCTCCAGGCTAAACATTATAGAGCAGGGCATAGGCAAACTCGGCTATCCAGATGTTTTGGGACTACAACTCCCACCATCCTTAGCTAAGAGGACCAGTAGTCAGGGATGATGGGAATTTTAGTCCCAAAACATTTGGACGGCTGAGTTTGCCTATTCCTGTTATAGAGAGTGCTACCTGTTGGATTTTGGATTGGCAGCTGTGTTTTCATGAAAATTAAATGCACCTATTTCTCTGACAGAAGGTTGTGGGGATCTGAACTACATTAAAATTTCATTGCAGGGTAATCCCTAAACACTATCAGCACATCATTGCCTTTGTATTTGCCATTCATGAAATCAACAGAAATGATCACTTGCTCCCCAACATTACTCTGGGCTCAAACGTACAGGAGAATGCTTTCAATCCAGAAAGAGTGGTTTGGAGTTTCTTTCATCTACTCTTCACAGGAGAAGGGAATCCCCTCAATTATAACTGTGCCAGGGAGAAGAAGCTCATGGGCATCATTGGTGATCTGACCTCACAGAACTCCATCCAGTTGGCCAACATCTTGAATACTTACAAGTTTCCACAGGTGTGAGTCTCCATGTTAAGTCATAGCTGGAGCTGTTAGGTTAACTGACAAGTGGTGCACTCGTCCATTGTCTCTCAATACAGAAGGATGCCAACAATGACATGTGTCCCCTATCATTTTCAGAGAGACTACATGGCCAACTGAGTAGGGTCCCGTCAACAGCCCATCCTTCCTTTATATGAAAGAGTACCAAAATTCTCCCTTGTCTATATTCTCCAAAGCTGAGCTTTACCCCAGCCAAAGAGTAATTGTTTTTCACCTGTCTTCTTTGACTGCTTTTACAGTAGTTCTCCTAAAAATATAACATTTGGTCTAATATTTTAGTTGGAGATTCAGTTAGATGAATTGAAGGACAAACTACATGATTATTGTTTTGGAGAAAAGAAACAACAGGGTTAAGAGACATAAAATAGAACAATTTTTTTAGCAAGGATTCTACCTTTCTGATTGTGAATGCAAATAAATAACATGAATAGGAGGGATGGCTTTATTAAATATTTGAGTTATGCAATGATTTGATGCAGAGGTTTAAGAGGGCTGGGCTGTTTATATACATAATAATCAATTTATTCCTCAACTAATTAAATTTAAAATGATATGTAAACACAAAAAATGCAATGAACTTGTTTGACAAAGTACACTTTTTTTGAAAAGCATTTTATATGTGTATTCATTTTTGCTTTGAAATAGTTGGAAAGGGAGATACTTCCCAATATTTATGTGTCTTTTTCTTTTAGCTGAGTTATGGTTCTTTTGACCCAGTGCTGGGTGATAAAACTCAGTTCCCTTCTCTCTTTCGAATGGTTCCAAATGAAAACCCACAGTTTGATGGCATTGTCCAGCTCCTGGAATATTTTGGATGGAATTGGATTGGCCTCATCATATCAGATGATGATAGTGGTGAAATGTTTCTTCAAACTCTACAACCAAAGCTGATAAAATTAGCTGCATCTTCCTTCATGGACGAAATCAATGTGGTCCTTGTGTATGGGGATCTTCAGTATATGGAGGGTCTGAGAATACTTTTAGGAATTTATGAACAGCTTTTGCATCCAATGCAGAAGGTGTGGATTATAACAGCCCAGTGGGATGTTACAGTTACTGTTACTACAGGACGATTCACAGCAAAATCCCTAAATGGAACACTAGCCTTCACACTCCACAGCAACAAGGTGCCTGGATTTCAGGACTTTGTTGAGTCCATAAATCCATACCAGTCTTCAATATATTTCATGCAAAATTTCTGGTATACTATTTTTCACTGTTCAATCCCAAAATACAATCTGTTTAAGGAAGGCAAGGGCAATTGTACTGGGGAGGAGAGGTTGGGTAGCCTCCCTGGACTGTTGTTTGAAATGCAAATGTCTGCTCAGAGCTACAGTATCTACAATGCTGCTTATGCCATAGCACACGCTCTCCATGCCATGCAGTCAGCAAGAGCGAAGCAGAAAGCAATGCAGCGTGTTGAAGAATGGAGTCTCCTGCAAACACAGCCATGGCAGGTAGGATTTGGCTTCTCTCAACAGTGGAATGAACTAACTAGCAATAAATGGGCAACCTTCTTCTTCAAATGCAGCCGCCAGTTAGCGGTATCTCAAATTGTACTGACATGTCAGGGACTGACATGATGAGACATATAACATATTTTAACTGTCCTAAACCACCATGCTTTTCTAAACACTTTCTGTATTCGCAAACTATTCTCAAAACTATTGATTTTGGAAGCCTTTAAAAAGCAGGTTCTCTACATTTGTGACATATACTAAGACTTACCTAAGAACTGAATGAAATAAGAATGCTGCCATGTAATCTAGTCATTCAGTGGAGTGAAAGTCTTCTAGTGAGGCAAGACCTTGGTCCAAGGCATGCAAAAGTGTGATTATTGGGAGAGATTTGCACTAAAATGCTGGTGGGTACTCATGAGGACTTTGGGGAAAACTTCAGATTGAAAAAGAGAAAGAAATAGAAACCACAATTGACAGATTTCCTGATCCCTGGGTCTTCTGGATGCAAACCATGTGCCCTGTTACTGAGGAATGTTCCATCCCTACTACAGACTCTGGGACCTGTTTTCTAAACTTTTTTCTCCTCTCCTCTAGCTTCGCCCATTTCTGAGAAATGTCCGCTTTAATAATAGTGCTGGGGAAGAAATATTTTTTGATGAGAATGGGGATGTAGCAGCTGGATATGATATTGTCAACTGGGTCATGTTCCACAATAAATCCTTCCGCAGACTCCTAGTTGGAAGGATGGACCCGAAGCATCCTGGAGGAAAAAGGTTCATAATCAACAGAAGAAACATTGTGTGGAATCAGAAGTTTAATCAGGTAAAACATCATTTTTTTGGCTAAAGAATGAATAGCTATATAAATGATATGGATTGACTATAAACAGCAATGCTGAAAATGGACCCAGTTCTTCACCCTTTCCTGTGCTATTACTAGTACTGAATATTGTAGCAGCAGAGCTTACAACCACTGGTATCAAACAAGACCCTTATTCCCTCCACATTTGTGAAATGGGAGTGAGATTGCATCTTCTTGGTGTGTTGCTTATCCAAAATGAGACCTGTTGTCATCTGGGAATTGAAATAACATTTGACTAGAGTTCATGGGCCTAATATTATCCAACTGTAAAATTCTTACATTGATATACCGCCCATGGTATAGGAATTGACAGTATATTGAGTCAGGCCCTGGAGATCTGAATTCATTCTAAGTAGCTGCTGTAGGTGTTCCCATCCTGTCTCTTCCTATCTTGGGCTGCAGCTCCCTCCTTACATTGATTATTCTGTCATCACCAGGTTGGGCATCACTTTCTTTTGGGTGAAAACAGAGGCAAAGTAGGTGTTGAGCAGTTCTGCTTTCTGCACACAGAGGATCTACCACTTGTGTGTCTTCCTCTTGCTTCAGACACAGCCACAGGAAACTTCATTCATTCATAATCTCTCTTGCAAGTCTGAGCTCATTCTGAGCTTTGGCCCACCTGATAGTCACATTGCAAGTGTTGGCTACTTGAAGGAGTGCAGGGCCGTCTCAAGCACGTCGGGCGCCTGGGCGCCGTGGTGCGGAGATCGCTCCAGCACCCCCGCCTTCTCTGTTTCTTGCCGTGGCTGGTGGGTGGGTGCAGCGCGCGGCACGGTTTCTGCGTGGCTCCTTTGTGCGGCGCCCCCTACCGGGACGGCGCCCTAGCGCCCTGCACCACCCAGACTACCCCTAGAGCCGGCCCTGAAGGAGTGTGGGATGCTATCCCAATTATTTCATGAGGATGGACTAATCAACCCACACTAATGAAAATAACTGGGATGGCATCCCATGCTCCTTCAAACACTGTTGGGGATGGAGAAAACCAGGTTATTTCCACCGTAAACATTATAACTTGTGGTTACCATTAGAAGACCCCTCGTGCCAAATGTGTTGAAAGCTGCCACCCTGGATACAGCAGAATCGTTCAGCAGGGGCAACAAGTGTGTTGCTATGGTTGCGCTCAGTGTCCTGAAGGAAGGATTTCTGTTCATATTGGTAAGGATGTGAATATTGAAGCTATGTTGCGTGCGGGGAGGGGGGGGCAGGGAGTGGCAAATGCTCTGCATTTCAGCCCAAAAGGAATTCCCACATTTCTCCCTCTATAATTGGGGAGGGGAACCCATGGACCTCTAGAGATAGTGCTCAACTACAGTGACACCATCCTTGTCTGGGGCTAAAATGAGTTTTAGTCCAATGACATCTGGAGGACCAAAGCTTCCAGACCCCTGCTCCAGGATAGATATTCATCATGGATTGAAGTAGGTCACAAAAGGACTGTAGGCTATATTATGTCACCAAGGAGTGGTGCTGCTATTTGCCCCATGGCACAATAATTAAGGGGCAGGGTACTCTGCTCAGGGTCCCCATGAAATCCGACAACCATATTGAGAAGGGTCTGTAACCAAAATAACATAGGAGCAACACCTAGATTAATTCACTAGAAATACCTTCATGCCCTTGATGCTGTGTCACTGTGATCACAGCAGACAGACAGAAAGGCATATTGAACCCTGTCAAGGCCACTAATTTTCATTCTGGAATGGAATGGCATATTTCTTTGGGAATCCGTTGTAATGAAATGAGATGATTTAAAACACAGATTCCATATATGAGATTATCTTATCCCTAATGGAAATATTGAAGGAGCTCAGTTCAGCTACCTTATATTCAGTTTTATCACATGATCCTTCAGTGATGCTGAACATCGATTGACCATTGAAGGTCACGTTATGAGTGGCACAATGAAGCGTAAAATATCTCAGATAAAGCTGAAAAATATTTGCGTATTTGATAACATTTGGAACCTTTAAAACATTAATTTCAGATGCGGACCAATGTGAGAAGTGCCCAGAAGATCAATATCCAAATGAGGAAAAGAATCAATGCATTCCCAGAACGGTCACCTTCTTATCCTATGGAGAACCTTTGGGGGCAGTTTTGGCATCCTTTGCCCTTTTCTTTTCCATTATCACGGTTGTGGTGATGGGCACCTTCATTCAGCACCACAACACACCCATTGTCAAAGCCAACAACTGGAGCATCACATGTATCCTGCTCTGCTCTGTGCTTCTTTCCTTTCTGTGCTCCTTCCTCTTCATTGGCCAACCTCAGAAAGTGACCTGCCTTCTCCGGCAAACAGTTTTTGGAACCATATTTTCCATTGCAGTTTCTTGTGTGTTGGGCAAGACCATCACTGTCGTTCTAGCCTTCATTGCTACTAAGCCTGGAAACAAGATGAGGAAATGGGTCGGGAAGAGACTGGCAATGTCCGTCATCATTCTCTGCTCCCTTATTCAAATTGGTATCTGTGTTGTATGGCTGGTAACGTCTCCTCCGTTCCCTGAGTTGGACACACACTCCCAGATGGGACAAATAATAGTTCAATGCAACGAAGGCTCAGATTTGATGTTCTACATTGTCCTGAGCTACCTGGGTCTTTTGGCCATCATCAGCTTCACTGTGGCTTACTTGGCCAGGAAGTTACCTGATGCTTTCAATGAAGCCAAGTTGATTACCTTCAGCATGTTGGTCTTCTGCAGTGTTTGGGTGTCTTTTGTTCCATCCTACCTGAGCACCAAAGGGAAGTACATGGTGGCTGTGGAGATCTTCTCCATTTTAGTCTCTAGTTCTGGTTTATTAGGTTGTATCTTCCTTCCCAAGTGCTATATTATTTTAATGAGACCTGATCTAAACACCAGAGAACAGATCACAAAGAGAAAAAAAGATGATGCTTAAATCTTCAGATCTTTTATTTCCTGAAGAAAAGAAAATGCCATGCAGAAAATATGGGGAAGGCAGTGAATAAAGCAAGTTTATTTCCTCAAGTTTTCTAATGTGTTTTAAACTCAGTGGTCATCTTATATGATAACTACAATAAATATACATAGATGGATATATACATAAAGAAAAACAAGACACCCAACCATAGAAATGAATGTATCTATTTTATTAAAGTATGCTTTATTAAATTTTGTTGTTATAAAAATGGTTTATTTAAAAGAAAAAGGCTACATTTTGGCATTCTTTCTTTAAATGTTTTCAAACAATTAGATCAGAATAGGGCCTTAACATTCACTTCATAATTTATCTGATTCTTCTCCCACGCCCATTTTCATCCAGAGGAAATATTGTGTGGTCTACTGGGAAGGTAGAAGTTATGTTACTGTGTTCCAGGAGATGAGTGCTTATCCATGAGGATTAAGTGGGGAAAGGTGTAAATTTGGGAAAGGTGTCTACCTAGATCCCCGTCAGAAGGGATAGAAACTTTTTTGCGTATTTGAAAAGGCTACTTTGAATGACTGGAGTCCACATCCATGATGGCATTATGGAGTGCTTCCAGACACAGAGGGGACTTTCTTAAAGTGAATGGACCTGGTCTTCCATTGCAGTAGCTGAAATAATGCAAACAGTCTTGTGGGAAAGAGAGCTTTCAGTCTTGGCAGATAGCTCACCTCGCATCTTGTTGTGAGTTAGCCCAGGGGTCCCCAAACTTACCCGGCTTTGTTTGTTTTTTAAAAAAATTATATTTATTGACATTTTCAACTTAAAATTTCCATTCACATTACCATCTTACATCATATCATCCAGAAAAAAGAAAAAGAAAAAAGAAAATTACAAAAAAGGCAAAAAACAAAACAGAAAAAAAGCAAAAGCAAAAAGAATAATCAAACTAATATTCCTAACTCTATCCTAATTTTGACTTCCTCGCTCCTCCCTTTCCGAGTCTAATGCAACCTCTATTTGGCAATTTTTCATTTTTCATTATTTACCAATTACAAACATCTCCATTTAATTCTTGTACTAATACCATATATAGAAAATTATTCATACCACATAACAAATTTTTATTACTCTAAATATTCCCTTTAGCCTTTTATTCATTCACTAAAATTATTCTAACTTATACAATTCACATTCCAACATTTCACTTAACCACTGTTCTAAAATCCCCCCTCCTTCACCCGGTGACCAGTCCCCGGAAATCCTAAACCAACTCCTGTGTACAGTCCAAATCCAAACCATTTTATCAATCCCTCATTTACACTACATCTCAACCCACTCCATCTCTCACCCACTCCAGCCCAACTTCTTCCACCCGGCACCCCCTCTGCCAACCCCCCTCTAAGTTCTTCTTTTTCTTGTCTCGCCATTTAACAAGTCTTTCGCCTGAATCTCTCCTCCCTTCTCTCACTAAGGAGGTTCGAATCCAGGCCACCTCTTTTTCCTTCGGCACAGCTTGGTTGTTGTTGCCAGGGACCTGCTCTCCCTCTCTCACTGAGAGAAGCAGCTCCTGGAGATCTAAATCCAATACGGCTCTTTTGTTGTGACATAGGTCCCGTGCAACCTCTCCCACCGGTTGCACTTCGTTCAAAGTAAAGAGCTCCTCTTCATCCTCTTCTTCTGATGAGTTCAAATTTTTGTCCTCTAAAATTTCCTGCTGTGTCTCTAAACTGACAGTTGGATAGAGTTGGTGCACGGGCTCAATCAGTAACTTTGTAAGTCTTCGGTACTCCTTTACTCCCATCGATACTTCTTGAATTTTTCCCCAGACACTTTGTAGCTCACTCTCCCACATCTTGTCGAATTGTTTTGTCTATCTATATCCTTTGTCTTCTCAGGTTACAATATGGCGAATAGGCTGTTGTGTCAGAGACGGAATCAAAGCTGAGTTGGCCAGTGCCTCCAGGTTCCCGTCACCGGGCTACCGGAGAGCTCATTAAAAGTCAGTCCAAATTTTGTGGAAATCCACACGATAAGTTCTTCACCTCCCCTTGGCTCCGCTACCCCGGGGAGGCATTCATTTTTTTCCTTTTAGCAAAGTTCCAGCGCTAAGGCTGCAGGTTCGTCAATTGCTTCTTACTTCCTCGGTAAGGGGGGGCAACGACCTCTGTTAACTTTTAAATTCCCCTCCCAAGTCCAAATTCAGTCCAAATTTTAAAGAAATATTGATTACTCACGATCCAATTCTTAATTTGAAGGTATCTGGTGCTCTGAAGCGACGGCTTAGGGCTTCACTCCGCTGAGGTAGCGAATGGATCCAAGGCTCCGTCCCGGACTGGCTGCTCTCGGGGCTCCAACCTCGAGCTTACCGGGCATCAGCCAGGACTTAAGGAGCACCGCTGGATCTCCCGACCCCCGAAAGCCAAATCGGGGGGGGGGGTTCTGGGTGGCCGCGTCGCCCAGGCGGCTCACCCCTTCCTCGGTAGGGCCAGGGTTCTCAGAGACCGAGAAACCCGTGCCGAGCGCTAATGGCGCCAGACCGGAAGTCCAAAACTTACCCGGCTTTGGGCCAGTGCCCGCAGTGCCGAACGCGTGGCGGGCCGGAGGTTGGGGGAGTGCGTGCGAGAGCACGCCTATGCGCATGTGCACACGCTATTTCTGGCACACTTCCAGGTCAGAAAAGCGACAGAAACAGCTTATGCAAAGCATCCCCAAACTTCGGCCCTCCAGATGTTTTGGACTACAATTCCCATCTTCCCCGACCACTGGTCTTGTTAGCTAGGGATCATGGGAGTTGTAGGCCAAAACATCTGGAGGGCCGCAGTTTGGGGATGCCTGGCTTATGCGGATGCGCATGGGCCTCCTCCGACCTAGAAGTGTGCCAGAAATGATGCTTGTGCATGTGCGCGAGCTATTTCTGGCACTTTTCCGACCCGGAAGTGGCCAGCCACACCGCACCGGTAAGAGCCAATCCTGCAATATGTAGATCTTGAGGGAAGTTCAGCTGAAATAAAGGGAAGGGAGGGGAAGCGAAGGGGGTTCATCCCCTCCCAGCCCAGCTTCAGTAGGTGGTACACAGCTAGCAAACAAGTCCAGGGTTGCTGTTGCTTTTTCCAGCTCTCTGCTTCTCAGTCAAACCTGCGTCAAAGGATTGACATGAGGATAATATTGGCAGCAAACCACCACTTTGAATTCCATGGAGAAATCAGTGGGATACAAAGCTACTAATATCCATATATGCAAATAAAGTAACAAACTTTTTAAAAAATTGTTATTAGAGAGGTTATAGGGCCGTAACCTATAGGGCAGGTAGGGTTGCCAGACTCAATAGAGGACAGGACTTCTGTGCCTTTAATTGCCCTGCTCTCTTTTGAGTCTGGAAACCTTAAAGAGAAACCAGCAGGCCCTTTGTTTAATTTCCAAGCATTTCTTACATATACTAAGACTTACATAAGAACTGAATGAAATAAGAATGATGCCATGTAATCTAGTCATTCAATGGAGTGAAAGTCTACTAGTGAGGCAGCACATTGGTCCAAGACATCTACAGCCACACCTGCAAATGTAAAGGAAAATTAGAACTATTTGTCATCAATATATTGCTGACAATTTTACTCCTGATGAACCTGCTCAGTGGTTTCATGTAGATGTTAAGCAACATGTGTGTTTGTGTGTGTGTGTGGTCAATCTAATGAATTTCATTCAAGTAAGCCTAAGTTTTGCTGGTCCTCAAGTTTCAAACTATTTCAGAGTTTAGGCCTTTGCATCCTCCCCCCCTCCATCTGCCTTACTGGAAGAAGCTGTTAGCCAAGCTATTGTTCCCAGCTGAAGAAAAGCCATGTGAATGAAAAGCTAACACAAGGACTGTGTGATTCCATTTGTGAGGAAATGAATTTTCCCCATTTTAAAATCATTGGAAACTTTTGTTGATCTTCATTTTTACTTCCAATGGATGGGCATTTGTGTACTTGAGTAAAATCTTGTTTACTGTGAGTAAAATCTTCACTTATTTGCAAAGCTAAGTGTCTGATTTATTCTAGCCTCAATATTTCTATGGGGGATTATTTGTTTAAAGCTGGATGAGGGCAGAAGCAAATCAAATCAATTTTTAATGTGCTTGGAGCAATCCTCATTGTGCCAACTCTTCCAAAAAATTCCCTCTCTAACATGCCAGAGAGCTCTTAACAGCACACAACAAGGGACCTAACTGTACTGCAAATCTGAAATATTAGTACAATCACAGAACCCACATGTTCAAATGTTGCATTAGAGGTTTCTTGGACTCTATGCAATCAGGAGAGGATCAAGGGAATGAGACACTGCTTATCCTCCCCCCCTCTCCCCCCCTGACTACACCACACCTACTTCCTTACTAACCTCTCTTTACTGTTCATCTCAGGCCTAAGTAAAATGATGTAGATTTTGGGGAGGAAGATGCAACCCAATAAACCACCAGTAGAGGCCAAGATGGAGAAGATCTCCACAGCCACCATGTTTTTCCCTTTGGTGCTCAGATAAGTGGGGACAAAGGACAGCCAAACACTGCAGAAGACCAGCATGCTGAAGGTAATCAACTTGGCTTCATTGAAAGTATCAGGCAACTTCCTGGCAAAGAAAGCCACAGAGAAGCTCACAATGGCCAAAAGACCCATGTAGCCAAGAATCATGTGGAACATGACGTCTGAGCCTTCATTGCACTGCACTATGATTTTCCCATCCTGGGAGTGCAGGTCAAACTCTGGGAATGGGGGAGAGGATACCAGCCACCCAAGACAGATGCCAGCTTGAATGAGAGAGCAGAAGATGATAAGGGATCCTGCCAGCCTCTTCCCAAGCCATTTCCTCAGGCTGTTTCCAGGCTTGGTCACCATGAATGCCAAAACCACAGTGAGGGTTTTGGCTAACACACAAGCCACAGCAATGGAGAAGATGATGCCAAAGACGGTTTGCCTCAAGACACAGGTCACCTTTGTAGGCCTGCCAATGAATAAGAAGGAGCAGAGAAAGCAGAGAAGCAGAGAAGAGAGCAAGGTGCAGGTGATTCCCCAGTTGTTGGCTTTGACAATGGGAGTGTTCCAGTGCAGACCAAAGGTCCCCATCACAACAAGTGTGACCAGAGAAAGCAGGAGAGTTAAGGAAGCCAGAATTGCCCCCAAGGGCTCCTCATAGGATAGGTAGCTTATTTTTTTCGGAATACATTGGTCCTGAAAGGCATTTGGGTAGTGATCATCTGGGCATTTCTCACATTGATCTACATCTGAAAGTGAAAAGCATGGTTTTAGCATTTCCTGAAGTGATACTTATTAATATTATTGGTACTGTCTATTATGCTGTACACGAAACATATTACTGAGTTGATGAACCAAAGCCTAATTTTTCAACTAAGTGGTGGTTCCTCTCTGAGCATCTCAGCTTTACTAATCATTCTATTAATATTTATTTCTCATGGTTGCACTATACTGATTGATTTCAGTCTTTTTCCCTTAACCAATGTCTATCTCTGCATCCAACCCCATATCATTGTATTTCAAGGCTTGTAGCCCAAGTGTTTCTTTTTTACACTTTCCATAATGGAGCTTGTCAAATCTATATTTGACAAGAAATAACTGTTCCTAAGGATTGGAACTGTGTGGATACAATAGAGGAGATAATTCACTACTTGTAAATAAATGAAGATGAAAATTTGTTGGTTGCAGGTTCAATGGCAAGAGAGGGATATCTACAGATTGCAATCCTAACCATTTCTACCAAGATGGATGTCATCCTGATTTCAGTGGTGTTTAATCCCATTAACTTTATTTCACACAATATATTCTTGAGCGTCTGTCCAAAGGGGAGGGAGAGGAAAGTAAAATATTTATCAGTAACGTAAATGCTTGGGATCCATGGCAGAAGATAAGCAGACATAATAAGATTAAGACATGGATATCTAAGTAGGATAGGAAGATGGGAATTCCAGTTGACTTGGGTTCCTTCACTTACCCTTCTGGACTGAAATCCTCCCTTTAGGGCACTGAACACAGTCATAGCAACACATTTGCTTTCCCTGCTGGGCAAACATACTCTGTCCAGGGTGACAGCTCTCAACACAGGTGGAAATGGGCAGCACCTAATGGTAATGACACGCAGGAGATTCTGAATGGAATTAATCTTATTGTCATCTATGTCTACTTTTCACAGGACTGAAATTAGAGGATGGCTGTCAAGCATTTGCTTCCTGGGCAAGCATCAGGGTCCCTGACAAAGATGCTTTCTGCTGTCCCCGGACCATTTGGCCAGCCCAGCAGATGCCTGAATGGCAAAGAGAAGCTCCTGCCAACCTTCTCCTTCCTGATAGATTGATTCCTCATAACCCAAGGCTGATTCCCTTCTGTAGGGAGAGGAGAGCTGAAATAAGGAGCCAGCAGCAGATGCTTCTTCTCCTTCTTAGGTGTGCAGGAGTAGGGAATGAAAAACCATCATGTGTGAGACAAAGAAGAGGCAATTTCTTGTTGTTGGTGATGAAAGATATTTAATACGGTTGCTATACATATTTTGTATGTTCTCTGCAGAATACACAACCTTGACAATGCTCTCCAAGGAAGTTTTCACCAACCATTTTATGGGACTTAAACTCTCGTTCCCATTTACAGTACAGAGTTACGCGGAAGATAGCCTTGGTCGTTTGACCCGTTAATAAGTTCCCCCTTTCCTTTCATAAAAACTATGCAAGACACTCTCTTTTAAAGTTTAAAAAAGAATTAATTTTTACCAAGTGTACTTGAACTTGCAGATTAAAATATACAATGCAGGTAGTGTTACTTACATTGCTAATACATCTTACATCTTTGTGGGTTTTTTGGAGGGTGGGTGGGTTATTCAGTTTTTTACATTTTGATTAAGTAGTTTGTTGTTTTATAGGTTGATTTTATTCTTTGAACAGCTCTGAGACTTCCGGGCATAGAGTGGTATATAAACTCAATCCATCAATTGCCTCATGTATATGACAGCACAGCATTCTGTGCATCAGCGCGTTGATGAGCATTTCGGATGCTTTCATCCCAAACATTATGGCCAAGCCTGCATGGAGTTTGGCCTCACCATCAGCCTGATGGAGACCAACATCCTGCACTCCATCCATCAACATTAGTGATCACACACTTCAGGTGGTAGGTGATTTTTTCCTAATCTGGGCTCCATATGGCGGGACAGAGTCTCAAACAAAGATTGTTCCCAAAAAGGCATTTTGGAGAACAACTGGCCCTTTTCAAGAGTTTTAAATACTTGCCAATTCCTTACTCAGAAATACCTTGTTCTTTAACCTGAGCTCCAAATCAGCTTCAAACTAGTTCTGGATCAACAAATTTGAACAAAGTAACAAAAATAGTATTTCATCAGTGAGTACCAGAGCTTGCCTCCTCACACTTCTCCTTTGTAGCCATCTCTGTTTTCCTGGATCCCTTGATCTTCTCATAAAAAATGATGATTAAAACAAGACAAAACAAGATAAAATAATATAGTCCCACCCACCTGCTTGAACTTGGGATTCCATGCAATGGCACTTCCATCCACTGTGAACTCTTTTCCTGGGGGTGCCTGTGGGTCCACCCTCCCCACTCGGACTCTCTGGAAAGACTCATTGGGAAATGTGACCAAGTTGAGGAGATCATAGCCACCTGCCTGCTGCCCCTTCTCATCAAAAGAGATTTCTTCCCCAGCACTGTTGTTGAAGTGGATGTTCTTCAGGAAGGAGTGGAGCTAGATTGCAAGAGGAAAAAAATCCAAAAACCTTGTAAGCCAATACTCTCTCTCTTTCCCAGCATGATCTTGAGATGCTGGGGGTTGAATATGGGACCTTCTGAAAGAATGCAGATGCTCTGCCATTGAGCTGTAAGCCTTTCTAGTAACAATATAAGAGACATGACTTGGAATGCTTTTCGACTTGGCATAGATTCTGGGTAATTAAAAAACCTCCTCCATTTGTAACTGCCTTTTGCCGAGTCAAACCATTGGTCTCTGTAGCCCAGAACGGTCTACTCTGAATTGCCACAGTGCTACAGGGCATACATCCGAGGTTTCAACCCAGTTCTGATAACAGAGGACACCCCTGCCTCTTGCGCAGCCCAAGTTGGAGAATCCTGGGATGGATTAATTTCAAGAGTTTGAATGTGCAGCTTGCAAAGCATGAGAGATAAATTCCCACCCAATGATAGAGCTCACCAGGGATAATCCCCAAGGCCTCTCTTCCATGCCAAGTCTCAGCTGTGCAACATATGAACCAGTAATAATAACACCTGTGCTTCTAACATTGAGGAAAGTAGCTAACAGTACCTGCCAGGGCTTAACTTTTGACTGCGTCCGTCTCTCACCCAGTACTTTCTGTTTGGCTCTTGATGAATACATGCTATGGAGAGCATGTGCTACTGCATGGACAGCATTGTAGATGGTGTAGCTCTGGCTGGACATTTCCATTTCAAAAACAGGTCCAGTGAGTTTCTCCAGCTTCTCCTCCCCAGTGCAGTGTTCCTGAGTTGTCACAATTAGATTGTGATCTGGGAATGAACAGAGGAATGCACTGGCCCAGAACTGCTGGATGAAATAAAGATTTGGCTGCCATGGATTTATGTTCTGTAGAAATTCTTGAAACCCTGGAACTGGATTTGAATGAAGTGTAAATGTCAAGGTGCCATTGAAGGATATTGAAGGGAATTCGTCTCCACCCAGCCCTGCAGTGAAATCCCATTGAGCTGTTATAATCCATACCCTCTCCAGAGGGTATGTTTGGTAAACCTCACAGGAGATTAAAACCAGTCTCAGAGCTTCTAGAGACTGACTGTCTCCATAGACAAGAATCACATTCATTTGCTCCTCTGTGAGAGCAAACACAATTGGGCTCAAGTTTTGTTTAAGAAGATCATCAGATAAAAATATTGTTACTATTGGGATCACCAGGGTCCAGGAAATGCAAAGATTATTCTGGAATAGCCTTGGTCTGAGAGTACGAAGGAAGGTTTCTCCACTGTCATCATCTGAAACAAGGAGGCCAATCCAGTTCCACCCAAACTTCTGGAGTAGCCACACAATTCCATCATACTGAGCTTCTTCATTTGGGACCATTTGGAAGAAAGAAGGGAAGCGCCTTTTGTCACTCAGCGCTGGATCCAAGGAGCCATAGCTGAGCTAGAGGGAAAGGAATCGTATATAATATAATTGTTATTAATTTTCTGTTGTTAAAACCCATAATATACAGAAGAACCTCTGCTCTTAATGTCTGCATCGGGGGGTTACCGAAATGTGGGGTGCTTTTCCTCTCAGCATCTCCTGCCTTTCAGATTCCATTCCGGAGTGAGAGACAGTTATTGAGACGATCTGTGAGTGAAGCCCATTCCCCCCAGACCCTGGAGGAAGCTTGAAAGGACAATGACTCTCAAATCATCCTTGTTTTCCTCTGCAAATGATCTTCACTTGCGTGGGGGCTGCCTCCATTTAGGCAGGAAGCACTGGAAGTCCAGGAATTATATTTCCAGGAATCAAAAAAACACCTATTAGTTCATAGAAAGCATACTTCTGTATTGTGGTGGTTAACCACCTGGTCTTACTTTTCTAAATATACACCCCTGGCATTATTAAGTCTCAGGCTAGGAGAAGTTTCTAAACAGGAAGCTGGATGCTCCTATAATTACATGATTTGTGGCATGGCCAGGTTTGGAAGAATCAGAACTTGGATTATTAATATTATGGGTTTATCCCCCCGCCCCGGCTGAAATCCCAATGCTAATTGAGATGGCAGTGTAGGCAACACATAGCTAGGAGGCTTTAACATTGTCTTGTACGCATATCAAGTCTAATGTAGGACGCAAGTATATAAAACATAATGTAATGGGATTGAAAGCTAACCTGGATGTTCTTTTGGAGTTTTCCTGTGTATGTCTGCCCTTGTAGTTGTATCTACATACATACCTGTGGAATCTTGTAGGTGTTTAATATATTGGCCATCTGAATAGAGTTTTGGGAGGTGAGCCCTCCAACAATGGCAATTAACCTATCTTCCCCATTACAGTGGTAATTGGTTTTTTGTTGTTGTCCCATGAAAAGAGCAGCAAGAGCGTTCCGACAAGTTCGCAATGGATTGAAAGCATTCTCATAAAATGTTGATCCCAGTGTGATGTTGGATAAGAATTTGGCATTCTTGTTGACCTCTTGCATGGCAAAGATGAAGGCAAGAACATGCTGGTAGTTTTTCGGGAGGACTCTGCAATGAGACAAAGAATGACTGCAACACTGGTGGAAGAGAAACAACTGTGTTTCAGTTTGCTTTTTGATTTGTGAATCTATGTACCTTGAATGTTGCAACCCATAGGACAGGAACATTTTATTTAAACTAATGAAACTACAGCAGTCTCCTAATAGGTTCTGATTTGATGTATGTGAATGGTGGGTTCCAAGTGATCCATTGTTGTGGTATTAATGAGTTGGTGGGTTTTGATATGGGAATCCCAGAACCAGAAGTTGTTAACCTGCCAAGTTCAGTCAGGCTCTATTAGTGTCCCCATTTAACTGTGTCCATGCCTACCCCTTGTTTAGTTTCATTGTCCACCACCTTCCTTCCATTTCTGAAACATGAAATTTTCATGGGAATGTATTCCCAATTCAACCCGGAGAAGAACTAAACATTAGACAAGGGTGGTCTAACCTGCGGGACACAAGGCCTTTTTTTAGTGTCCCTTGAATCTGAGCCTAAGACAGAGAGAAAGATGAGAGTGTAGGAGTGGGATGTTCTTTCACATTCTCTCCCTTGCTTTCTTTAATGCCATTTCCCCTCACTGCTTTCTGTATGGTTGGTGTTTTAAAGGGCTCCTTTTATGCCCAAGCCATTAGCACCTGACAAGAGCACATTGTTCCTGGGAAATGCAAGGTCTGTGTCACCCAGGCTCAGACTTGTCCTTGTGGAAGATGATGGATCCATTTGTGGAAATCAGCTAAGCTCTGCTCTCCTGCCATATGTAAAGCGCTACCTGTAGCCCTGCTGCTGCTGCATGCCTCTCTTTTTTAAACAAACTTTGGAAGCAAAACCTTCTTCTTCTTCTTTTTATTCAACGAGATTTGATTCCCCAGCAATCATGTACAGGATTACACTTGTGATCAGACAAGCTTCCACTGGAAATAGTTTCCTTGCATGTACAGGTGAAACTCGGAAAATTAGAATATCGTCGAAAAGTGCAATTATTTCAATAATGCAACTTATTATTTGTTATATTTCTTTTACAAATGCTTTCTTTTGGAAATTCCACAGTAATAAAACAAACAGTTACAATAATACAAAAATAAACATCGCTATTACATTCCATTCCATTTATAATTGACCTGCCTAATGACAAATAATTACAATCATAACAAATAAATGGCTTGACATATCTTGCTTTGCATGTCATGCATCTATCTCATATATTGGTTTCACCTTTTAAGTTGCATTACTGAAATAAATGCACTTTTCGACGATATTCTAATTTTCTGAGTTTCACCTGTAAACGTGTGTTAATGAAAGCTGTACTTGATCCCAAGAACTGGAGAGGAAACATCCCATTGTCCTCGATGGAACTGGCTTTCATGCAAATCTGTTTTATGCTGCAATCCGGTTGCAGCCATTTACCTGGGAGTAAACACTACCAAGTGGTGATTACATAAGAGTAGATATGCATAGGGTTGCACTGTCAGGTTAAAAGCCGGTGCATGCTAGGGGGAAGTGAGGCCCATGCAACTGTTCACAGCTGACTTGCAAGTAAATTTTGGCAGAGGGACGGGTTGAAACTTCCATGGGTTTCAAGAACCTTAAGAACTTCAGCTGGGTTAGAAAACCTTTCAATAAATAATTAACTACTTACTTGGCAGTTGATGAGGAATATTGTGGTAACCTGTACATTTCTGCATTCTGAACAAAAAGGTCAATTTTGGGGTATCATCTAAAAGAATATCAATTTGTAGGGAGATCCACTTCAGTGTGGCAGACCTGCCATAGAGCATCTCTCCTTATACATAGACAGAAATACCCCAGTGCACTGTGGGGAGGGGAGTAGAGTGGCCTTTCAAGCAAGTCTGAATTTTAATGGAAGGACTAGGAATAAGCACTTCTAGATTCTTCTCACAAGAATGAATATCCCACCCTATCGTCAACTCCCCCAAACATTTTTAACACTGTGGTGCAGAGGGATTTGATGAGCCACATGTGGTGCCTGAAACTGATAATGGCTTTATTTCTGCTAACTCGAGTGGTGGGACATAAGTCTGAATGTATCCTAGAAGGCTTACAGGAGAAGCTGATGCAGTTGTTTATTTCATTAACTCAAGAATGATCAGTGGGCCCAGTAGAAAATTTCCCAATAAATTAGTAACTACTTACTTTGCAGAGAATAAAGAGGATTGGGGTTCCTCCATTAATTTCTCAATTCTTAAGTCTAATTGTGCAATGGATATAAATGCACCAATGATCATGTCTGCCAGAGGACCGTATGAATTGGTTTGAATTAAGGAGGAGTTCAAACTCTTGCTAGAAGAACAACGCAGCAGCAACAGCAGGAAAAACAGGTGGAGCGCTAACCATTCTTGTGCTGAACTGCAACTGGAAGCCATCATGTTTGCCTGTAGTCACAATTTCAGTCTTGGCTGTAGTTACAGGGAAACCTGGCCGCATGGAACTATGTATGTGCGTCACATCCACCTCCCTAACTGGATTCATGTAATTTGATAGGCACCTATATAGACGATGCTGTTGTGCCTTCATCTCTGATTTCCCATGTGACATTTAGAAGTAGTGATGCTGATCAATAATTATAAAAATTACAGGGTGGGTGATCTGTTTTGCTAAGATTCTGAAGTCCCAGAACAAGCACATCTATCTAGTTAGCTAGCTACCGGTAGTTGATAGTGAGCTAACCGTAGCTAGCCACAGTTTGCCATAGCTTATTTTGCAAATGCACAAAAATAAAAGTCTGCTGCTCTAAATTCAGATACCAAGGGGTACAGATAACTAGAAACCTGAACAAACTATATCTTCAAAAGCACAGTGGTACCTCGGGTTAAGAACTCAATTCGTTCTGGAGGTCCGTTCTTAATCTGAAACTGTTCTTAACCTGAGGTACCACTTTAGCTAATGGGGCCTCCCACTGCTGCTGCAGCTGCTGCACAATTTCTGTTCTCAGCCTGAAGTAAAGTTCTTAAACCGAGGTACTATTTCTGGTTTAGCGGAGTCTGTAACCTGAAGCGTCTGTAATCTCCCCTCTGGCAGAAATTCAACCAAGAGCAATCTGTATTGGGGATTATCGGCCCTGTAATAATCAAAATCACTATAACTGAACTCTGATTCTCATTAACACCTCATGGCTAGTCAGAATTAAGAGCAAAAACATAAAATTCAAAAATTTAATAAAATTTAATTAAAATTAAAATAGATTTTAACTTGGAATAAATTTCCAGCAAAATCTCTCAATGGTACGTTGTCCTTTGCTCTCCTCATAAATGCAGTTCCAGGGTTTCATGATTTACTGAGAACATAAATCCATATGAGTCTTCATTTTTTTTTATTCAATAATTCTGGCGCAGTGCATCTTTCTGTTTACTTACAAAGTATGATGTACGCAGGAAAAGTTGGGAGGCCTTCCTAAAACTGTGTTTGAAATGGATGAAGGTACTAGAGATTTTGAAATGGATGATAGTACTAGAGATTTTGCTTAAAAATATTAGAGAGGATAAGGAAATCGAAGGGATAAAGATAGGGACCACAAGATATAAAGTCAGAGCCTTCGCTGACGATGTTATGATCACGACAGAAAACCCATTAAAAAGTGTTCCAAGAGCATTAGAAAGAATAAACGAATTTGGGAAATTAGCAGGGTTCAATTTAAATTACAAAAAAGTAGTTTGTTAGTAAGAAATTTAGAAGAAAGAGATAAAAGAGAATTACAAGAAAAAACTGGTATTGAAATTAGAAAGAAAATAAAGTATTTGGGCATACAATTGACAAATAAAAACATTGACCTGTACCAAGAAAATTATGAAAAAAAAGTGGAAGGAAATTAAACATAAATTGGAAATTTGGAAAAAACTAAAAATCTCTTTTATGGGTAGGATCTCAGTGATAAAAATGAGTGTCCTCCCAAAAATGATTTTTTTGTTTCAAAGCATTCCGATCTTGGGAGGTTCAAATTGTTTTGATTTATGGAGGAAAGACATAATGAAATTCATCTGGGATGACAAGAAGCCAAGAATCAAACACAAACTACTAATTGAAAAAAAAGAGAGAGGGGGGTTTAGTTTACCCGATCTTGAATTGTACCACGATGCGGCGGCCCTGTCATGGTTAAAAGATTGGATTGAATTGAAAAATACTGAAATTTTAGATTTAGAGGGATTTGGAATAGGGTTTGGTTGGCACCACTACCTAATGAAAGAAAAACCGGGGAAGCACAGCACCTTCTGGAACAGCATTGTGAGGAAATCCTTAATTAAAACATGGAAAAAACATCAGGGCGTCTTGGAACCAAAAGTACCATGGTGGTTGTCACCTAAAGAAGCAATAGCAGTCAAAAGGGTTAATATGGATAAAGATTGGCCGACATATAAAGATTTATTAAAAGAAGAAAATGGAAATTTAAAATTGAAAGAATATAATGAAGTCAAAAAGTATTGCAATGTCTGGTTGCAATACTTTCAAATAAATCAAAAATTCAGCGAAGATAAAAAAATTGGCTTCGAAAGAGAGATATCCAAATTCGGGAAAATATTATTGGAGGGGGAAAATAAATTTGTTCGAAATTTGTATGAATTATTGTTGGATTGGGCCACAAAAGATGAATTAACCAAAGCTGTTATGATAAAGTGGGCACAAGATTTGGGAAAAACAATTACGGTTGAAAATTGGGAAAGTTTATGGATTAGAGATTCAAATTATATTTCAAATTATGATTTAAAAGAAAACGTGCTCAAGATGCAATTTAGGTGGCATCTCACGCCCTCGAAATTAGCTAAGATGTACGGAGGGGTCAGTAACACTTGTTGGAGGTGCAAGGAAGAAGTAGGTACTTTCCTACATATTTGGTGGTGCTGCAAAGAAATTAAGAAGTTCTGGGACGAGATATATAAAGAATTAAAAAAAATAGTTAGATACTCCTTTAAAAAAGAGCCGGAAATCTTCCTCCTGAGCATGTTGAAGGAAGACATTAAACCAAGGGACAGATGCGTGCTAATGCACGCGACAACAGCGGGTAGACTCTTAATCGCTAAAAATTGGAAGAGTAAAAAAGTTCCAAATAAAGAAGAGTGGTTGACCAAATTAATAAATTATCAGAACTTAGCAATTAGAGTTGGAATATCTAAAGGTTTAAGTGAAGAAAAAGCAGGAGAAGAATGGAAACCACTCAAGATTTATTTACAAAAACAAGTGGAAAAGGCGCAGTTAATAGCGGATTCATGAGGGGCACAATATTAAGAAAATAAATTAAATTAGAGAAAGGTATGCGGAATATCAGTGAAACCAAAATCAGAATACAGGAGTGGTTGGAAGTCATGATACGGTGGAGGGGGGAAAGGGTGGGGGGACAGTAGGTTTTAGTAAGTGTAAATGTTAAAGTGTTTTGAAATATATATGTTTTCTTTGTTCTTTTTCTCCTTTTCTTCTCCTTTTTTTCTTTTCTTTAAATTGTATTTGTTAAGATATGTTGAGATTATATAAGTTATATTAGGTTATGCTAAATATTGTTATATGTTATGTTATGTTATGTTATGTTATGTTAGGTTTTTTAAGTTAAGTTTTTTTCCCCCCCCTTTTCTTTTTCTTTCATTTCATTTCAAGTAATTTTGAATTGATATTGATTCCTGTTTGGTTATGTCTGTCATACTTGCTATTTATACTTTATTCTTTCTATATGTTGAATTTTTTAAGATTTTCAATAAAGATTGTTTTTTAATTTTTAAAAAAAAATGAAATGGATGAAGGCAATTGGGGAAGTATTTCAAATACAAACCACAAAACATACAGCTCCTTTACGCTTTGTATATGCTAGATTCTTGACACCTGAAAAACATATCGTTAAATAGTTTTTTAAAAGAATCTTCTTCACTTTGATATGATGAATTGAACAAAAATGAATTTATCAGTAAATACATCAATGGAGCAAATCTGAGTTTGTGCTTTCAAAATGTAATGATGCAGCATGAAATGAGGTTGGATTCAGCGACTTTCTAATAATCCTAATTACCAGACCTTTAGAAGGCATCTTAAGGCAGCCCTGTTTAGGGAAGTTTTTAATGTTTGATGAATTTATGTATTTTAATATTTTGTTGGAAGCCGCCCAGAGTGGCTGGGGGAACCTGGCCAGATGGGCGGGGTATAAATAATATATTATTATTATTATTATTATTATTATTATTATTATTATTATTAATATCTAAAGAGCTGTCACATGGAAGATGGAGCAAACTTGTTTTTGTCATGCTCTGGAAGGTAGGACTCAAACCAATGGCTTCAAGTTACAAGAAAGGAGATTCCAACTAAATATACGGAAGAACTTCCTGACAGTAAGAGCTATTCAACAGTGGAACAGTCTCCCTCGAGAGATTGTGGACACTCCTTTATTGGTGCTTTTAAGCAGAGGTTGGGTGACCTTCTGATGGATGCTTTAGCTGAGACTCCTGCATTGCAGGACTAGAGTTGGGCTACATGACCCTTGGGTCCCTTCCTACTCTAAGATTCTATGATCCTATGATTTTACACGGCATTGTTTCAGTTTGAAAACAGCTTTAACTTACTGCAGTTTAGAAACAGTCATTACTTAACCTCGCCATACAATTTGTAGTCCAATTGGATATTCACATGTATGAATGTGGCCACCTTCAATACCGACCCTTATAGAGTAATTTCTCATATGAAGTATAATAAACCAGGAACTCTGTGCATCATCTTCTCAAGGTTGTCACACCTGCAAGCCACCTGAGTAGTTTTTCCTGGTGCACTCATTCATAGGTTCGATAGTGCTATCTGTCCCTCTTTGTAGATTTCTAAAAGTGTGGCATTTTTCAAACCACAAATTATTGGAAATTCACATTCAATGATGTTAATATAGTGCCCAGTAGGTACTGTAATCCAAAAGGACACTGTGTGACAAATTCAAGGGATATAGTAAACTGTCCTACTGAGTCATACCATTTTTATTTTTAATGAATGAATTTACTTTATTATGGTCACAGACCATCATAAGCAAAACATCTAAATAAATAAATAGCATAGCAGTATGCATCTAAGGAGATAATTATTAAATAAATAGGAGCAAGAACCAAACGTAGATTAAAACATATACACAGAATACTTGATTAAGCACAAATAATGGATAAGTAAAAACTGATAATATAAGTTAAGAGAGACCTGTTAAAACAGCTGTATGGGGTGGGGCTTCAGAAGTGTGGATCTAACAATATGGGCGTTCAATTTAGGACTGATTTGATGGAAATAGCAAAAGGTGATCAGAGACTATTTATGTATGCTACAACCGCTGCTAGGACTTTAGTAGCCCCAAAATGGAAAACACAGGATCTACTGACGATTGAGGAGTGGCAGACGAAAATGATGGACTATGCAGAATTAGCAAAGATGACTTATGGAATCCGAGACCAAGGAGAAACAAAGTACCAACGAGAATGGAGTAAATTCATTGACTATATGGAGAAGAACTGTAAGAGTTTGAAGACACCTGCGGGATTGAGATGAATCCTACGAACTGAATTAAAATGTGGACTAAAATGAACTGCGGGATAAGAGTGACCAATGAAGCCGAATGGTGGGAGGGAGGGAAGTCACAGCTCGGCAGAGCAATTGAAATTGAGATGAGGAGATTGAAATTGCTTTTTGTGTTGTTTTTGTTTGTGTGGTGTTTGTTTATTTGGAAAATTGAATAAAAATCATTTAAAAAAAAACAATTTAGGACCGATTTGCAGCATAGACCATCCTTCGACGAATATCTATCATGGCATCGCAAAATCTGGCGACTGAATATGTGACTTCTGGGCTTTCGTTCTGTAGTAATAGGGAGGTGTTGTGTTGTTCTGAACGCCCAGGGAACTTATATAGGAATGGGCTGTGCTCTTATTCAAACTAGTATCTGTACAGTGTGGTTGGCAACCTCTCCTCCCTTCCCGGAGCTTGACATGCACTCTCAGACTGACCAGATTGTTGTGCAGTGTAATGAAGGTTCAGCTCAAATGCTTTATACTGTCCTGGGCTATATGGGGCTTCTGGCCATCCTCAGTTCACTGTGGCTTTCTTTGCCCGGACGTTGCCTGATACAGTGGTGCCTCGCTAGACGAATTTAATTCATTCCACGGGTCTTTTCTTATAACGAAAAATTCGTCTAGCGAATCCCATAGGAATGCATTGAATTTCTTTTTTTTGCCCATAGGAACGCATTAATTGAATTTCAATGCATTCCTATGGGAAACCGTGATTCGCTAGACGAATTTTTCATAATTCGTCTAGCAAGGCAACCTCTGCTTGAAAAATCCTTTCGTTAAGCGGAAATTTCGTTAAGCAGGGCATTCGTTAAGCGAGGCACCACTGTACTTTCAATGAAGCCAAGCTCATCATTTTCAGCATGTTGGTGTTCTGCAGTGTTTGGTTATCCTTTGTCGCAACCTACCTGAGCACAAAAGGGAAATATATGGTGGCTGTGGAGATCTTCTCTATCTTGGTCTCTGCTGCTGGATTATTTGGGTGCATCTTTCTCCCCAAATTTTACATTATTGTATTGCGACCTGAGCTGAACAGCAAGGAACAATTAGTAAGGAAACAATAATTCCAGTGACTGACATCTTCCTTGTGTTTCTTTTTCCTTAACTACTTTTATTATTATTTATTAAGTTTTGCAAAAAATAAATAAATGAGAAATTTGTAAACGGCATATAAATTTGTATCCATCTGCAAAAGCTATAGTGCTGATTCCTTTTAGGGTCCATAATATTGCATGAAAAAGGAAAAAAGAGGGGAACTAGTAGGAGCATCTCAGAGAGCATCTCACAGAGGTCTATCAACATACTGGATTCCTGAGGATCCAGACAGATTGGAAATAATGAAAGAGCCTGAGTGGGAGATACTGATCTGTAGGACAGTCCAGGGAAAAAATAATTTGCAAAACAATGTCTTAAGGACAAACAGACTGTGCTTTCAAATAGGAGGTTAAACTAGGGTGAGCCAAAAAGGGTTAAGGATGGAGGAGCACAACACCTTGGTCTGCAAAGATTTTGCTCTAAAGGCTCATCTAAACTTAACCCTACCTGTTTAATTCCCATGCATTCCTGACCCCATGCAACCAAATTGACCTTTCAATGGCTACCACTACTAGCACAAACAGCGGTGCGACACTGGGGAAATGGGGAGCTGAGTCAATTTGCTGAAAGGCACTTTTTAAATAACACTACTTGATTACAGGGGCAACCAGCACTGGTCCTCAAGTATACAAAGGGACGATGGGTGGATGTGGTTATTATGAATGGGTAAGAGAGAGTATTGGATGGGTTGAAATAAACCCCTCTGCATCCTGTGCCTCTAGCAGTGGTGTAGGATATGCATGCTATGCCTACCTCAAAAACTAATCCTCACCTTAGTATATATGGCACCATCAGAAATAGGAGATCTGACAGGTGAATATTTTCTGTCAGCACTTAGATAAACAACAAAGAAAATCCCCTGGTTGTTCAGAGCACTTAGATGAAAACAGAGTACAGGAAATGATTGAACCATGATAATTCATACAAATGAAATGGCTGAAGATAGAGAAAATCAATAAAGATATAACATTTTCCAAGTGTGAAAAATCCTTGATGACACTGATTTCAATAATTACAGGGTAGATAATTTTCATTTCCATTATCTTCAGCTTTTCTTTCCAATATCCCCATCCTTGCAGGGGCAAGGAAAACATCTTAATCTGCTTTGTAGCCAATGCCATTTAATCAATTGATCAGTACCGGAATTCACTGCATATTAAATATTTATTAACTTGAATCCCATTGATTTCTATAGGTCTACTCTAAGACTCAATTCAGCTCAATAATTTTAGGGTGCCTTTGGTCTCTATACCGTGTTTCTCCAAAAATAAGACACCATCTTATATTTATTCCCCCCCCAAAAAAACCCACGGTGGCTTATTTTCAGGGGATGTCTTATTTTTTTTTATTAAGTATGGTACAGTTTAACCTACAAGGTTAAACTGCCTATCACTATGGCTTATTTTCAGGGTATGGCTTATTTTCGGAGAAACACAGTAAGTGTTGTGAAAGTTAAGTTAATGTATGTGCATGTGATATATGAAATTAGTTTCTGGGAACTTTGTCTTGGAGAGAGAGCTATAAACTTTCTGAATGGATGCATCTTTTACAAGAGAAATTGAAGGAGGAAAACGAGCTCAATGTTAGCTTGTTAAGATTTCTATCTTTGGCCTTCGGTCACCTCAAAGATCACAACAGACAACATTTCACTTCTTGCCCCTATTGGAGATACTTAAATAATACCCATACCTGGACCAAGATATCGTCCAAATTTCATATAGATTGGATGAAAGACAATTCATTTTAAACTTCTTTTTTGTTTCACTTTTTTAAATAAATAAAAAATCCACTTGTGTCTAACAAAGGTAAGTGTATTTAGCTTTTTTGGATTTCCCCCCTCCAATTTTACTACTAAAAGTTTTCCAAGGAGCATATTTTGACTGCCCTCCCAACATAGTTAGATTTGTGAAATGCAGATCTTATGTGTAAATCAATATGGAAACAGCAGAAGGAATAGGACTCAACAAAAAGAGATGCCTTTGTCAATTATCATTCCATGTGTACAAACCCAAGGATGTTTACAAAGATTAATGTAGATGCAAACATGTCTCAACACAACAATAGTGCATTAATCGTGGCTTTATTTTGTTTTAGTTTGGTTTGTAGGTCTTTCCCAATGCTAATACATTACTGCTATCCATATGGGCTAAAGTGCAACAAAAGTTATACAAAAATAAACCAGAACACGTGTAATGTAAAAAGTTTTGGGATTTCAGGAGGAGGTTAAGGAATATGGAATAGTAACAAATGAAGCAGTGGGGTGGGCGTTAAACTTTTGCAGGTACAAAATAGCTGGTTTGTGGAAGAACTCAAAAGGTGTGTTATAATAAGAGCCTGTGTAACAGGATAGACTATTATTTTACCAAAATAAAAGTAGATAAATCATTGTCTGTGGCTTTATATCCATAAAAAAGAATGCAACATAGGAGGAAAGTTTACAAAATAAATTATAAGATGGAAGGAGAACTTCATTCAGTTGTCATCATTCTTTTTCCTTATGAGCTGATCCCTGGTGTTCAGCTCAGGCCTCAGAACAATAATATAGAATTTGGGGAGGAAGATGCAACCCAGCAACCCAGCGCTAGAAGTCAAGATAGAGAAGATCTCCACAGCCACCATGTATTTCCCCTTGGTGCTCAGGTAGGTGGGGACAAAAGAGATCCAAACGCTGCAGAATACTAACATGCTGAAGGTGATGAGCTTGGCTTCATTGAAAGTATCAGGCAACTTCCTAGCAAAGAAGGCTACAGTGAAGCAGATAGTGGCCAGAAGACCCATGTAGCTCAGGACAGTATAAAACATGAGGGCTGATCCTTCATTACATTGCACAATGATCTGAGTAATCTGGGAGTGCATGTCAAACTCTGGGAAGGGGGGAAAGGTTGCCAGCCACACTGCACAGAGGCCAGTTTGAATAAAGGAGCCGAGAATGATGGCTGAGACTGCCAGCCTCTTCCCCACCCATTTCCTCATCCTGTTTCCTGGCTTGGTGGCCATGAAGGCCAGAACCACAGTGATGGTTTTAGCCAACACGCAAGAAACAGCCAGGGAGAAAACAATGCCAAATACAGATTGGCGGAGAAGGCAGGTCACCTTCTTTGGTTGCTGAAAGAACAAGAAGGTGCACAGAAAACAAAGCAAAAGAGAAATGAGCAGGGTGCATGTGATATTCCAGTTGTTGGCTTTAACAATGGGAGTATGCCGATATTGAATAAAGATCCACATGATGCCAAGGGTGATCAGAGAAAGCAAAAGAGCAAATGAAGTCAGAATTATTCCCAAGGGCTCTCCATAGGATAGGTAGACAATTTGTTTAGGAATGCAGTGGTCGTGGTTCTCGTTTGGATGCTGATCCTCAGGGCACTTCTTACAATGGTCTGCATCTGAAAATTATAAGTCTCAACAATAGATAAAAAATGAAGATGTGTCCTCTTAACCTAGAAGGCACCACCCATTGAGTATTATTGCATGAAATATGGCTGTGAACTACTGTTTCTTGGGGGGGAAAGAATGGAACTCATTATCATTTTGGCACCACTAGAGGTAAATTGTTCCCCAACAAGTATACATTTATATTAGGAATTGGATATTTAAAATGTATGTTTTTAATGCTGATTTTTATTGTTAAATCCAGTGCTTTTTTCCCTAAAATGTTTAGGGGTACAGTCATACCTCGGTTTAAGTATGCTTCGGTTTGAGTACTTTCAGTTTAAGTACTCCGTGGACCCATCTGGAACCCATTAATCCACTTTCCATTACTTTCAATGGGAAAGTTCGCTTCAGGTTAAGTACAGATTTCTGGAACCAATTGTGTACTTAAACCGAGGGACCACTGTACTCTCATTTTGACTCCAGAAAATCACCATTTTTTAGTTGATATTGGGAAAAATAAATACAGTAAATGGACCAAAGTACAAAGAATCACAAAATGTTTAGGGGTATGTGTACCACTGCCCCACCCCCCTCCGAAAAAAACGCTGGTTAAATCACTACAAAATATATGAGAAGCAATACAATATATATTTCTTTAATACATGTTTGAGGAAAATACTACACACCAGATTGCTGAACAATGTTTGAATGTGTTATGAAAATTCATCTTAAGGTTTTATATTTACCATGGTCCATTCACATAATGGGATGCTGTTAGCAATAAATGATACATATATGCAAACCAGCCCCTTAAGGAATTATATGTTACAGACATATGGACTACCTGTTGAAGATTCATTCCCAGTGTCTGCAGTCATGGGATTGTTGTCTATCACATGGCGGTGTATGTTTTTCATTCCACAGAGTGGGAAGTGACTGAGACAGGATGTTTGTGTTACTGTGTTCCATGAAGTGGGACTATTGTCCTTTGTTCTTTCTCTTTGCTGTCTGATGCTAGAGAGAGAGGGAGCCATGTTGCAGTGCTCCGAGTGTATTATATGTAAATAAACGTAGATTAGCCAAAATGCTGAGTTGCTGAGGTCTGTTACGTAACCGCGAAGACTCTGTGGATCCCTAACTGTGCTGGTTCCTCCAAGGCACCAGTCGCTGTGATGTTCGGGTTAGAGAAAGCTTTTGAAGCTCCCGAATGAGCGACCAGGAGGGAGAGAACATGCCAGTTGGGCATGTGTCTTTACCAAGGTCCTACTCATTCGTAGGACGCTCCTGTAACACTATCACCCCCTTGTAACTATGTTAAACTTACCTGTCTTGTTTGAAATCATTCCTTCAGAACATTGAGGACAATCATAACAGCAAATCTGTTTCCCTTGTTGCAAGATCCTGCTGTGTCCAGGTTGACAACTCTCAACACATGTGGATTGGGGTAGGATCTAAGAATATCCAGATAGAAAGAAATTAGGAAGTAGACCAGTGGTTTGTAACCTTTGCCCTGCACATCTAACTAGGTCCAGCAGGGAGCCTAATTTGGCTTGCAAGACAATCTTCCCCAAGCCGTGCCCACTCACAGCACAGCTGATCTGATGTGCTGTGTCAGGTGTGGGGCAGGTAAAGTTGCAGCAGCAATGGTGCACACACACACCCCATTTGAATGGCAATGCCCATATTTTATTGGAGGGTGTGTGTGAAGGGACCTCAGCCCATACGAGTTGGCTCCTATGATTGGGTCAACTTTGTAGCTCTCAGCCAGAGCTCCAAGTGGAAACGAGCCTTTTTAGTGACTTCAAGTTACACTGAGATCAGCTACACTTGAGGTTTCCTGATGTTCCTTTGCGGTGCAGTTTTAGTTTAAACCACTCTGTAAAGAAAAAAAAAAACTGGGACAATAGACAGCATGGTGATTTCAGGTGGTTGGAGGGTTGCCAGACTTAATAGTGGACAGGACTTCTGTGCCTTTAATTGCCCTGCTCTCTTTTGAGTCTGGAAGCCTTAAAGAGAAACCAGCAGACCCTTTGTTTAATTTCCAAGCAAAGGGTCTGCTGGTTTCTCTTTAAGGTTTCCAGACTCAAAAGAGAGCAGGGCAATTAAAGGCACAGAAGTCCTGTCCTCTATTGAGTCTGGCAACCCTAGGTGGTTGTCAGCTGGGAAGCTGTAACCTCCTTTTAAAGTGACCCACCTAGGGTGAGTGCAACATCAGGCCCACAGGTCAGATTCTGTTCCTCATCCCTGGTGTACACATATAAGGAAAAACTGCTTGGTTTGGAAAATAAAAATATATAAATAATATATAAAAATATATAAAAATAAAAAATAATGGATGCCAACAGAAAGGGTTATGGTGAAAATGAAATGATGTTGTTTCCAAGGTTACAGCTATAGAGCTTTAATGATGGTATGTAGTACAGAAGGGTTTCATTCACTAAAGCTAAGTGATGCTGTTCTTTCCCTTGTTTTGCCAGAAGTTCTCCGTCTGTGCTAACAGTATTGGATCTGTTGGCATCTATATAGCAGTTACTGATGAGTCTGACAGTCTGTGGTTCTCAGAACTGAAATGTCTAGCCATTGGTCAAAATTGCAGATTTGTGGTTTTTAAAAGGTGTGCAGGTCATTTCTTTTGAAGGGGTCTATGAATTTTTAAATTTAGGTTTGTTGCACATTTCTCCCGAAGTATCTGCATCAAAGCAGAGGAGTGTGGGCTTTGCTTCAGTCCTGCGTGGAACCGGGACAAGCCAGGATTTGTTCCTGGGCCAATCCCAGTACAGTTGTGTAAAAGTAGTCCTTCCCACCTGGTTAAACTTGTGATTCCACACAATAGCACTTCCATTAATGGAGAACCTTTTTCCTTCAGGAGCTTGTGGGTCTATCTTTCCAACACGGACTCTACGAATGGATTGATTGGGGAATGTGACTGTGTTGGTGATATCATATCCAGCTGCCAACGCACCATTTTTATCAAAATATATTTCTTCCCCAGCAGTGTTGTTGAATCGGATGTTTTTCAGAAAGGAATGAAGCTAGATTAGAGAAGGAAAGTTTGTGCAGTGAGGCCATGTGATTGCCTTGAAATTCACCATTTCATCCTATTCCCATTGTAATGTCATTGTTGTATCTTACTCATGTTGCTTCAGTTGTCTGCCCCAGCTCCACACCTACTCAGAACCACTGTGATTGAGCCCCCACCATGTTCAGCCTTGTTCTCTCTTCCCAGACACACCTGCCCTCTTTCAATATAAACAGCAACAACAGCAACAAAACTTCACACAAATGAGAAAATATTAAAACAACTGGTAGCCGCCAACAGCTTAGCCCAGGTCCTCCTTCTCCTCCTGGGAAGTGGGCAAGGGAGAGGTTGTTGCCATTGCCCCCGTCATCCCCAGCCATCAGGTCCTTCAAGGAGAAGAAAAAAACCAAAACAATTAAAAACTGTTTAAATGGTTAACAGGGTCTCTGTTTTGTAGCCATGAGATGTAGATTGGCCGCAGGTGCAGAGGTTGCAAGAGATGGACATGAGATTCCTACCTGCCATGGGTACACATTCAAAACGTTCGATACAGTTTCATCTCCCATTGCCTTCTGCTTAGATCTTGATGAAAACATGGCATGGAGAGCATGTGCTACAGCATAAACAGCATTGTAGATACTGTAGCTCTGCCCAGACATTCTCATTTCAAATACGATTTCAGGGAGGCTCCTCAAGTCCTCTTCCCCAGTACAAGTGCCTCCTTCCCTCTGATAAAGATTATATTTGGGGAATGAACACTTAAATACATTGGACCAGAACCAATGGATGTAATAAAGCCTAGACCAGTTAGGATTTAAAGTCTGAAGGAACTCTTCATACTCCCTCATATTACGAGTGTGTAGTGTGAAGGACAAGGTGCCATTGAATGATTTTAGTGCAAATGCACTACTATCATATACAGATGAAAAATCCCACTGAGCTGTTACGATCCAAACTCTCTCTATTGGTTTCATTTCCCTTTCTTGTAATATCAGAATCCTTTGCAAACCCACCATGGACCGTGAAACTCCATGGGCAAGAATCACGTCGGTTTGGGTTGATGAGAGAACGGAACTTATTCCTTCCAAAAGCCTTTGAGTTTCAATCGTTTTATCCCATAGATTCTTCACTGCTGGAATAATCTCCTTAAAAGCAGTACAAATATTGCTCTCGTGCATCCGAGGAATGAGAGTCCTCAATAATATTTCTCCAGTGTCATCATCAGAAACAACAAGGCCAACCCAGGTCCACCCAAAATGCTGAAGCAGCTGAACAATCCCAAAATACTGAGGATTTTCACTGGGGATCATCCGATAGACGGAAGGGAACTGTTCTTTGTCACTCAATGCAGGGTCAAAGGAGGCATAGCTGAGCTAGGAAAAATGACAATGACTTTTTTTAGACTATCCAACCATTTCTGACAGCTCCTCAGCTGAAATTATTTTCTCAGTGGGATAGACGTTTGAGCTCATTTTTATTTTCATTTGTTTTCTCCTATTACCAATAACTGTTTGCCCCCCCCCCACTCTTAATACAATTTTAAAATACAGTAGACAATATACCAAGCTAAAACACATAATTAAAAAAACATGATAAGGGCAAGGAAAATAGAAATATAAAAGGAGAAGAATACAGCTTTACTTAAAGTTACTGCCTTCATCAGTCTGGCAGTATTTAGCAGCAGCAATCATAATACTTCTTCATACCCATATGGATGGGTTTCCCCAGCCATTCTGGGCAGCTTACAGCACATAAAAAAACACATAATAACGAACGATCTCATTTTATATTTGATCCCGCATCAAAAGCTGCTAAGGCTCTAAACCCTACAGTACAGCAATCTACGCAGAATTACCAATCGGCTAATTAAACATGGACAAAGAGAATTTAAAACTGAGTACTGTATTAATGGAGAAAAAGGGATGAGATTCAAACTTCTATGACTTGGGTAATATCCTCTAAATTTCCCAATTTTAGTTGTAAAGTCAAAATTGAAATTTTGGGGAAAGAGGGATTCAAGATTTTGGGTTTTTTAATATCTCCTTTAAGTTTTCAAAATGGGCATGTGGACTATGAACCCTGTGAGAAAGTGAGTGCTCTTTTATATGGGGCATCATTCAAGTACAACTCTCTCCTCTTTTTGGTAAAGGGCATTCCCAGTCAATTTGGACAGCATCATGAACCTGACTTGTTCCAAATATTCTGGAAAAACTAATGCAAAAAATTGCTCCAGGTTTGTTTTGGATCCTGATGAGATTGTCCTGGCACACTCATTCAAACAGGTTTATTTAAAGTGTGATCTTCTTCCTGTTCACCCACATAGCTTCATGGTAAGACCTTCTGCTCTTGCCCTATGACCCAGGTTCCTATGCACAATTTTCCTCATCAAGTATAGTTGGCCCCCGAGTTCAAAAACATTCGTACAATGCTAAAAGCAGAGCCCTTTAACCAGACCAATTTTGAGGAGCAAACCCTTTAACCAGACCAATTTTGAGGAGCAGGAAATACATGCGTAGTGACACAAATGAGTCTCCTCCTCTGATTCCCTTACTGGTTGCACCTACATACATAGAAAGGCAGACACACCTGTGGCATCTTGTAAGTATTCAAGATGTGGGGCATCTGCTTGGAGTTATGAGAGGTGAGCCCACCAATGATGGCCATCAGCTTATATGCCTTGCCACAAATATAGTTGAGAGGGCTTCCCTGTTTCAGGAAAAGGAGATACATAGTTCCACCACAGTCTCCCATTTCATTCTGAAAATTGTGACCAAAGATGGAAGACAGTGTCCTGTTGGGTAGTAGGTGGACATTCTTGTTGATCTCATTCATGGCAAACATAAAGGCAAGCACTTGGTGGTAGTAGTTCGGATGGATGCTGCAATGATATTTCAGTGTAGACTTAGGGTCATTGCATATCAATTGACTTAATGTACCGTACATAAACTGGCCTAATTGACCATCAAAAACTATTATTGAAATACCTGGCATGAAGTAGCACAGTAGGAAATACCTTTATAGCTGTTACTTATTTTTTCAGTAATTACATATAATTGTCAACTCATTATATTTCTTTGTCATGTTTCATTTCCCACAGCTCCTGGATCTTCTAAGTAAAGCCGCATGCTTTTTGAGGATCATGATTCTCTGAAACTGAAGCAATCTTTTTTGTGTTGCTGTTTTTCTATGCACCTATCACCTAATTTATAAGTGAATGAATGAAATCAAACATAGTTTCTCCCACTTTCTGCCACTACCAAAAGCCTTGGTATCCTTTTTAAATTCTTTTCTTTTGTTTCCTCTTATTTTTGCTGGAAAAGTAAGCCAGTTACTGGACTGGACTGCTTCTGATTACAGGTGAAGTCTCATACGATTGAATGATCTCCTTACAAGGAAAACTCATTAATCAGTATATCAAGTAGAATAATTGTTGTTGTTGTTTAGTCGTGTCCGACTCTTTGTGACCCCATGGACCAGAGCACGCCAGGCACTCCTGTCTTGCACTGCCTCCTGTACTTCGCTCAGACTCATGTTCGTAGCTTCGAGAACACTGTCCAACCATCTCATCCTCTGTCGTCCCCTTCTCCTTGTGCCCTCAATCTTTCCCAGCATCAGGGTCTTTTCCAGGGAGTCTTCTCTTCTCATGAGGTGGCCAAAGTATTGGAGCCTCAGCTTCACGATCTGTTCTTCCAGTGAGCACTCAGGGCTGATTTCATTCAGAATGGATAGGTTTGATCTTCTTGCAGTCCATGGGACTCTCAAGAGTCTCCTCCAGCACCATAATTCAAAACCATCAATTCTTCGGCGATCAGCCTTGTTTGTGGTCCAGCTTTCACTTCCATACATCACTACTTGGAAAACCATAGCTTTAACTATATGGACCTTTGTAGGCAAGCTGATGTCTCTGCTTTTTAAGATGCTGTCTAGGTTTGTCATTGCTTTTCTCCCAAGAAACAGCCGTCTTTTAATTCCATGACTGCTGTCACCATCTGCAGTGATCATGGAACCCAAGAAAGTAAAATCTCTATTTGCCAGGAGGTGATGGGACCAGTGGCCATGATCTTGGGTTTTTTTTGGCTTAACCTATTTTCCTAGTGTGTTTGTGTGTGTAATTTCTCATCATTTGGGTCTTTTTCCTTCAGGCTGAACTTATTTGAATGGAAACACAATGAAAGCTATGATTATTTTCAAAATAAAAATAAAATAGGAAAATTCCTCCCAGTAGCACCTTAGAGACCAACTAAGTTTGTCATTGGTATGAGCTTTCATGTGCATGCACACTTCCTCAGCACATGAAAGCTCATACCAATGACAAACTTAGTTGGCCTCTAAGGTGCTACTGGAAGGAATTTTTCTATTTTATTTTTATTTTGTTTTGATGGCAGACCAACATGGCTACCTACCTGCAACTAGGGTTATTTTCAAGTTAGTGCTAGTGGGAATTTTGTCTCCATGAATAACTTCAGTTATTAGAGAATAAGAAATTAAATGGAAAACCCTCTGATGGAATACCCAGGCTCTTGGCTTTTCGTGTAGAGAGGCTCAGCTTCAGATGTTCTCAATTATGAAACTAGTACTATCAAGACAGAGCTGGGAAACTGAACTGAACATAACTCACCTCACAATACAATAGCTACCTCTGTAAGCAAGTTGGGTGAAAATTGAACAGATAAGTAAAGCATCTACCCCTCATACTTTCTGGAGAATGGATTGCATGAATGGTTTCCATGCTCCCAAATACATTTAATATCGTTTTTATCAACTGTGACTCCCATTTTCTCCTGGTATTGTGATACCAGGACCAGTAATATCAAAATACAAGACATAAAATGCTGAACATTTTTTCTATATTCATACTGATCTATTCAACCAGAATTTTAATTCAGTCCTTCGGACTCATTTCATATCATAAAAATGTACTTACTACATATCTACGTCTGGTGATGGATATCGCCTATATTGAATCTCATTAAAAACATGAATGAAAAAAGAGACAAATTCACCAATGACAATATTCTCTGAAATGCCAACGTTCTTTTGAACCTTTCTCTGCTGATAGCATATGTTGTCCAAATTCTGGCTCATAATCTGAGGCAGATGCAGCAGGAAAAGGAGCAGCGGCAGAGATGTCCATTTGGTTACCTGCAAACACACCCAGCAAGACCCATTCATTGCGCCAAAACCACAGAACAGGAGTACCTCCTAAACAATCCTGAAAACCGCATAAGAGTTAAACACACTATGCTATTTCAGAGTGTGATATGGATCTAAACACTTTTAATACACACACACACACACACACACACACACACACACATTAAAAGGATCTAAAAACTTCTGTGTGGCAGAGCCCTTCCAAACAGCAGTATGCAAACTATTGTTTTGGAACTTGTCTTTATAAACAGAGAGGAACAGTCACAATTGGATTCTTTCTGACAGCACTGGGATCCCAATACAATTATAAGATGACCAGGATTATAATTAAACCATAGATAATAAGGTCTTCTTAGATTCTCAAAAATCAGCAAAGTTAAGGAAAACTTATTAAGCTCCCTTAAAACCCAATGCCTGCCAATGAAAAGGTCAGGGTTTGAATCTGGGGTGTGATGGGCACCATAGGAGGGGAAGAGCCCCACTACATTTAGAAAAGTAAAGAAAAAACACCCTGTCGTGCTTACTTCAGAATGCTGGAGCTTATAGAAATGAACCCACTTTGGAAATGCCAAATTTCAAACGGATATGATAAAAATGTTACAGGCTGGACCACTTACACTTTGGAACTCCCTGCCAGTTGACATCAGGGAGGCTTTCTGGTACCTGCTAAAAACAGTTTTGTTTCGACAAAATGTTTATCTACCCAGGTAACCATCCGAATTGGGGGTGGTGGTGGGGGGAAGCACCACTATGTGGTGGCTCCAGTCCTACTTGGATTCTCATTCCCAGAGAGTGATGCTTGGAGAGTGCTCTTCAGCCCAGTGGATGCTTCAATGTGATGTTCATCAGAATTTAATTTTGTCCCCTACACTGTTTAATGTCTACATGAAACTGCTGAGCGGGGTTATCTGGAGTTTGGGAGTATGTTGTCAGCAATATGCTGATAATACTCAGATCTGCTTCTCCTTTACATCTGTAGCTGTGGCAATTGATGTGCTAGACCATTGTCTTGCCTTCGAAATGGACTAGATGAGAGCCAAGAAATGGAAGCTCAACCCAGATAAGACAAAGACACAGTTAGTGGCCTGCTTTCGATGGGGTTACATTCCCTTTGAAGGAGCAGGTACGCAGCTTGGGGGTACTCCTGGACCCTTTGCTGTTGCTTGAGGCTTGGGTGGCCTCAGTGGCGCAGAGTGGCTTCCTTCAGATTCAACTGGTGTCCCAGCTGCACCCCTATTTGGACACCTGTCGTCAATACTCTGTTGCAGTATTAGATCACTGCAATGTGTTATATGTAGGGCTGCCTCTGAGGATGTTTCAGAAACTTCAGCTGGTGCAGATTTGTGGCAATCAGGTTGCTCACCAGAGCAAGACAGTTTGAGCATATTACACCAATCTTGGTCCGACTGCGCTGGCTATCAATTAGTTTCCTGGCTTAATTCAAAGTGCTGCTTTTGACCTAAAAACCTTAAACGGCTCAGGACCACAATACCTCTTTCCATATGAACCTACCCAGACCCTGAGATCATCTTCTGAAGCCCTTCTTCATGTGCCTTCTCCCTGAGAGGTCCGGAGCATGGCAACACGAGAACAGGGCCTTCTCTGAAGTGGCTCCCCATCTGTGGAATGCTCTCCCCAGGAAAGTTCACCAGGCACCTTCATTAGACGCCAGGCAAAAATGTTCCTTTTTAACCAGGCCTTTGGTTGATTTGATTGACATTTTAAAATGTGGGTTTTTCTGGGAGGGGAGTTATTGGGTCGTCGTTTTTATTTTGATTATACATTATGTGGTTTTGTATTTTGATTTTGTTCTGTGAACCGCCCTGAGACCTCTGAGTAAAGGTCGGTATATAAATTCAACAAAGAATAATAACAATAAATAATAAACTATTCATAAAATGAATACATCTGTTTGTCTATATGAACAATTCTCTGCGTCTGATCATTGTACAGTTGAATACAGATGTATGAACAGATGACATGGGAAGAAATGAATTGGAAGTTCTATGAAACCTGTTTACAAAATAAAAGTAAAAGAAAATATAGGAATTAGGAAATGGCTTACAAGAAGAAACATTAAGGACTGATCCTTCATTGATTGCACAATGATCTGGGTAGTCTGGGAATACCTGTCAAACTCTGGGATGGGAGAGAGCAGATGCCAATTTGAATAGAGAGGAAGATGACTGAGAATGCCAGTCTCTTCCCTACCCATATCCTCAATCTGTTTCCTGGTTTGGTGGCCATGAAGGCCCAGAACCACAGTTCAGAGCACTGAGGGGATAGCTCAATTTTTAGAGCATGAGACTCTTAATCTCAGGGCCATGGGTTCAAGTCCCAATTTGGGTGAAAGATTCCTGCATTGCAAGGGGTTGGACTAGATGACCCTTCCAACTCTACAAATCTGTGAATTTGTGATTTCCCAGTTAAAACTTGACAGTTGCACAGTATGAACTTGTTATTCCACATCAAAGCACTTCCTTTGATGATAAATATATTCCCTTCATGTTTCTGCAAATCCACCTTTCCCACATAGGCTCTGTTGATAGACTGTTTGGGGAATGTGACTGGACTGAAGGTATCATATCCAGTTTCTAACTCTCCATAGTTATAGAAGAACATTTCTTTCCCCAGCGGTTTTGTTAAAGTGGATGCCTTTCAGAAATGAGTGAGGCTATATTGGAGAAGGAAAGATCATGAACTGAGGCCAAAATTACTGCAAAAAAGCAGCAGCAGCAAAAAGAATAATTTTCATTCAATAGCTGGGTTTCAGTTTTTTAATAGCCCATCTTTCGCACTTCAGTTTTCACATTAAGATGAAAGTTAGTATTATTCGAGAAAGATGCTGCAGTGTCTAAACTGTTGTCATCAGACCCCTGATGGATCACACCAATTGCACAAGTAGTCATGATCCTATTCTCACATGGGCACATATACCTACAGGAAACTCACAAGCAAAGTAGTAAGACTTAGCCTACATCAGAACTGTACATACTTGTGAGAGAAGAGTTGGAGTTTAACTATCAATCACTACTACCCATGATGGTTCTGTTCCACCTCCACTTGTTGGTGGCAATATGCTATATTAATCAATAGGATTCAAAATTAGCAGAGTGTTTTTGCATTCGGATTCCTGGTACATTCACTTTTATTTATAAATGAAGAGGAGTAATTCATCAACTCCTGAGGTGGATATGATTTGTGTTTCTGTCTTCCCGAGGGCCTTGGGATCCCACTACCATTGCAGAAGGACAGGAAGTCTAATAGCATGGTGGATAATTACCCAAATTGGAACAACTACAAAATACAATCAACCAGATGGCAAAATTCTGTTTCCTTATTAGTTGATCCCTGGCATTCAATTCTGGTCTAAGTACAATAATATAGACCTTTGGGAGGAATATGCAACCCAGCAATCCTACACTAGAGGCTAAAATGGAGAAGATCTCCACAGCCACCATATATTTCCCCTTGGTGCTCAGGTAGGTGGGGACAAAGGATAACCAAACACTGCAGAAGACCAACATGCTGAAGGTGATGAACTTTGCTTCATTGAAAGTATCAGGCAACTTCCTGGCTAAGAAAGCCACAGTGAAGCTGATGATGGCCAGAAGACCCATATAGCCCAGGACAGGAGGAGAATGCAATTGTTACCCGGCCATTTTTCTGGTGCCGCTTTGCCCTTCTATGGGCACCAGAAAATGGCGGCGCCGGCGCCGGAAGTCGCTTTTACGTGTTTCCGGTCATGCGCGGAAGCGACTTCCGGCGCCGCCATTTTCTGGTGCCCATAGAAGGGCAAAGTGCCACCGGAAGTTGCGTGACGCATGTGCACGCTGCCGATCCCAGATCTTTACGACCCGGACTTATCTTGTACCTTTTTGAAATTCAGATGTGATTCTTTTTCCTTACAAGCTGATCTCTACTGTTCAGTTCAGGCCTCAGAACAATAATGTACAATTTGGGGAGGAAGATGCAAACCAATAATCCAGCACTAGAGGCCAGGATAGAGAAAATCTCCACAGCCACCATGTATTTCCCCTTGGTGCTCAGGTAGGTGGGGACAAAGGATAACCAAACACTGCAAAAGACCAGCATGCTGAAGGTGATGAGCTTGGCTTCATTGAAAGTATCAGGCAACTTCCGGGCAAAGAAAGCCACAGTGAAGCTGATGATGGCCAGAAGACCCATATAGCCCAGGACAGTATAAAGCATGGGGCCTGATCCTTCATTGCACTGCACAATGATTTGGGTAGTCTGTGAATGCATGTCAAACTCTGGGAAGGGAGGAGAGGTTGCCAACCACAGTGCACAGATGCCAGTTTGAAGAAGAGTGCAAATGATGATGACTGACACTGCCAGCCTCTTCCCCATCCATTTCCTCATCCTGTCTCCTGGCTTGGTGGCCATGAAGGCCAGAACCACAGTGATAGTCTTTGCCAACACACAAGAAACAGCCAGGGAAAAGACAATCCCAAATATGGTTTGACGGAGAAGGCAGGTCACCTTCCCAGGCTTTCCAATGAATAGGAAGGAGCAGAGAAAGCAAAGCAATAGGGAAATGAGGAGGGTGCGGGTGATGTTCCAGTTGTTGGCCTTGACGATGGGAGTCTCCTTATGTTGAATGAAGATCCACATTATCACAAAGGTGATCAGGGAAAGGAAAAGAGCAACTGAAGCCAGAATAATTCCCAAGGATTCTCCATAAGCTAAATAGACAATATTCTTGGAGATACACTGGTCCTGATTCTTGTTTGGGTGCTGATCGTCAGGGCACTTGTTGCAATGATCTGCATCTGAAAGTTATATGTCACAATAGATGAAAATGTACATGTAAGTCCATGTAGGTTCTTAATGTAGAATAAATGAACAATACAGTTATACCTTGGTTGTCGAACGCCTTGCGACTCAAACATTTTGGCTCCCAAATACTGCAAACCCAAAAGTGAGTGTTCCGGTTTGCAAACGTTCTTTGGAACCCGAACATCTGACGCAGCTTCCATGGCTTCTGATTGAGTGCAGGAATCTCCTGCAGCCAATCAGAAGCCGCGCCTTGGTTTTCAAACAATCTGAAGGTCGAACGGACTTCCAGAGCGGATTCCATTCAAGAACCAACATATAACTGTATAATATTGTGTAAAGAATTATGGTTTTGAAGATATATCTCTTGGAGAAGAAAAATGTAATTCCTATTTCATTTTGGAAGAACTGATAAGACAATTATTAAAGAGTACTTGTGGTAAAGCACTGGTGGGCGGCAATGAAATTTTACCATCAAGAAAGATGCATTAGTGGGCGGTAGGTATAAAAATGTTGACTACCCCTCATCTAGATATAGATATAGATATAGATCAGGCATCCCCAAACTCGGCCCTCCAGATGTTTTTGGACTACAACTCCTATCATCCCTAGCTAACAGGACCAGTGGTCAGGGATGATGGGAACTGTAGTCCCAAAACATCTGGAGGGCTGAGTTTGGGGATGCCTGATATAGATATAGATACAGATACACACGCACACGCACACACACACACACATGAATTCCATATTGTATCGTATCTTCCATATAGTATAGGAATCAGGTCTTAAGTGTGGCACTCACCGTTTGCAATTCCCTCCAGCTATACATTGGAGAGGTGCTATCTCTCAAACGTTTTCATGGAATAAATAAATTTTAATGTTAATTTAATGAGATTGTCTGCACAATTGTAGAATTGAATACAAACATGTGTTTGACAGACTCTGTCAAAATAACTTGCATGCAAGCTCTTTCTAAGTTCTTTATCACCAATGGGCCATTCATTGCATCAAAGTGATTGCTGTATGATTTACCATCCTTATGTAACTGCCGTCTCTACTTACTTCAATCTCTACTTACCAGTCAGGATGGAAATCATTTGTTCAGGGCACTGACGGCAAACATAACAACAAATCTGTTGCCCCTCTTGCATGACCTTGCTGTGTCCAGGACGGCAACTCTCAACACATCTGGATTGAGGTAATAACTCATAAAACACAGGAAGAAAGATTATAGAGTGAAGCCCAGTTTTGGGGAATTTTTGCCCCATAGGCTTAAATGAATTCCAGCAACCATTCTAATTTCCTCCAAGCTGAGCTCACCCATCCCACACTTGATATCATGCATGGTGTCACGTATGGAACAGGTAGACACAATTGCAGAGGAACTATCATTGGCTTGAAATTGTTCTCTTGATCATTCCCAGGCAAATGGGGTGAGCATTTAGTGCCTTTTAAAAACACCAAGTGCAAGGCATGCTACGACTGGTTCCCCAGTCAGAGCTCCTGAGTAGAGCTGATTCTCGCTGTGACTTCAAGCTCCACTGGGAACTACTATACTCTGGCATATCAAAAAATCCAGAATGCTGTGGATCTAAGAGGAGCTCCTTATGCACTGAGCAAATTATGACCCCCCCCCCTGACATCATTCTCTAGGGGAAAGTACATTGCAAATACAGGTGAAACCTGGAAAATTAGAATATCGTCGAAAAGTGTGTTTATTTCAGTAATGCAACTTATTATTTTTTATTTTTCTTTTAATTTTTACAAATGCTTTCTTTTGGAAATTCCACAGTAATAAAACAAATAGTTACAATAATACAAAAATAAACAAAAATAAACATCGCTATTACATTTCATAAATTACATTCATCTTAAAAAGCAGACACATCACCTTGCAGACAAAGGTCCGTATAGTTAAAGCTATGGTTTTCCCAGTAGTGATGTATGGAAGTGAGAGCTGGACCATAAAGAAGACTGATCGCTGAATAATTGATGCTTTTGAATTATGGTGCTGGAGGAGACTCTTGACTGCACAACTAGACTGCAAGAAGATCAAACCTATACATTCTGAAGGAAATCAGCCCTCAGGGCTCACTGGAAGGACAGATCCTGAAGCTGAGGCTCCAATACTTTGGCCACCTCATGAGAAGAGAAGACTCCCTGGAAAAGACCCTGATGTTGGGAAAGATTGAGGGCACAAGGAGAAGGGGACGACAGAGGACGAGATGGTTGGAAGCTACCAACATGAGTTTGACCAAGCTGCGGGAGGCAGTGGAAGACAGGAGTGCCTGGCGTGCTCTGGTCCATGGGGTCACGAAGAGTCGGACACGACTAAACAACAACAATTACATTCCATTTATAATTGACCCGCCTAATGACAAATAATTACAATTACAACAAATAAAGGCTTGACATATCTTCCTTTGCATGTCATGCATCTATCTCATATATTGGTTTCACCTTTTAAGTTGTGTTACTGAAATAAATGCACTTTTCGACAATATTCTAATTTTCTGAATTTCACCTGTATATCTTTATATGTACAATGTATTTTTATGTACATGTTTAAATGTTCGGTTCCCCAAGATATTGATTGCATATTAGCAAGGCCTGCCACTCCAAGGGGGACTTGCTTTATTTTACACTAGTGGTTTTCAGCCCGTTTAATAACGGGCGCTAGAATCCTGGGGTTCGGAGAAGCGCTTGCGCAGCGCTTCTCCGAACCCTGGGACCTGTCCTTGCTGTCGGTGGCAGGGGGACAGGAACAGAGGAGGAGAAAGCACTGCTTTCTCCTCCTCCGTTCCTCTCCCGCAGCCGCCGACAGCAAGGAGACCTCCCAGGGTTCGGAGAAGCGCTTGCGCAGCGCTTCTCCGAACCCTTGGACCTGTCATTGCTGTCGGCGACAAGGGGACAGGAATGGAGGAGGAGAAAGCGCTGCTTTCTCCTCCTCCGTTCCTCTCCCGCAGCCGCCGACAGGAAGCAGACATCCCAGGGTTCGGAGAAGCGCTTGCGCAGCGCTTCTCCGAACCCTGGGACCCGTCCTTGCTGTCGGCGGCAGGGGGACAGGAACGGAGGAGCGCTTTCTCCTTCCTTCCTCTCCCCCAGCCGCCGACAGGAAGGACGCGCGCACTCTCCCCCCCCCGCCTCCTCCAACCGCCGCTCCTCACGGGCCAGGGAGGGTTGTGAGGAGGCCTTCGCCAGCCTCCACCCTCGCTTCCCTGACGTGCCCTGCAGTGAGGCGGTGTCCGGCGGGAGCGGCGGTTGGAGGAGGCAGAGGGGGGGGGGAGAGTGCACGCGGGCAGTCTCTGCTGTCCAATCCCTGTGTCTCTGGGGTACATGCGCAGTACCTCAGGGACACACGGGACAACTGGACGCAGGGACATCTTGGACATTATTATATAGGATGCCCGTGGCAGCACGAATCCTGTACACTAGCTCCTTGTATTAGTTGTAATTGCTTTACAAAGATAAACGAGTAGCCCTCACAGCACCTCATATTGATATCCTTGTTTAACCTTCCTCAAAAGTGAAGGGATTTAGTGCAGATTCCTCCTAAAATATCTATATGGAGTTAGAAAGAAGCAGGCTTAACTCAGCTCCTTTGTGGAAACAGTAACAGCCAGAATATGCCTTTGCAGTATGGAAAATAATAGTCATTCCAACCTGGTTATATTTGTGATTCCACACAATGGTGTTTCCATTGATGGTGATCTCTTTTCCAGCAGGACCCCAGGGGCTTATCATTCCAACACGAACCCGATGGAAAGACCTATTGGGGAATGTGACCACGTTGGTGATATCATACCCACTTGCCATTTCTCCATTTTTATTGAAAGATATTTCTTCACCAGCACTATTGTTGAAGCAGATGTGTTTCAGGAAGGAGTGAAGCTAGATTGGAGAAGGAAAAAAAAACATGAATTGAGGCTGATGTTGGAAGTGCATGTTGCAGAAGCTTAAAGTAGAACACTGTTCTGCAAATTGCTGGCTCTAGAGGTTTGGACCAAAACTTTAACCCCCCCCTGACCATCTGGAAAACATCAGATGTAGAAATCTGTTGTAGAAATTTCAAAAACACACACATGTGTATGTCTAAGAAAGTTATTTATTGTCCAGCTCCTTTTAAATTCAGTAAGCTGCTTTACTCTGATGAAGAACCTGCATTCATCAAGCCAAAACCATACAGTGTACAATGCATACAGGAATCCTACCTGCCATGGGGAAATATTTGAAGGGTTCCATGTGGCTCTGTCTCCCATTGCCTTTTGCTTAAATCTTGATGAAAACATGGCATGGAGAGCATGTGCAACGGCATAGACAGCATTGTAGATACTGTAGCTCTGCCCAGAAATTCTCATTTCAAACACAGTTTTAGGGATGCTCCGCAACTTCTCTTCCCCAGTGCAGGGTCTTCCACCAGGAATATGAATGTTGTGTGTGGGGAATGAGCACCTAAATGTAGTAGACCAGAACTGATGGATCAAATAATGTGTAGACTGTTTAGGATTTAAAGTCTCGAGAAACTCTTGATACCCTGCCAAATCATTAGTGTGGAGTTCAAAGGACAAGGTTCCGTTGAAGGATTTTAAAGGGAAATAATCACTATGGGGTACTGATATAAAATCCCACTGAGCTGTTATGATCCAAACCTTCTCTATTTGTTTCATTTCAAGATTTTCTTGTAATGACAGGACCATCCGTAAGACCTCCATAGACCTTGAGTTCCCATGAACAAGAATCACATTGGCTTGGGTTGATGAGAGAATAGAATTGATGTTTTCCTTTTCCGTCTTAACTATCATTGGTACATCCCAAACCTTTTTAAGTATTGGTATAGTTAATGTAAAAGCAATACAAATATTGCTCTGGAACAGCCAAGGAATGAGAGTCCTCAATAATAATTCTCCAGTGTCATCATCAGAAACAACAAGGCCAATCCAAGTCCATCCAAAATGCTGAAGGAGTTGAACAATCCCAACATATTGAGGATTTTCACTGGGGATCATCCGATAGACGGAAGGGAACTGTATTTTGTCACTCAATGCAGGGTCAAAGGAGGCATAACTGAGCTAGGAAAAATGTCAATGACTTTTTTTAGACACTACAACCATTTCTGAAAACTTCTCAACTGAAATTACTTCCTTCAAAGTCCAGCAGGATAGACGTTTGAGCTCATTTGCTTCCTCTAACAAAGAAAAATACCTTAACTCTTCTCTACAGTAATCTGGGGAGGGTTACTAAATAGTTAAATGAACATGAAATGCAGACAAATGAATCAGAGCACTTTTTTATTTTAAAAAAGAAGCTTTGGAAGGAGGGAATTTTTGGATCTCAGAATTAATGAAGGAAAGGGACAATCTTCCGGCTAAGTTTGTGCCCAGCTAAGATTCTTTACAGGAGCTTCTTCTGGAGAAGGTACTGCCCCTATTTCCCAAACTGACTCTGCCTGTGAGTGAATAGACAGTGTCTGATCAGGCTATCAATAGCCTTATGTTCTCAGAGTCTGGTTCCCCACCCCTTTTCCTGTTCTTTTATTTGTTTTTTCTTCCTCCCACCTTCTCCCTTTTTTTCTCTCCCTTCTCTTGTCAGGGTAAGTCAGAGAACTCTCTTTTTGGGGCCTGGCCCCCTCAAAAACAGAAACATTGGAGGGTGGGGGGCAAAGTGCCTTGGCCCCTAGGAATTGGTGTCTATCATTGTTACAGTGCCTGATTGTAGGGGTGCTAATCTGCATGGGCACCACAGCCTGTGGAGCAGGGAGTAGCACCTCCTCTAGAAGAAACTCTGAACTCAACCTATTGATTCCTGTTGAAAGCAACATCTCTAAGGTGGTCATTGCCATATGGAACCCATTTTGAACTGCAATTCACCAGGTAAGAAACTCCTGTGTTCTCAAAAGATCCTATCCCTATCTATTTTTCCAATCCGTAGAAATGGGTGCATGTTCTATGAACTTGGGCCGTGCAAAGCCCACCTGATCCACCCCATGGATACAATCTTGGGGGTGCCAATCAGGCTGACCTGCACTGGTCAACCTAGGGACCACCCATACTGCCACAAAGCTGGTACATAAATAGTTTAGGGTTGCGGTTGGCGCTGTGGTCTAAAACACTGATCCTCTTGGGCTTGCCGATTGGAAGGTCAGCGGTTCGAATCCCCATGATGGGGTGAGCTCTGTCCCAGCTCCTGCCAACCTAGCAGTTCAAAAGCACACCAGTGCAAGCACACCGCTGCTTTTCTGTGCACTCTGGTTTCCATCACGGTGTTCCATTGCGGCAGAAGCGGTTTAATCGTGACCTAGAAAGCTGTCTGTGGACAAACGCTGGATCTCTTGGCCTGAAAGCGAGATGAGCCCCGCAACCCCATAGCCTTTTACCTTTTACCTTAATTGGGGTTTTAAAAACTCCTAATTAAACATAGAGAGCAGGAAGGTTTGATTCTGCAGGAAGCTTCTTAACAATAGGCTTCCATCCAAACAGCATGCAAAGACACACACCTGTGGCACTTTGTAGATATTTAATATGTGGGGCATCTGCTTTGAATTAGAAGTAGTGAGCCCTCCAATGATGGCCATTAGCTTGTTTTTGTTGGCACGGATGTAGTTAAGGGGGTTCCGCTGGTGGAAGAAAAGGACGTCCATAGTTGCCTGACAGATTCCTATTTCATTGCGAGCAGTGTCAGCAAAGATAGCCGACATTGTGCTGTTGGGTAAGAGGTGAGCGTTCTTGTTGATCTCATTCATGGCAAACGCATAGACAAGGGCTTGGTGGTAGTAATTTGACAAAAGCCTGCAATGACATTTCAATGTTGATTTAGAGGCTGATGCATATCCTTTGATTTAATATACTTATGGTGGGCTTATTGACCATTTTTTGAAAAACCAGAAGCAGAGTTGTGCAGTAGGAAACATATTTAGAACTTTTACATATCTGGAGGGCTGGAGTTTTGTGTTATCAGCTTTTGAATGATGCAGCACTCCAGGTGATTGGACTACAAGTCTCAACTGTTTCACATAGATGTTGAGTAGCCAAGGACACAGAATTGATCCTTGTGGGACCCAACGACTCAAAAGCCATGTGGCCAAGCAAAGCTACTTTCTGACAATGACCATGCAGATCTCAAAAAATCTCCAAAACTTCTGAGAGATCAAGGAAAATCAAAATGGTCACACTCCCACTATCTCTCTAGCAATACAGATAATCAATTAGAACAACTGAAGTAGTTTCAGTCCTAAAATTAGACCTAAAACCTGACTGAAATGGATTAAAATTATGTATTTTAGGCCTATTATTGAAATACAAGGCACACTGTAGTTAATAATTCTGTATAACTAGTATGTTTTTAGCCCTTTAAAGATGAATGTCACCTTTTTATGTTTATCTCCCAATTCACAGCTCTTTCATTTTCTAACCAATGTGATTCATTAAAATGTGATTCATTAAAATTGTGATTCATTAGCTTAAAATGATGCACACCACCTTTGAAATGATGCTCTGCCTCTCTATCTCTATCAGTCCAATATATTAAAAACTGAATGAATAAAGACACATACACTTTATGCCACTATTCAGGGTCTGGATATTAACTTTTAGCTCTGTTCTTTCCTTACCTGATATAGGGATCTTCTCTGTGATGAAAATTTCTCCATTGGCATGTTAAACTTAAAAGTTATTGCCTGGCTATAGCCCTGACTTCTCTTTGTATTTACATTGAGGCAGGGGTGCCAAACTGAATAAAATATTGGGGGGTGGCAGGTAAGCCATGCCCCGCATAATCGACCACAGGACCAATATTCTGACTAGGTATAAATCTTCCTAATTTTCCTGTTATCATAACATACCTTACAAGGTAATTCTTACATTCAAAAGTAATTCAAGATGAAAACAGAGGAAATGAATTCAACACAGAAACCTCATCCATTCCGATGAAAGACTTGTATGAACAGTTTTCTTTTCCCTAAACACATTTAAATTCATTTTTATCAATGAGGAACAGTAATACACTTTCTCAAATTGTGCTACCAGGTACAATATAAAGACATAGAATAATGAATAATTTCCTGTGCTCTCAATAAGCTATTCCACTGGAAGTTGAATACATTGCAAAGGCTAAAGAAGAATTTGTTTAAAAATGGGATAGGTACAAGAAATATGTTAAAAAATATACTGAGAACAAAATTTCTATGACAGCATTTGAGTAAAAGGGGAAGAAAATTGCTTGGATTTGCAGAAATTGGGTTGTTTAAAGCAACAGGGGTGTGAAACGATATGTAAAAACAGAGACAGCATTGATTGAATATACACTCTACGACAAAAGAGAAAAAAAGCATGCTGTTGGAGATAACAGGAAGTCCAAAGATAAAATACTTATTTTTATTTTATGTACTTGCAAACATTTTTCTTTATTTCTTTTTCTTCTTTATTTCTTTTTCTTTTTTCTGTTTTTTTTCTTTTTCCTTCCTTTCTCTTTTTGCTGGGAAAGGAGGGCTCAAGATATTGTATGAAAAGTGTAATAAACAAATGTATATGTAAAAAAGCATGTGGAAAAAAGAAAAAATGTACAGATTTGGTGAAGGAAAATAAATAAATATTATTCAAAAAAAATAAAAGTTGAATACATCGCTTTTTACAATGTACTCCTCTTGCATCACAAGATATTTACTTACGTGTATTGAACTTCATGAACTGGATCTTTATCATAAGGGATTTCATTATAAGCATGAATTATAAAAGAGACAAATCCACCAATAACAATATTATTTGCAAAGCCAAAGTCAACCTGCACCAATGGCGGCTGATCAGATCTGTTGCCCTCATTCATTTGCAGCAGCAAAAGCAGAAGCAGCATCAACCTCCATCTAGCTGTCAAAAAACATCTCCCCCAGCTGAACACCTTCATTATGGCCAGTACACAGAACAAAAGTACTGTAGCTCCAAAACCAGCCTGAAAAAAACACATAAAGCTGGAAACAAAGTTTGCCATTTCACTTATTTCAATCTGGATTCTTAAGTAACTGCTTGCAGGAACCCCTCCAGAGAACTGTGTTTTGAAAAGGTTGTTTTGAAGGTCATCTTTACAGAAAAAGATAATTATTTCGTCAGTTCTTGAGGTGAATTCATCTATGTTTTTCTCTTTCTGGTCGCCTTGAGACTATCTACAGTTAGCTAAGGACAGTGATTATGATAATTCATGGGTAGCTAATTAGCATTTCCCAGATTCTGAACTCTCAGTAAAGTTAGGAGAAACTACTTTTGCTTCTTAATTTCCAGTGCCTGCCACTGAAATGGTCAGAACTGGAAGTCGAGCAGCAAAATGAAGGCTATATCAAATGTCTATTGCTCTTTAAAATGACAACTGTTGGGTTAACAAGTCACAAATTGGCAAAACTAATCTAACTCATGAGGTCAATGAAACTTCAGAAGTTATTTCTGTTTCCCTGCTCCATTTAACCTTCCACACAACCTACCTCATTGGATCATTTCGATATTAAGCACTGGGAGAAAATCTCTACAATTCTTGACAACACTCTCAGAGGTTCCTTATAGACCTTGTATACCCTTACACTAGAGTATTCTTAGCATATACAGCGGTACCTCGGGTTACAAACACCTCAGGTTACAAACACTTTGGGTTACAGACTCCACTCACCCGGAAATAGTACCTCGGGTTAAGAACTTTACCTCAGGATGAGAACAGAAATCGTGCGCCGGCGGCGTGAGGCCCCAATAGCTAAAGTGGTACCTCAGGTTAAGAACGGTTTCAGGTTAAGAATGGACCTCCGGAACGAATTAAGTTCGTAACCAGAGGTACCACTGTATGTTGCCGTTGTAGCTCAGCAGCCTTTCAGTCACCAGAAACCTCAGGCCATTTTACCCAAACCACTCCCACATGCTCCACGCCTGACATTAAGTGTAGAGCAGGCAGAGAGATAATAATAATAATAATAATAATAATAATAATAATAATAATAATAATAATTTATTTATACCCCACCCATCTGGCCAGGTTTCCCCAGGCACTCTGGGCAGCTTCCAACAGAAATATTAAAATACACTAATTTCTTAAATATTAAAAGCTTCCCTAAACAGGGCTGCCTTCAGATGTCCTCTAAAAGTCTGGTAGTTTTTTTTTTCTTTTTGACATCTGGTGGGAGGGCGTTCCACAGGGTGGGTGCCACTACTGAGAAGGCCCTCTGCCTGGTTCCCTTTAACTTGGCTTCTCGCAGCGAGGGAACCGCCAGAAGGCCCTCAGCACTGGACCTCAGTGTCCGGGCAGAGCGATGGAGGTGGAGATGCTCCTTCAGGTATACTGGACCGAGGCCATTTAGGGCTTTAAAGGTCAGCACCAACACTTCGAATTGTGCTCAGAAACTTACTGGGAGCCAATGCAGGTCATTCAAGACCGGTGTTATGTGGTCTCGGGCGGCTGTTCCCCGTCACCAGTCTAGCTGCCGCATTCTGGATTAATTGTAGTTTCCGGGTCACCTTCAAAGGTAGCCCCACATAGAGCGCATTGCGCATGGTTTAAGAAAGCAGGAACGAACTCCCCACACATCATCTGTTTGGTGGAAAGTTCAGCCCTGCTTGGTTCAGGCACACCTGCAACTTCCCACGAGGAACGGTGTGGTGCACCCACATCCTACAGAAAGCAGGCCTGAACAAAGACATGCACACAAAGAAACAAGCATCATCTGATGTACAAGGAGTTCTCTGTTCTCTAGCATTTAGAAATCATACGTCTGACTGAACCCACTATGCATATTACTAATTATATATCCACAGAAGAAAGGAGGCAGACCTGTAATAATTTTATTTGAAATGTACTGATTATTGGAGAAGCAAACCACAAATTTCAATATATAAAGAATAAAGCTTTTGAAATATTATGCATTCTTTATTTTGTAACTTCGGTCCTATGCCTTATGTAAGTTTGATTGACATCAATATGACTTTCTTTTGTGCAGACACGGAAACCCTCCCCTATGAATCTGGACCTGAAATGGCAAGGAAAAGTGTGGGCACATGGTGGGTGAGTGGTAAACAAGCACATGTGACACTGCACAAAATTATTGCTAATTACTGAGTTTCTTTGTCAAGGTATTGTCATCATTAAAAAAGAGAGAGAATACAATGTAGGAAAGAAGATAGGAAAGTAGTGACAAAAAGAAAGCATAAAGTCACTCAGATACCACAATTCTTCTTACAAGCTGATCCTTGGTGTTCAGCTCTGGCCTCAGCACAATAATATAGAGCTTCGGGAGGAATATGCAACCCAGCAATCCTACACTAGAGGCCAAGATGGAGAAGATCTCCACAGCCACCATATATTTCCCCTTGGTGCTCAAGTAGGTGGGGACAAAGGACACCCAAACACTGCAAAAGACCAGCATGCTGAAGGTGATGAGCTTGGCTTCATTGAAAGTATCAGGCAACTTCCGGGCAAAGAAAGCCACAGTGAAGCTGATGATGGCCAGAAGACCCATGTAGCCCAGGACAGTATAAAACATGGGGGCTGATCCTTCATTGCACTGCACAATGATTTGGGTAGTCTGTGAATGCATGTCAAACTCTGGGAAGGGAGGAGAGGTTGCCAACCACAGTGCACAGATGCCAGTTTGAAGAAGAGTGCAGAGGATGACGACTGACACTGCCAGCCTCTTCCCCACCCATTTCCTCATCCTGTTTCCTGGCTTGGTGGCCATGAAGGCCAGAACCACAGTGATGGTTTTTGCCAACACGCAAGAAACAGCCAGGGAGAAGATGATTCCAAACACTGTTTGACGGAGAAGGCAGGTCACCTTTGCAGGCTCCCCAATGAATAAGAGGGAGCAGAGAAAGCAAAGCAATAAGGAAATGAGGAGGGTGCAGGTGATGTTCCAGTTGTTGGCCTTGATGATGGGAGTCTCCTGGTGTTGAATGAAGATCCACATTATCACAACGGTGATCAGGGAAAGGAAAACAGCTGATGAAACTAGAATTATTCCCAAGGGTTCTCCGTGTGATAGGTAGATTATATGCTTAGGCATGCACTGATCCTGGTTCTTGTTAGGATGCTGATCGTCAGAGCACTTTTCACAATGATCCGCATCTGAAAAAATTGAGTTTTAATAATTTAAAATGTTTATGCACCCTCTCAACTTATATAGCATTTATCACTTAATATATTTGCACGAAATATGTCTGTGAACATATTTCTATTGGAGAGATTTTGAAAAGAAATAAAATATGACAACCATAAAGCAGAACTTTGCTGTAAACAGATGGATGATGATGCCACTGGATGTTTAATCCCCATTGAATACTGATTTAACATGTTGTACCATTAATCAAATTTTGGATGCCTAAAGGGGGATACAACATTGTATTGATCCATTTAAAATTTAGGCTTATTGCATCCCCCACAACAAAAAGACACACAATTGAAATCCAAAAGGGAAAAAAGCAGTAGCAATATAAATAAGATCCACATAAATATATCAAAAATAACTTCCAACAGTCCCCAAAATTTTAAACAATTTTTATTATTTTTCAAAAAGTTCCAGGTAGCCTAAGTAATTTAATATCCTTGGGTGATATTAAAGCCTCCCTTGGGAAGTTGTTGTCTTGCCAGCCTGCCACTACTTGAAAAGTCCCTCTCTTTGCTGCTTGCTCACCTTTACTAATTTGGCAGAGCAGGGCCTTTGAAGACGATCTGGAGGTTCAGGTAGATACATATGAATGGATGTGATCTTTCAAGTAACCTGTCCCCAAGCCCTTTTGAGAAAGATCCTTTTACTGATAATTCCATTATAATTCCAAACTCATTCAGTCTCTACTTACCTGTCAGCTTTGAAATCATTCCCTCAGAGCACTGGGGACAGTCATAGCAGCAAATCTGTTCCCCCTGTTTCACGATCCTTTTGTGTCCAGGGTGGCAGCTCTCAACACATGTGGATTTAGGAAGGATCTATTACCGTAACACCCAGAAATAAAGATTTGAGGATGCAAGATAATAATAAGATATCTTTATTGTCATTGTCCCCTTGCGGGAACAATGAAATTACTCGGTTGCTACATCCACTCAGATAAAGCATTCCGCACAATCCAAAATTACAAAACCCAATTAAAAACAGTAAATATAATACAAATCACAAGTAAAATAAGATGACTTCAAAGTCTAGGCTTTCCATTTAAGGCCAAAATCGCTCTAGAGAAGAAACTGTTCCTGAGACCAGTGATATGACACCTTTAACCCACAATCCTAGCTAGACCTTGCAGGGCTCCTGATTTGGACTGCTATCATATATACATATATATACCCACCAGGTATGGATAGATAAATGCCAAGTGTGGGGTAGATAAAGACATAGCTGCAAAGGAACAATTGAGAGCAAATAGTGCTTGAATTTGTCACCTTACGAATGTAATTTTAACTGAGATGGTTTCCACTTAGAAACTCCAAACTCCAAAGCACTGATCAATCGGTTGGCAATAACTTCACATCCCACCCCCGGGTGTCAGGGATTGGTAGTTCTCTAATTAAAAAACATTTTTAAAAAACGCTGCTGCCTTCCCCAGTGTTTCTAATCTTGGGTGGCTTTAGTATATTCAAGAACCAAAGGTCTTGCATCACAATTCAAAGTGTTGGTGCTGACTTTTAAAACCCTAAACAACCTCTGTCCTGTATACCTGAAGGAGCATCTCCACCCCCATCATTCACTGAGGTCCAGCTCCGAGGGCCTTCTGGTGGTTCCCTCACTGCAAGAAGCGAGGTTAAAGGGAACCAGGCAGAGGGCCTTCTGTGGAATGCCCTTCCATCAGATGTCAAGGAAATAGACAACTATCTGACTTTTAGAAGCCATCTGAAGACAGCACTGTTTAGGGAAGTTTTTAATGTTTGATGTTTTATTCTGTTTTTAATCTGTTGGGAGCCGCCCAAGGTGGCTGGGGAAATCCAGCCAAATGGGCGGGGTATAATTTATTTATTTATTTTTGGTTGTTATGCAAATCCCACCTAAAATATATGCATAGGACTGGGGCAGGACAGGGTTTACCTGAGGCCAGCCCACCTATGAGGAGGCAAGGTGAGGTGACGTCCTCAGGTGCCAGGTTGCATAGGGGCAGCAGATTCAGCTCCTAGCAATGCTTTACCTATTGCTGCTGCTGCTGCTGCTGCTGCTACTACTACTACCATGGTGACAATGATGCCTATGGTGTGCTCCTTGGAGGCTGGGTCTACCCCCACCTTGGCAGCCCCCACCCTGACACAATGCTGCCTCCTCAATGGCTTCTTGGCAAACAGAAGGTGTTGCTGGCCTCCTCCCACCCTTGATCCTGGTGTAGATCTTCACTCAGCCCTTCTTCCCTGGCTGTGTATGTGTGTGGGGTGTGTGTGTGGATTTCGTGGCTTGCTTCAGATACCAAAATGTATTGGGCTGGCCATGGGTTTACCCTACTCCTATGTGTAGCCAAGACTAGGCAGAACTTGGTTTGGGGGCCATCCATAAAGCAATAGTTCTGGAAGATACTAGTGATTCCCACCTGCTTAAACCTCTGGTTCCACACAACAGCACTTTCATTGACAGAGAATTGTTTCCCTTCAGAAGCCTGTTGGTTAATCCTTCCGACACGGATTCTGTGGATGGACTGATTGGGGAATATGACTGTGTTGATGATATCATATCCGGTTACTAATTTTCCATGTTCGTTGAAAAATATTTCTTCCCCAGCAGTGTTGTTGAAGCGGATCTGTTTCAGAAAGTAGTGTAGCTAGATTGGGTGAGAAAATAACATAAACTCAGGCCAGTGTTGGGAAAGGGTTATTATGGTTCCTCTGGAATTCTCTGTCTTGTCTTTTTGCCACGCTAAGATCATACTCGTTCTTACTCATGTATGATGGATGCAGGTTATAGATAACAAAATGCTTACCACCTTGCATATTTGACAGGAAGATGTAATTTGACAGAGTTATGGTTTCATGCACTGAACTAGAAAACACTGGCAAAATAGTGTAATTCGTGGCTGAAAGGAAAAATGAAGCCAATGATTCTTACAAGAGCGCAACGTTTACAAAGTGCAGCCACCTGCTAGATGGTATCTGAAATGTTAATTCATTTAGTTGTGAATATCACTGTGTGGTACAATTGATAGAGGACTCATCAATCATATTCATCCCATTTTTTTGCAGCGGGGAACCCCGGTACACTGCAACCCCTTACACACCCCACTCTTTAGTAAATGCCACATGCACTCACACTGCCCAACACTGAACAGTCCCCAGAGCCAGCCCACCCATGAGACAGGGTGAGACATCCACCTTGAGCAGCAGAAGCATAAGAGGCGTTGCCTTGTGTACCCCACATTTTCCTGCCCAAGAAGTTCAAAAGCACACAGTGTGGCACATTTGCTTGTGCATATTTTTTTTCCCTTCAAATTTTGTGTAAACCTGAAGGATAAAAAAGAAAAATACATATTATTGCACCCACATCCAATCTCTGAGCGGTGTGAGATTCCAGGGGTTCCAAGCACTTACCAAGGGTTCATCTTTCCTTTGGGAATGAGGCACAGAAGAAACTGTGGTGTCTTTATGATATGTGGTTTATTTACATATATATACAACCTGAGGCTACGATGGAGGGGTTCACAGCATTTTTTTAAAAAAGGGTCTTGTTCCTCCCATACCTGCGCTGGTTTGCTTTCAAACTGCTAGGTTGGCAGGAGCTGGGACAAAGCAACGGGAGCTCAACCTGTCGCACGAATCTGATCAGCAAGCCCAAGAGGCTCAGTGGTAGACCACAGCACCACCCGTGTCCCAATGCAACATGAATAAAGAATATGACAAACTTTTCCAATCCACTCCCAATTGTCCCAGTAATTTAGGGTGAACGCACCCCTGTGAATACACCCTTCCAGTGTTTGAGGCAGCAGTACCAGCTGAAGTGGGGGAGAGTGCTAATGAACTCATTCTGCTTGTGGGCTTCCCATAGGCAACTGGTTGGCCACTGGGAGAACTGGATGTTGGACTAGATGAGACACAAGAGGCATGAGAATCCTACCTGCCATGGGTAAACATTTGAAAGGTTCCATGTGGCTCCGTCTCCTGTTGTCTTATGCTTAGATCTTGATGAAAACATGGCATGGAGAGCATGTGCTACAGCATAGACAGCATTGTAAATACTGTAGCTCTGACCAGACATTCCCATTTCAAACACAGCTCCAGGGAGGCTCCACAGCTTCTCTTCCCCAGTACAATTTTTTGCATTTATTCGATAAATGTTGTAAGTGGGAAATGAGCAGCTGAATGCAGTGGACCAGAACCAATGGATGAAATAAAGCATCATTTGATTAGGATTTAAAGTCTTAAGGAACTGCTCATATTCTGCCACATTAGTAGCATGGAGTGTGATGGACAATGTGCCATTAAAAGATTTTGGTGTGAACATATCAATAATGGGTACAGATGCAAAATCCCACTGAGTTGTAATGATCCAAACCCGCTCTATTGGTTTCATTTTAAAATTTTCTTGTAATGACAGAACCATCCGTAAGACCTCCATAGACCGTGAATTCCCGTGAACAAGAATCACATTGGTTTTGCTTGATGAAAGACTAGATGTTATGCTTTCCATTGTCTTCTTAATTTGCATTGTAATTCTACTGCTCTCCTTCAGTGTTGGAATTATTTCCTTAAGAGCAATACAAATGTTGTTCTGCAGCAGGGAAGGCAAGAGAATCCTCAAAAACAATTCTCCACTATCGTCATCTGAAACAATAAGACCAATCCAGGTCCATCCAAAATGATGAAGCAGTTGAATAATCCCAACATACTGAGGAATTTCACTAGGGATTATCTGATAGACAAAAGGAAACTGTGTTTTGTCATTCAGGGCAGGGTCAAATGAGCCATAACTGAGCTAGGAAGAATGACAATAATATTTTTTTAGACTCAGTAGCAAACTCTGATTATTCATCCATTTAAATTATTTGTTTCAATAGTCAAGAAAGATAAAAGATTGAGCTCATATATATAGAACCACATACAGTTTAAAAAGAATAATTTAGGCGAAGGAAATCTGGTTCTGAAGACTGGAAGATGGGCAGGAAGCTACTTCTCCACCTTGAAGGCTTGCCATGATTTGGTTGGCGTGTGATTAGTTTTCATATATTTTTATTTCCATGGTATTGAGCAGGCACCCCCAAACTGCGGCCCTCCAGATGTTTTGGCCTACAACTCCCATGACCCCTAGCTAAGAGGACCAGTGGTCAGGGATGATGGGAATTGTAGTCCAAAACATCTGGAGGGCCGAAGTTTGAGGATGCCTGGTATTGAGTCTCCTGCACATCACTTACAGTGATTAAGCAGTGTACAAATAGTATACAAATTGTAGAAACAAAAATTTGACTATTTTGCCACACACTCTGAATAAAGCATCACAGAAGGTTGGGAATAAAAGCAGCAATGAAGAAGGGTGGGAAGTCAGCTTTTAAATGTGTATTAAATTTGAGATTAATTTGTTTTAAAAATTGTGAAATTCAATAAAAAAGTAACTGGTAAAAAAAGAGATTATGCTGGCCAAACCGCTCAAACAGGTTTCTGCTGTAAAAGTGTAACTGCTTCCTGTTCATTCACATGGATTAATGGTGAGTCCTTCTGGATTTGCACAACATCCGGGCTGCAAAGGATACATCTTCCTATGCAATGATATGCTTCCCTGTAATTAGCCAGAGTTGAACAGGAGCTGTGCAAAGCTATTAAGCAGAGTCTTTTGGCCACTCCAATTGTGAGCATGGGAAGGATATGAATAGCAAGAAAAATATATCTTCTCCACGAATCCCCCTAGTAGGTTGCATACAGACAGACACACCTGTGGCATCTTGTAGACATTTAAGATATGGGGCATCTGCCTGGAGTTATGAGAGGTGAGCCCACCTATGATGGCCATTAGATTGTATGTATTGCCACAGATATAGTTCAGGGGACTCCCTTGTCTTTTGAATAGAACATCCATAGTCTCAGAACATGATCCCATTTGATTGCGAGCACTTTGAGCAAAGATGGAAGACATTGTTGTGTTAGGTAAGAGGTGGGCATTCCTGTTGATCTCATTCGTGACAAATGCATAGACGAGGGCTTGGTGGTAGTGATTTGGCAGTATGCTGCAATGACATTTCAATGTAGACTCAGGAATTTCACATATCCCTTAATTTAAAATACATACAATCAACTAAATTCTCTAGTAGATGCTGTTTTTGAACTAGCAGGTATTACCTGCTTAAGTTTCACATATCTTCAGCCTTTTAAATATTATCCTCTCAATGTGTTTCTTTTTCAGATTTCATGTGTTTTATTTGAAGACAGTGATTCATTAGCTGTGTTTGCATGAAATGGAAGTATTCTGCTTTGAGGTAGTGCTCTCTTCCTAAGCATTTTCCTTTCTCTCTAATAATAAATGAGTGGATGGGGAAAGACACACAAACCTTTCTCTGCTTCCTGCCATTAGAAAAGGACTGGTAAATCATTTTTAGCTGTCCTTCTTCATAGCTCTTTTACTAAGTGGAATAGTAAGCCAGTAAATAACAACAACAACAACAACAACAACAACAACAACAACAACAACAACAACATTACTTAGACCCCACCCATCTGGCTGGGTTTCCCCAGCCACTCTGGGCGGCTTCCAACGAAATATTAAAAATACGATAAAACATCAAACATTAAAAACTTCCCTAAACAGGGCTGCCTTCAGATGTCTTCTAAAAGTTAGATAGTTGTTCATTTCTTTGATATCTGATGGGAGGGCATTCTGCAGGGCGGGTGCCACTACCAAGAAGGCCCTCTGCCTGGTTCCCTGTAACCTCACTTCTCGCAGTGAGGGAACCTCCAGAAGGCCCTCGGAGTGTGTCTGGGCTGAACGATGGGGGTGGAGACGCTGCTTGATATTACAGGTGTGGTCTTGCCTGACTGATGAATCCTCTCTACAATGAAAATCTCTCAAATCAAATGGAAGAGTTACTATGAAACTATCCCATGAAAGTGTCCACCTTTTTTTTTTACACTGTAACATTTTTCATTATCTGTATTTGTTTCTCCAAGCTGAACCTTTTGAACTGAAACACACTGAAAGCTGTGGATTATTTTTAAGGAAGTTAAGATTAGTAGGAATTTACCTAATGAAGGAATTTCATTTCAAAGCCCTGTGATGTAGCATCTGTGCTGTTTAAATGTAAGTGTGGAAGGCTCAGCTTCTGCATCAAGGTAGAAACTTTGGTACCAGATGCATTTAAAAATTATGCCATTTTCAAGAGACTTTATCTCATGCACAATCACCATTATTTGATGAATGAGAAATGTAATTGGAAGCCTTGTGATGTTGCAGCAAGTCTGCTGGGTTGTACTGTGGAAAGCGTGGCTTCAAAAGTAATCAGTTATTAAGTCAAAATTGATAAATTGCACTGGCTGTTGGGGAGTGGCTGTAGCTCCATGGCAGAGCCCCTGGTTTGCATGCAGAAGGTCCCACCTTTAATTCCTGGCATCTCCAGGAAGAGCTGGGAATACCCCCTCTGTGAAACCTTGGACACACACTGCCAATCAGTGTTGACAATCAGCAACTAGATTTGCTAATAATAATAATAATAATAATAATAATAATAATAATAATAATATATTTATACCCTGCCCATCTGGCTGGGTTTCCCCAGCCACTCTGGGCGGCTTCCAACAGAAATATTAAAATACACTAATTTCTTAAAAATTAAAAGCTTCCCTAAACAGGGCTGCCTTCAGATGTCCTCTAAAAGTCTGGTAGTTGTTTTTCTTAGGGATAACCTAGTGATAACCTCACTAGGTACAGTTTAAGTCATCATCGTATGTCGTTCGTATTACCATAACTTAGTTTGCAATACAATTACTTCTGAAAGCAAAGCAGGATAAAAAATTGAGCAAATAACTAAAACCTATTATACATCATACATTTTGCAGAAATGGGGAAAATGTATGAATGGTTTCAATATTCCCAAACATGATTTTCATTCATAGGGGACAGAACTTCAAGGACTTAAATTCATTGGTCTTGTTGCAATTCCCATTTCTTAAAATTTTGCCGCAGGCATACCGTAGCAGTATCTTTTAAAACCTGAAACAATGAATCACTTTGTTATATTCACACTAAGCTACTGAACTGTTATTTTAATTCAGTCAATGGACTCATTTGCTATAAAGGTTTACTTACTAGGCTCTCATATCTGGATCTGGAGTTGTCTTGTATGTGATCTCATTAAACTCGTGAATAAAGAAAGAGACAAATTCACCGACAAAGATGTTCTCTGGAATGCCATAGTCATCACGAACCTTTGTCTGCTGACCCAATCCATTGCCGGCATTCTTGCTGACAATTTGAGGCAGCTGGAGCAGCAAAAGGAGCAGCAGCAATGACGTCCACCTGGCTACCATTAAATCTTGCCCGCAGCTGGGCACATACATTGTGACAGATACACAGAACCGGAGGAGCTCCAAGACCCCCCTGATAATGGTACAAGGGGTTTAAACCAACCTTCAACAAGGCATTTAACAAGGTTTTGCTATGCCCTCCCCTCCTGCCCAAGGCTGAATGGATTTACTGAAAAATATTCCTGGAGCGGACTAGGAGTGCTGATGGAGTTGCAGTGAAAAAAGAATGAACTGCTGCCAAGCAGATCTGGCAAAGAGGCTGAATTTGAGGGAAAATCTTGTTTCTAATTGTGTGCCAAGGAAGAACTCCAGAGTGGAATTCTAATGGGGCAGTTTGTATACATTCTGTGATTTATTTATGGCTGCCGCTCGTACGCTAGTCAGTAAACAGTGGAAGAAATAGAATGTGACCTTGTACCATCCAGATAAACACTGCAAAGAACCGAACAATGGAAGATAGTAATTTACTCTCCCAGCACACCAGGCCTGGGACAGCAATGTATGTGAAGGACTACAAACATGAAATGGATTACTTATTTACAAGATGTAACGGAGGTGCTGTCTGTAAGGTGAAAAAAGCGGCCAGCTGGAAGAATGTCTGAAGGATGTCAACTGGACTTTAAATAAGAAATGATGCGGCTATGCAAGGAAATGATGATGACCATATGTTCGGAACCTGAGCAGGAAACCTGATTTTAAGAAACTGCATTAAATATTCCAATCAAAGTTAGGTTTGACAGACCCATTCAGAAAAGCTTTGAATGAAAAATGGTTTGAAAAATTATCTTTATACATGGAGAGCAGCATGACAGGATTGTCTGTGTTTTTTCTTCTTCTTATAGCAATGGGATCCCAACTCAATTACATGAGGATAGTGGTTTTGATAATTGCAGGGTAGATAATTTCCTTTTCCAATATACTAAACTCTCAACAAAGTAGGCAAAAACTTATTTATCAATTTCATATCCAATCCCTGCTAATGAAAAAGCTACTGCACAAATTCAAGGCATATTATAGGAACACCTGAACTTGGGGCCAATGCACACATTTGGAATCATAAAAACTGTCACTGAATGACCACATACACAACCCACTCACAACCCAGATAACATCACAGTGCAAACCTTTTTTTTTGCCAACTAATAATTGTTTTTCATTTTTTTTAAAAAAAATTAACAAGAAATTAATTCAAATTTAATACAAATTTAAAAGTTGACTTCCTGCCCCTGCTACCTTGATGTTTCACTTCCCAGCCTTATTTGATGCTCAATATTACACACATTTCAAAAAACTAAACATGTTTTAGCATTTTAACCTTAATTTTTCTATTTTCCTTTACTTCATTTTCCATTGGCTGCTCTTTTTAAATTCCTGATAAACTATTACAGAAGCATAGCATATTCCCAAATATCAAGAAGTGTTACTCTTCACTTTGTGAGCCTATGTAAATCTTTAGTTATAAATCAATAATACATACATACTGTACATACAACCTCCCACTGTTTTTCATGGAGAAATATCTGACTGGTTCTAATACACACAAACTCCTATCCAGTCCCAGCATTCCATTCCTGCCCAAAGGCTTTAAGTTTATATGTTCTCTGTCCTATCCGTATGCCCATTGTTTTATCTTCCTCCCTATTCTTTCTTGCAAGTACTTCCAATACCAGATTGAATAGTAGTGGCATAGCTGCCAAGTATCCCGTATCCACCGGGAAAACCCCTTTTTTCTTACCGTTTCCCGGCGGTCTCCCGTTTGGCGGAAAATCCTGGTATTTTCCCTTAAATCGGGATACTTGGCAGCTATGACTGTGGAGGAGAATGCAATTGTTACCTGGCCATTTTTCTGGTGCCGCTTTGCCCTTCTATGGGCACCAGAAAATGGCGGCGCTGGCGCCGGAAGTCGCTTTTACGTGTTTCCGGTCATGCGCGGAAGCGACTTCTGGCGCCGCCATTTTCTGGTGCCCATAGAAGGGCAAAGTGCCACCGGAAGTTGCGTCACGCAACTTCCGGTCATGTGCACGCTGCCGATCCCGGATCTTTACGACCCGGACTTATCTTGTACCTTTTTGAAATTCAGATGTGATTCTTTTTCCTTACAAGCTGATCTCTACTGTTCAGTTCAGGCCTCAGAACAATAATGTACAATTTGGGGAAGAAGATGCAGCCCAGCAAACCTACACTAGAGGCTAAAATGGAGAAGATCTCCACAGCCACCATGTATTTTCCTTTGGTGCTCAAGTAGGTTGGGACAAAGGATATCCAAACACTGCAGAACACTAACATGCTGAAGGTGATGAGCTTGGCTTCATTGAAAGTATCAGGCAGCTTCCGGGCCAAGAAAGCCACAGTGAAGCTGATGGTGGCCAGAAGACCCATATAGCCCAGGACAGTATAAAACATGGGGCCTGATCCTTCATTGCATTGCACAATGATTTGGGCAGCCTGCGAATGCATGTCAAACTCTGGGAAGGGAGGAGAGGTTGCCAACCACAGTGCACAGATGCCAGTTTGAAGAAGAGTGCAAAGGATGATGACTGACACTGCCAGCCTCTTCCCCATCCATTTCCTCATCCTGTTTCCTGGCTTGGTGGCCATGAAGGCCAGAACCACAGTGATAGTCTTTGCCAACACGCAAGAAACAGCCAGGGAAAAGACAATCCCAAATATGGTTTGACGGAGAAGGCAGGTCACCTTCCCAGGCTTTCCAATGAATAGGAAGGAGCAGAGAAAGCAAAGCAATAGGGAAATGAGGAGGGTGCAGGTGATGTTCCAGTTGTTGGCCTTGACAATGGGAGTCTCCTGGTTTCGAATGAAGACCCACATTACCACTAGTGTGATCAGAGAAAGGAACAGAGCAAATGAAGCCAGAATTATTCCCAAGGTCTCTCCATATGATAAATAGATGATATGCTTAGGGATGCAGTGGTCCTGGTTCTTGTTTGGGTGCTGGTCCTCAGGGCACTTGTTGCAATGGTCTGCATCTGAAAGTTATAAGACTCAAGAATGTAAAAGTGCAAATAAATCTCCTTAAAACTAGAGGGCATCAACTTCTCAATACACCTGTGGATCTATTTCTCCAGAAAAAGAGGAATGGAATGCTTCATTTTATTATAGAAGAACTGGCATGATAATCCTAATTCAGATTTTATTTTGATACAGGGATGACAGTGGCACTGAATCATTCAATTTATTTGGTGTTAATAATTAGGAACCGCACACATTCTGCCCAGAATGTTATTTGGTATGCTGTAGCATTCATGCAAAATAGAAAATTTAAATGAGACTATATAATTAAATCCTAATTGTTTATTAGGCTTTTCTTCAATATTTCACCGGAACATTCCATTAAGGAGCATGTAAAATATGCATAGTATGACTCTAACTACAAATTACCAGGTGGGCAGAGTACTCCTGCACTCAAGTCCTGCTTGCATGCTTCCCAAAGCCATCTAGTTGGCCACTGTGAAAACACAATACTGGACTAGATGGGACAGAACCAGCAAGCTCTCCTTATGTTCTCAAGCACACTGGAGTGGTTAAATTTGATAATTCATATGTTCTCTTCTTATTTCTAGGAAGTAGTCCACAACAGGAGAGGAATCTTTCAAGAATTCCAGTCCACAATTCCAGTCCACTAAGTATCAGACCTTTCAGTCCACTAGGTCAACACAATGCTGTTTATTTCCTTGACATCTGATGGGAGGGTATTCCACAGGGCAGGCATGACTACCAAGAAGGCCCTCTGTCTGGTTCCCTGTAACCTCATTTCTCTCTGTGAGGGCACCACCAGAAGTCCCTTGGAGCTAGATCTCAGGGTCCTGGCTGAATGACAGGGCTTAATTAAGTTCACAGGGCCTCTTAAGTTTCACTAATCTACATATGCCAAGTGGTCATCTGTAAGGTAACCTGATGCAAAATAATAATAATAATAATAATCATCATCATCTCACTGGGAGATCTGTTTTGTAATTTGTAGGAATCGGATCTTTAGTGTAATCCCCTCCCCAGGACTCATCTCTGTTACCTTTTCAATCCCTATTGAATTTCTTCCTGTTCCAGTAATCCTTTTAAATCAGGACTTTATCCAAGTCTATTTTTGAATTGGAGTTGAAGTTACTATTTTTGAAAGCACGTTTAGTTATTTTAATAAATAAATAAAATAAGTAAGTAAGTAAATAAATAAATAAATAAATAAATGTCTGTCTTCACTTGGATATTGACTAGAGAGAAAGAAATCTATAGCACAGATCACTGTCCAAATAGCTCAATGTGTGCATAGACTCTATGAAACGTCTGAAGTGATATGAAATTATCTGCATCCACATCAAATAAATAGTGTAATGGTGTGACCAGTAAGTGATGAACATGCATGTGTAAATCAGCCCTTTGAGCCCATTTAATATCACTGGCCTCTGGGCTCATGGAACAGTGGAATCTCTACTTACCCATTAGTTTTGAAACTGTTCCTTCAGAGCACTGAGAGCAATCGTGGCAACAAATCTGTTTCCCCTGACGCAAAATCCTACTGTGTCCAGGACGGCAACTCTCAACACATGTGGATTGTGGTAGGTCCTATTAATATCCAGAAAGAATGGATTTACATTGTAGACCAATGATGAGCTGACTTTAAAATGGCAGGTTTCTTAATTTGACCTGCCCCATGTCATGAGACAAAGGTTCTTAAGATCAGAAGCAGTAAGGCAAGGCACCAAGGATTCCCTGCCCAAGCTGCTTCAGGTTGTGGTGGATGTTCTCCTGGAGACACCTAGTTTGGTGCTCCTAGGGGATTTTAATATCCATGCCGACATGACCTTACAAGGGGCCGCTCGGGACTTTGTGGAAAGCATGGCTTCCATGGGGCTGTCCCTGAATAAGTCTGGCCCAACTCATAGCCGCGGACATGCCTTGGACCTGGTGTTTACCTCTATGGATGTTGGTGATCTGACACTAAGTAAAAGCAAAACTAAAGAAGTGCCATGGTCAGATCACTACCTGGTGCAACTGGACTTCTCCGCGACCCTTCCCCTCTGCAGGGAGGTGGGACCGATTTGGATGGTCTGCCCCCGCCACTTAATGGATCCAAATGGTTTCCAGAGAGTGGTAGGGGATGCTTTATCCCATGTTGATGGCCTTTCAGTCGATTCCCTAGTGGCCCGCTGGAATGTGGAGTTAGCCAGGGCTATTGACTGTTTGGCTCCAAAGCGCCCTCTCCGATTGCATGGAGCCCGGACAGCCCCGTGGTTTTCCACGGATCTGAGAGCAATGAAACAATTGCTGAGACGGTTAGAGCTCCGGTGGCTGATAACTCATTCTGAAGTTGACCGGACATGGGTTAGAGCTCAATGTCGAGCCTACCAAGTGGCGGTAGCGACGGCGAAGAAGACTTTCTTCATCGCCTCTATTGCATCTGCAGAAAACAGCAGCAGGAGAATTTTTCAGGTGGTTTGCAGTTTAGTGGAACCACCTGCTCCATCGGGGCCCAGTACGGGCCGCATGATCTCCTGCAATGATTTTTGCAAAGTTTTTTGCAGATAAAATTGCTCAGATTCGGGAAGAGGTAGACTCCACTGTGGGAGCAGGGCCGGGGTGGGAGAGCGCTACAGTCCTGTCTAGTCCAGTTGCGTGGGATTAATTCCAATCTGTTACCTCCAAGGATGAGGACAGGCTGCTTGGACGAGTGAAACCAACCACCTGTCTCCTTGATCCTTGCCCATCCTGGCTTATAAAAGCTAGCCGGGAAGTGCTGGGCAATGGACTTTGCAGGTTGGTGAATGCTTCTCTCTGTGAGGGAGCCTTCCCAGACCCGCTGAAAGAGGCGGTTATTAAACCATCTTTAGGTGCAACCAATATGGCCAACTATCGCCCAGTCTAAAATCTTCCATTCTTGGGCAAGGTGATTGAGCGAGTGGTTGCTGAACAACTCCAGGCACGCCTGGAAGAAGTGGGCCATTTGGATCCCTTCCAGTCGGGATTCAGGCCTCACCATGGGACTGAAACTGCCTTGGTCGCACTGGTTGATGATCTCCGGCAGGCTAGGGACAAAGGTGAGAGCTGTTTCCTAGTTCTGCTGGATCTCTCAGTGACTTATGGTCGATGGACCATAACATCCTTCAGGACCATCTAGAGGGGTTGGGAGCTGGGGGCACTGTCATACAGTGTCCAGGGCAGCTGTCTATCAGCTCCATCTGGTACGCAGGCTGAGACCCTACCTGCCTGCAGACTCTCTCGCCAAAGTGGTGCATGCTCTAGTTATCTCCTGCTTGGACTACTGCAATGAGCTCTACATGGGGCTACCTTTGAAGGTGACCCGGAAACTACAACTAATCCAGAATGCGGCAGCTAGACTGGTGACTTGGAGCTAGCTGTCAGAGGACACATCCCTTGTAGATACATTTGCTGTAAGTGTGTGTGTCTATGAATGAGAGCTCTCTACCTTTGTTTTCTCAGCTGTATTCAATAAGCATTGCATTTTGAATTCTCCCCATATAAGGTTATCACACAATTATTTCAGGTTGTGTATAGATTGAGTATATTGAGTAGATTGAGTAGCCTCATGGTCTAGCTAGCCACTTGTCACAGCAGAAGTAATGACATCCTTTTGCCTTAATTATTTTTTGATATTGCTCAGACCGTCTCCGGTTCAAAGAGGTTCCAAGCAGGTTTTTAAAAAGGATTTCTGATGCTTATTCTTAAAATATCTGCACAGTATGACCTTTAAACCATTCCTTGGTGGAATCAGGAACAGCCAAATTTGGTCTTGGACGCATAAAGAGATCAGTAGGCTCTGGAAAATAATAGTAATTTCCACCTGGTTAAACTTGTGGTTCCACACAACAGCACTTCCATTGATGGTGAGTTTCTTCCCTTCAGGAGCCTGTGGGTCCACCCTTCCAACACGGACTCTATGGATGGACAGATTGGAAAAGGTGACAGTGTTGACAATATCATATCCAGTTGCCAACTCTCCATTTTCATCAAAAAATATTTCTTCCCCAGCACTATTGTTGAAGTGGATGAGCTTCAGAAAGGAGTGAAGCTTGATTGGAGAAGGAAAGACATGAATTGAGGCTTTGCTCTCTTTCTTTCAAGCAAAGAAACAGCATTCCAACACTCTATTCAACTTAGCAATGTTCACAGTGGAGTGGATTCTAAAGCACAGTCATCTTGCTTCACATAAAATGGAGTCTTTCCTTCACTGGATACCTCCCATGTGACCAATGCTAGGCAATCACATAAGAACTACTAGAGAACTCTCTAGAATTCATTTACCAACCAATCAAATTTAAACACACAGTAATGCATATTAGGGGCACGGGTAGCACTGTGGTCTAAACCACTGAGCCTCTTGGGCTTGCCAATCAGAAGGTTAGCGGTTCAAATCCCCATGACGAGGTGAGCTCCCTTTGCTCGGTCCCAGCTCCTGCCAACCTAGCAGTTCAAAATTACAGTGGTACCTCTGGTTGTGAATGGGATCTGTTCCGTTCACAACATGAAAAGGCCGCATCGTGAAGCGCTGCGTCTGCACATGCGCGTGATGCAATTTGGCACTTCTGCGCATGCACAAAGCATGATTTAGCGCTTCTGCGCATGCACATGTGCCAAACCCGGAAGTAGCCCATTCCGGGACTTCTGGGTTCGTCACGTCCGTAACCTGAAAAGACGTAACCCGCAGGGGACATAACATGAGGTATGACTGTATGCCAAAAAGTGCAAGTAGATAAATAGGTACTGCTCTGGCGGGAAAGTAAACAGTGTTTCCGTGTGCTGCTCTGGTTTCGGTTTTCCGTTGCGCCAGAAGCGGCTTAGTCATGCTGGCCACATGACCCGGAAAAACTGTCTGCGGACAAACGCCGGCTCCCTTGGCCTGTAAAGCGAGATGAGCGCCGCAACCTCAGAGTCATCTGCGACTGGACTTAACTGTCTGGGATCCTTTACCTTTTTAATGCATATTAGTGTCAGTGAGCGTGGTTAATTAAAAAGGATGATTTATTGTCAAAACAAACAGATAGCTCCAGACGGCTTTAACACACCCTCCGCCATCATCAATCAAGATAACCCTTCTGAAGACTGCTTCTGGCGAGACCAGAAGCAACTGAACTTTCACTTCATTCGTCTTTTGTTTTGCTTCCTATCTTGTAGCCCTCCCATTCATCAAGACCTCGGACTGAGGGGGTCAGCTCCCTCCTCTTTCCCATTCTCTGAGAGGCTGCCTCTTAACTCTTTCCCACCCTTTTGTGCTTCCGGCAAGCTTTGACTGCGTTCTAACTGGCTCCCCGCCGTTCCCTTATCAGCCGGCATTCCATGGGGAAGGGGAGTTGGCACTAGCTGATGCTCATCCTGCATGGCAGTTAACCCTCTCTATTCCTGGCTGCTTTCTTCATTTGGCAGCAAGACTTCCCTGGGAGCTGGCTGCAAACCTTCCCTGGTAGCTGGCTCATTCATGACAATTAGCATTTACAATTTCAGTGAATTAAATTAGTATACTTAACAGATTTTTCCTTCCTGCCTTAGCTACAAGAGTAGAATAATAGAAGCAGAGAATTGTAGAGTTAGAAGGCTCCCCAAGGGTTCCCCCAGTCCAACCCCCTGCAATTCAGAAATCTCAACTAAAGCATCCATGACAGGTAGCAACCCAACCTCTGCTTAAAAGCCTTCAAGGAAGGAGAGTCCACCACCTCCCAAGGGTGACCGTTCCACTGTTCAAGAAATACACTTTTACTCCTATAATTCTCTATTGTTTCACGTTTAGTCGAGTGCACCCTCAGAGGGGTATTTTCTTCTTGACGTTTATTTTAAAACCAATGGAGTTGGTTGATAGAATGGAACAAGATCCATAAAAGGGGAGAAAGGCTAAGGAAGGTCTTTTAGGCACCAAACCACTTTCAAATGATTTGCGTGCTATTGGTCCCTTTCTGTGATTCTCCGAGTGAGATGCTGTCCAGAGGTTTCTGCTATACCACTGTCACCTCCCCTTGACTTTCCTCATGTTCACACAAGAGGAAGACAAAATCTGATTGTGCAGTTTGTGAACCATTGCTCATTGGTCTGCTCCTTTCCCTGGCAATCTAGAACAGAACACCATAATAGTAATGTGGAAACCTTTTGCTTAAAGTTGCATTCAGTTAACTTAACTGAATCAATCAAATCAAATCAATAAATCAATCAAAAAGCAAATAACATATTTTAAAAAACAAATCTAAAGAGTTACTTTTTGCTACCACCCATCATCTCCCATTGACTGAGCCTGGAAAAATGAAGGCTATGGCAGAGATATCTCATATCTTGATGTCAGAACATGTGACTGATTCTGGTGCTTAAGTTAGAAGTGTACAGGCTTCCTTCCCCTACCTCCAATCTTCCAAAGGTTTTCAATTACAATTTTTACCATTTCATATGGGCTTGTGGTGATCAAAATTGTTGTCCAAACACCACCAGGTTAGAGAAGTTGCTGTAGAAAAATTCGAAATTTTCAGAGAAACAGCTTGTCATAAACCAAGGATTGGGAGAGGAAAAAAGAGGCCTGACTCCAATCAATTTCAAAAACCTACTGCAACAAAGCACATTGAACTGGACATTGAAGTGCATTTGAGTACACACATTACAATTGTGACAGAACGGAGAATCTTACCTGGCATGGATGGACATTAAGATTCCATCTGGCAACTTCTCCCATAACCTTCTGCTTAAATCTCGATGAAAACATGGCATGGAGAGCATGTGCTATAACATACACAGCATTGTAGATACTGTAAGCTTGGCCAGACATTCCCCTTTCAAACACAATCTGTGGAAGGCTCCTCAACTTCTCTTCCCCAGTACAGATTCTTGAGGTTTTTGCATAAATGTTATATGTGGGAAATGAGCACAAAAATGCACTTGACCAGAAACGATGAATATCATAAAGTACAGATTTAGTAGGATTTAAAGTCTCAAGGAACTCTCTATATCCTGCAACATCATCCGTGTGGAGTGAGAAGGACAAGGTTCCATTGAAAGATTTTGGTGTGAATGCCCGCCAATCCATCACAGATGCAAAATCCCACAGAGCCGTTATGACCCAAACTCTCTCTATTGGTTTATGTCCCCTTTCATGCAAATACAGAACCATTCGTAAGACCTCCATAGACTGCGAATTCCCATGAACAAGAATAACATTGGTTTTAGATGATAAAAGAATAGATCTTATTTTTTTCACTAAATTCGTAGATGTCACTCTGTGGATACCTTCCAGTGTTGGAATAACTTCCTTAAAAGCAATGCAAATATTATTCTGGAGTAACCTAGGAATGAGAGTCCTCAATAACTTTTCTCCACTGTCGTCATCTATAACAATGAGCCCAATCCAGGTCCATCCAAAATGTTGAAGCAGCTGAACAATCCCAGCATACTGAGAACTTTCATTTGGGATCATCCGATAGACAGAAGGGAATTGGGTTTTATCACTCAAAGCAGGCTCAAAGGAGCCATAACTAAGCTAAGAACAAGGACAATAATCTTTTTAGAACCCAAAACAATCTCTTATGTTTGCTCAGTTTCAATAACTTCTAAACATGGATGGAAGGTTGTGCTAATATTGCTTTTGATCCTCTAATACAGCAGCAACTGTAAATTCTCCAGTACAGCAATCTAGAGAAGATTACCAATGGACTAAGTAGTAAGAAGGGATGTGGGTGGCGCTGTGGTGTAAACCACTGAGCCTAGGGCTTGCCGATCGGAAAGGTCGGCGGTTCGAATCCCTGTGATGAGGTGAGCTCCCGTTGTTTGGTCCCAGCTCCTGCCAACCTAGCAGTTCGAAAGCATGTCAAAGTGCAAGTAGATAACTAGGTACTGCTCTGGCGGGAAGGTAAACGGTGCTTCTGTGTGCTGCTCTGGTTTCGCTAGAAGCGGCTTAGTCATGCTGGCCACATGACCTGGAAAAACTGTCTACGGACAAACGTCAGCTCCCTCAGCCAGTAAAGCGAGATGAGCGCCGCAACCCCAGAGTCGTCCGCAACTGGACTTAACTGTCAGGGGTCCTTTACCTTTACTTTTTACCAAGTAGTAACAACAAGCGAGCAAACAAACAATTGCAAAAACATGAATCATATCCAAGATCACCTTTAAAAGCAAAGGAAATTTTTGAGGAGGGGAGAGTTTGGTGTCAAAAATTAATGAAGAAAAAAAGGACAGGTTTCACCCTTTTTATGGCACATATTAAACTCCCCCCCCCAAAAAACCTCCAAACTTGTTTCTGTTTTCCGACTCAGGCAAGAAGTCAAACAAGCTACAAGAAAGAAGATTCCACCTAAACATTAGGAAGAACTTCCTGACAGTAAGAGCTGTTTGGCAGTGGAATTTGCTACCAAGGAGTGTGGTGGAGTCTCCTTCTTTGGAGGTCTTTAAGCGGAGGCTTGACAGCCATCTGTAAGGAATGCTTTGATGGTGTTTCCTGCTTGGCAGAGGGTTGGACTGGATGGCCCTTGTGGTCTCTTCCAACTCTTCTATGATTCTATGAGCACATGTGGTATGAACAGGGCTTTTTTCAGCTGGAACCTATCGGAACTCAGTTCCGGCACTCTCAGTGGGTGCCATTGCCATTATAAGAGAACAAGGGAGGCATTTATGGTGAGTTTTGGCACATCTTTTTCTAGGAAAATAGCATTGCGTATGGATCATATACAGTAAGGAGATGATTTGGAGCAGGGTTGGAGGAGGAAGCAGTTTGCTAAGTGTGTGTGAGCGCTCAGCCAAACTTACCTTTGCCCTGCACTTTCTAGGTCAACGTTTAAAGTGCCGTGTCCAAGTCCTTTTTGTCTTTTGCCCCAGTGCTTTCCCTGCAAATACCTGCTTTTTACTGCTGCTTTGAAACAAATAGCAATTCAAGTTTTCCACAGTTTACTGTTTGCTCCATTTCTATGATAAAGAGTGGGCTTTCGTGGGGAAAGTGCTGAGGCAAAGAAAAAAGAAAAAGGGCACACATGTACTGTACAGTGGTACCTCGGTTTACAAACAGTCCTGTTTACTGAACGCCTCTGTTTATGAATGCCGCAGACCCGGAAGTGTTTACATCTGGGTTCCGCGGCGCTCAGGTGCGATCTGCGCAGCATGCGTGCGTGCACAGAAGCGCTCTATTGATGCTTCACGCACGCGCAGAAGTGTGCCTTCGGGGAGTGAATGCCTCCGTTTACGAACGCCTCCGTGGAATGGATCACGTTCATATACTGAGGTTCCACTGTACATATAAAGCACATACAGTGGTACCCTGGTTTAAGAACAGCTTAGTTTATGAACAACTTGGATTAAGAACGCTGCAAACCCGGAAGTAGGTGTTTTGGTTTGTGAACTTTGCTTTGGAATCAGAACATGTTCCGCTTCCTGTTGAGTGTGTTCCATTTGTAAATTGAGTCCCCGCTATGGAAAAGCACACCTTGGTTTAAGAATGCTTTGGTTTAAGAACAGACTTCTGGAATGGATAAAGTTGGTAAACCAAGGTACCACTGTATAACAAATACAATTTTCCATCTTTCATTGTGCAGGGGGTGGGGTGGGGGTAAGCTCTCACACACTATACATATACTGACAGATAGACAAACCTGTGGTATCTTGTAGATATTTAAGATGTGGGGCATTTGCTTGGAGTTCTGAGAGGTGAGCCCTCCAATGATGGCCATTAGCTTGTATGTCTTGTCGCAGATGTAGTTAATGGGGTTCCCCTGTCTTAGGAAAAGGAGATCCATAGTCCCTTTACAGGAGCCCATTTCATTGTAAGCATTTTTAGTGATGGTGGCAAGTACTGTGTTGTTGGGTAAGAGTCGGGCATTCTTCTTGATCTCAATCATGGCAAACACAAAAACAAGGACATGATGGTAGTAATTTGGCAAAACGCTGCAAAGATATTTCAGTGTAGACTGTTGAGTTAATTTAATGTAAATGCAATGAAAGTTGAATTTCAGTGTTGTTGCTATTATAAATCATTAGCAATTTAATGTTATTGTTTGAAGAAAAAACATTACATTACTTCTTCCATTGTTGTTATTATTATTAAATTTCCCTTGCCACTCCCTTCCTCCCCAAGAGCTCATGCGACAAATGCTAATGTAGCAATATACCGGTAATTAAAAAAATGAAATGAGAATATATTTAAAACAATTATAAGTAAAAACATTTTGAAGCATTACAAGATTTTTATCATGCCCACTGAATTTTCTTACGCAGGAATTGCTCACATTAAGAATCTCTGCCTCATCATGATTCAGTTTCAGTTTAATCTCCAAAATCTAGCCCATCACTGCTTCCAACAACTTCACATCCCCTCCTATTCAAATGGAATAATCAGTCCCCAGCATACTCTTGACACCATGCTGCAAATCCCCGGAGAACACCCCAACAGTTTCAGAAGTTTGTTGAACAACACAGGAGGCAGAAAACGCTTTTGTGTAAGCCAACAACTCAATAGGAGTGAAGCCAAGCAACTGCCTCTCTGCTACTTTATGGCAATGATCCTGCAGCTCCAAATCCCACCACCCTTTCTGATTCATGAAGAACACCATAACCAGCGTTGTTGAAAGCTGCCAAGAGGACAAGGAAAGTCAAGGAAGTCTCACTCCCCGTGCATCTCTCCTGATGGAGACCATCCACCAGAGTTACCAAAGCTGTCTCAGTCCTAAAAACTGTGCTTGAACCCATACTGAAATTGGTCAGTTAATTCTGTATGGATAATGTAATGGAAAACCCCATGATGTTGTGACCAAACTGCTAGATTTTGACATGAAGAAGTTTGGGTCCAATGATTTGAGTTATGAAGTATAATATCAAAACGGCACTGATCTTAAAGTATGTTCCAAGGAAAATTATACATTTGGAAGCATAAAGGTAAAGGGACCCCTGACCATTAGGTCCAGTCGTGACCGACTCTGGGGTTGCGGCGCTCATCTTGCATTATTGGCCGAGGGAGCCGGCGTAAAGCAGTGCTTTGGAACTGCTAGGTTGGCAGGAGCTGGAACCGAGCAATAGGAGCTCACCCTGTTGCGGGGATTCGAACTGCCGACCTTATGATCGGCAAACCCTAGGCTCAGTGGTTTAACCCACAGCGCCACCCACTTTGGAAGCATAGCAGGATCAAAATTGAAGCTGAATAAATGCATACCCTCCAACACAACATAGCCCAAATCTGGGACACCATCTTCCAGGTCCAAAATCCTGCTCAAATCATGTGGCCCATGAGAGAACACAGACCCAGAAAAAGCATTTTTTCTCTGGCATGGTGGCCAAACATGCAGTTTGGGGCACCACAAGAGATCACAACCCACCCACCCCCCAACGCTATTCCAAGGCAAGATCTTGGCCCAAACTTGGCATGAGAGCAAGGCACCCAAAATGGCCACTGTGCTCTCATGGGATAAAACAAGATGCCCCAGTTTTTCCAGGGCAGTTGACAGGTATGTAAATACATAAAACATAGCTCACCCTTTCTGAAGAAAGAATGATAACAATAGCTTAGGTGTTACTATTAATAGAGAACAGCAGAAATCAATCTTCTTTTAACTCCCATTTGTATAAATTGTGCTAACACACACACACACACACACACACACACACACACACACACGAATAATGAATAGTTTTTGCCATATTCAAACTAAGGTACTCAATTGAAATACAAATTCTGCCATATAGATACCACTGATAATGTCAATAAACTGACCTACTGGAGATTCATTTTTGGATCAGGATATGTCTTATAATGGAACTCTTTAAACTCATGAATAGCAAAAGAGGCAAATTCAGCAATGACAAGATTCTCCAGAATGCTAAAGTCATTTTGAGGTTTTGGCTGCTGACCCAATCTGCTCTCTACATTTGTGCTGACAATCTCAGGGAACTGCAGGAGCAGAAAGAGCAGCAATAATGAAATCCATCTCGCTACCAGCAAGACTTTAGCACAGCTGGACACATTCATTGTGGAGATACTCAGAGTGGGAGTAGCTCCAAGACTACCCTGAAAAACCTCATACAGTTTAAACAAACTCTCTTGTTTCACACATTGCCATCCAGGTTGTCAAACATTGGTTTGATAGAATGCTTCCAAGGAGCTGCTTATAAAAGCTTGCTTTGAAACTTGTGTTTATGTATGGAAGGGAGCATTTCATCAACTCCTGAGGCAAATTCACCTGTTTCCTGTCTTCCTGAGAGCAGTGGGATCTCTCTACAATTACATGAGAACAGTGATCATGATAATTACATAGCAGATAATTACCTTTTCCAATCTGTCAGCAAAGTTAAGGCAAGCTTATTAACTTTTTCATACCCAATGCCTGCTAATGAACTGGTCAGTGTGGGGATTTGTAGCATAATGGGAAGGCAGGAGTGTTCTTCTAGTTAAGAAAAGTAGCAAATATGTTCCAACCACTAGTAGCTTAGAAATTTATAGATTATTTTAAAAAATGACATCTTTTGTGCTAAAAGCTTGAAATGTTACCATGGCTATCAAGGATTAATTCCAAAAGCTCAGGCCTTGGCAGGCGACTCAAGTCTTCTCTCAGGTTCAAACCTTAATGACCTTGCGGCTGGTTCTGTTCCACAGTTTGTGATCTCATCTCTTCTAGCAGATGCCTGTACTTTAGTCCAAATTAAGCTCTAATTAACAGGAGAACCTCTGCTTCTTAATGGCAGCATTGGAGGGTTTTCGGCAGGTGAAGTGCTTTTGCACTCAGCGCCTCCCTGTCTCCCGCATTCCTTGCTGGAGCGAAGGCCAGGTACCAAGACAAACTGCAAGAGAAGCCCGCTCCCCCCTGTCCCTGGGGGGGAACTTGCAAGAATAATTACCCTCAATAATCCTTGATTTTCCTTGGCCAACGATCGCCCGCTGTTGTGGGAGTTGCCCCCATTAAGGCAGACTGGAACCGGAAGCCAGGAACTGGGCCTCTAACTACCCTTGCTTCCATTGGGACTTAAGAAATTAAGGCTTGGACCTGTGGGCCCTAACATAGAGAAGAAAAGTGACACAACAATATCACTCCTGGACCCCCTCAAAGGGTCTGCTGGTATTTTAATTGGGGTGCCTGTAGCGGGACAAACTGCAGATTCACACCTGAGTGTGTGTGGTGTCTCGGATCTCATCCATAGATATCTTGCAGCAGGGGCTACTCCCCCTTTTGAGGTTCCCAGGGCTTTGTCCCCAGGGCCCAACAAAATTTAAATCTGTTACCCCGAGGATGTGGACAGGCTGCTTGGACGAGTGAAACCAACCACCTGTCTCCTTGATCCTTGCCCATCCTGGCTTATAAAAGCTAGCTGGGAAGGGCTGGGTGATGGGCTTCGCGGGTTGGTGAATGCTTCTCTCTGTGAGGGAGCCTTCCCAGACCTGCTGAAAGAGGCGGTTATTAAACCGCTTCTTAAAAAACCATCTTTAGATGCGGCCAATATGGCAAACTATCGCCCAGTCTCAAATCTTCCATTCCTGGGCAAGGTGATTGAGCGAGTGGTTGCTGAACAACTCCAGGCACGCCTGGAAGAAGAGGACCATTTGGATCCCTTCCAGTCGGGATTCAGGCCTCATCATGGGACTGAAACTGCCTTGGTCGCACTGGTTGATGATCTCCGGTGGGCTAGGGACAAAGGTGAGAGCTGTTTCTTAGTCCTGCTGGATCTCTCAGTGGCTTTTGACACCATCGACCATAACATCCTTCTGGACCGTCTAGAGGGGTTGGGAGCTGGGGGCACTGTCATACAGTGGTTCCACTCCTTCCTCCTGGGCCATGTTCAGAAAGTGGTGCTGGGGGGTGAGTGTTCGGACCCCTGGGCTCTCACTTGTGGGGTGCCTCAGGGTTCTGTCCTCTCCCCCATGATTTTTAACATCTACATGCAGCCGCTGGGAGAGATCATCAGGGGGTTTGGGCTAGGTGTTCATCAGTATGCAGATGACACCCAGCTCTACCTCTCTTTCAAATCAGAACCAGTGAAGGCGGTGAAGGTCCTATGGGAGTGCTTGGAGGCGGTTGGAGGATGGATGGCGGCTAACAGATTGAGGTTGAATCCCGACAAGACAGAAGTACTGTTTGTGGGGGACAGGAGGCGGGCAGGTGTGGAGGACTCCCTGGTCCTGAATGGGGTAACTGTGCCCCTGAAGGACCAGGTGCGCAGCCTGGGAGTCATTTTGGACTCACAGTTGTCCATGGAGGCGGAGGTCAATTCTGTGTCCAGGGCAGCTGTTTATCAGCTTCATTGGGTACGCAGGCTGAGACCCTACCTGCCTGCGGACTGTCTCGCCAGAGTGGTGCATGCTCTAGTTATCTCTCGCTTGGACTATTGCAATGCGCTCTACGTGGGGTTACCTTTGAAGGTGACCCGAAAACTACAACTAACCCAGAATGTGGCAGCTAGACTGGTGACTGGGAGCGGCCGCCGAGACCACATAACACCAGTCCTGAAAGACCTACATTGGCTCCCAGTACGTTTCTGAGCATAATTCAAAGTGTTGGTGCTGACCTTTAAAGCCCTAAACGGCCTTGGTCCAGTATACCTGAAGGAGCATTTCCACCCCCATCGTTCTGCCTGGACACTGAGGTCCAGCGCCAAGGGCCTTCTGGCAGTTCCCTCGCTATGAGAAGCCAAGTTACAGGGAACCAGGCAGAGGGCCTTCTTGGTAGTGGCACCCACCCTGTGGAATGCCCTCCCACCAGAGGTCAAAGAGAACAACAATTACCAGACCTTTAGAAGGCATCTTAAGGCAGCCCTGTTTAGGGAAGCTTTTAATGTTTGATGGATTTCTGTATTTTAATGTTTTGTTGGAAGCCGCCCAGAGTGGCTGGGGGAACCCGGCCAGATGGGCGGGGTATGAATAAATAAATAAATAAATAATATTTCTAAAGTACTTAGCACATTAGTTTGGCTGTGTATTCTCTTCTCCTACCTTTATACCTTTATACCCCAGTTTTTGAGATGTGCTCTGAAAGTATATATCCTAAATATAAATAAAATATTAATGGCTTATTTTTACATATTTTAAATGCACTCCCAGATTGGCCAAATCATTGTGCAGTGCAATGAAAGATCAGATCTCATGTTTTATACAATCCTTCGCTACATGGGTCTTCAGGCCATCATCAGCTTCTCTGTGGCTTTCTTGGCCAGGAAGTTGCCTGATACTTTCAATGAAGCCAAGTTGATTACCTTTAGCATGCTGGTCTTCTTCAGTGTTTGGCTGTCCTTTGTCCCCACTTATCTGAGCACCAAAGGAAAATAAATGGTTACCGTGGAGATCTTCTCTATCTTGACTTCTAGCATTGGGTTGCTGGGTTGCATCTTCCTCCCCAAATTCTATATTATTGTTTTGAGGCCTGAGCTGAACACCAAGGATCAGCTTGTGAGGAAAAAATATTATGCTACCGACTGATAATTCCATTTTTCTTCATTGTCATCTGATGATTATTTTTATTTTGAGAATGTTCACTTATAGACTAGGTTGTGTGTACTATTTTTGTTTTTGAAGCACTTTGTGAAGTGTTAAATTTCCACTTTTTTTACTTTGTTGCCTCATCTGCTTCCACTCTTAGCATCTAAAGTGTATGTGGGGGTGGGGGAAACAGATTCGATCATGCTTTTTGCGAACTACTGATACTAATTCATAAAAAACACAATGTGCATTTACCTTCGCCTTTCTTATACATCCTAGGACATCCATATTAATAACCTGCAAACTTTCCTGAGCTTGATTAACATTTGGATTCAGCGAATTGAATCTGCCAATGAATAAGAGAAAGTAGCAAAGGAACTTGTTTCTTTCATAGACCAAATCACATAGAAGATTGAGTCCATGTTTCACAATAATAGACCAATAGATTTTCTTAAGCTATAGAAATTTAATGCTTCTTATTACAGAATCTGGGTTTTATTACTCTACTTAGCTATAGGAGCATTCCTACCCTACTAAAAACCTAGCCTGCCCTCGGTTTCAGCACTGAACATTTCATTAGCCCACATGGATATGAAGAAGCTAAAGATGTTTTTCTTAACTTTCCTGAGAGGTGAGAATCTTGGGAAAGGTACTTACCTACCCTATAATTATCATACTCATAGTCCTCATGTAATTGTAGTGGGATCCCAACACAATCAGAAAGAGAACAATAGATGTATCCACCTTAAATATTGGTGGAATGCTACTCCACAACTATAAAGGTGAGTCTAAAAACAACTTTTCATGCACAGCTCTTTGAAGCATTCTGTCAAATATGTCTGAAAATTAACTCTGATGAGGCTTTGAAGCATTCTTCTGCCTTGCCGCCCACCAAATACTCATGTTCCGTTTTTCTGTCCTAATGAATATGAGCAGCTGGGGGCAAGATTTTCTGGTACCCAGATGGACATCATTCCTGCTGCTCATTTTGCTGATGCACCTGCCTCAGGTTGTCAACAAGAAGGTGCACAATGCAATGGGGCAGCAGCCCAAGGTTCGAAATGGGTTTACCATCCCGGAGAATATTGTCATTGGTGAATTTGCCTCATTTCTAATTCATAGCCTTGTGGAGATTCCATTTGATACGAATCCAGATGAGAAAGTTCATTCCAAGTAAGTAAGACATCCAACTAAAGTGTGAACATGGGATCAGAAGAGGGTCGATGAAGAGAAGTCCTTATTGTGAAAGAACCATTGCTCTCCACTGGTAGAAATGATTCTAAATGCTCTTGTGGAAATCCAAATCCTTAATTTCTTATTGCTGCTGTCATTTCTTATTCTTATTGTGATTTCTTATTGCTGCTGTCATTTTGGTGAGCTCAACATATTCACACAATTTCATTTGCCACTCTTCCTTAAAAGGTAAAGGGACCCCTGACCATTAGTTCCAGTCGTGACCGACTCTGGGGTTGCGCGCTCATCTCGCATTATTGGCCGAGGGAGCCGGCATATAGCTTCCAGGTCATGTGGCCAGCATGACAAAGCCGCTTCTGGCAAACCAGAGCAGCACATGGAAACGCCGTTTACGTTCCCGCTATAGCGGTTCCTATTTATGTATTTATCCTATTTGATGTGCTTTCAAACTGCTAGGTTGGCAGTAGCTTGCACCAAGCAACGGGAGCTCACCCAGTCACAGGGATTCGAACCACCGACCTTCTGATCAGCAAGCCCTAGGCTCAGTGGTTTAAGGTATCAAATCCCCTTTCCAGCATTTGGCAATTAATACTCTAACTGCAGTTGTTGCATATAGAAATACTCTTTTGCTTTCTTCTGGGATGTTTATTGTCATAATGCCCAGTAAAAAGGTCTCTGAGCTCTTAGAGAATAAAAAAAAAATCCTTCAGTGGCACCTTAAAGACCAACTAAGTTTTTATTTTGGTATGAGCTTTCGTGTGCATGCACACTTCTTCAGATACAGTGAAAAACTGTATACAGTGAAGAAGTGTGCATGCACACGAAAGCTCATACCAAAATAAAAACTTAGTTGGTCTTTAAGGTGCTACTGAAGGATTTTTTTTTTTATTTTACTTCGATCCAGACCAACACGGCTCTTAGAGAATGTTTGAGCATTGTCTTTAATTCTTCATAGACCATGTCCCAGAATTTTTAAATTTGGGGACAGGTCCACCACATATGAAATAGGATTCCTTTCCCCTGCTTACACGTTCAACATGTGTTCTTGTTGTTTTTATATATTTTAGCCAATTTACTAGGAGTCAAGTACCACCTATAAATCATTTCCAAAAATTTTTCCTTTATCAAAGAACACGCTGTGAATTTTAAATCTGTTTTCCATAATTTTTCCCAGTCTTTCATTAAAATAGGATATCCCTTCTTGGCCTTTTGGCTAAGATCAAGTATAGAAAATAAAAATCTTGTCCTAATGAGTATGAACAAGAATACAATTTTTAACAAAAGAAATGCAATAGGTCAATAAAGGATTCTTCGAAAGATTTTGAAGAGCACATTTCATTAAATACATTTTTTGGAAGAGACTGGCTAGAGTGGGTGAACGATCCATTGGATAACAAGTTAGTCAATGGTATGCAAAGCAGCATAAGGAGCTGAATGAATTCTTTGCATCTTTCTTCCCAGTAGAATATATAGGGCACAGGGGCACTGACTCCTAGGGGCTGAGTCCTTTTGCGTTCCTCTATATTTTGGGGGTAAGGGCCAAGGTCCCGCCGGCGTATAGCTTCCAGGTCATGTGGCCAGCATGACAAAGCCGCTTCTGGCAAACCAGAGCAGCACATGGAAACGCTGTTTACCTTCCCGCTATAGCGGTTCCTATTTATCTATTTATCCTATTTGATGTGCTTTCGAACTGCTAGCTTGGCAGGAGCTGGGACCAAGCAACGGGAGCTCACCCCGTCACAGGGATTCGAACCGCCGACCTTCTGATCAGCAAGCCCTAGGCTCAGTGCTTTAAGGTATCAAATCCCCTATCCAGCATTTGGCAATTAATACTCTAGCCGCAGTTGTTGCATATAGAAATAGTCTTTTGCTTTCTTTTGGGATGTTTATTGTCATAATGCCCAGTAAAAATGGTCTCTGAGCTCTTAGAGAATGTTTGAGCATTGTCTTTAATTCTTCATAGACCATGTCCCAGAATTTTTAAATTTGGGGACAGGTCCACCACATATGAAATAGGATTCCTTTCCCCTGCTTACACGTTCAACATGGTGTATCTGAAGAAGTGTACATGCACACGAAAGCTCATACCAAAATAAAAACTTAGTTGGTCTTTAAGGTGCTACTGAAGGAATTTTTCTATTTTGCTTCGACTCAGACCAACACGGCTACCTACCAGTAGTTAGTCAATAGTATGCAAAAGCAGCATAAGGAGCTGAATGAATTCTTTGCATCTTTCTTCCCAGTAGAATCTGTAGGGCACAGGGGCACTGATTCCTAGGGGCTGAGTCCTTTTGCGTTCCTCTATATTTTGGGGGTAAGGGCCGAGGTCCCGCTATGCCCCAAAAGCACAGTGTGCCAAAAATGGGAGCTGACCACGATCTGTTTCCAGCTGCCAGCTCCTCCTCTTCCTGCCACAAAAGGGAGGGAAGATTGAAGCAGCTTCCTGCCTGTGGTCCCACCCAGAGTAGAAGTGAGCCACATGGCCACCACATTGGGGTCTGCCCTGGACTCTCCCAATATCCTCACATCACAAACATGGCATTGGCCGTGCCGCAACTGCCTTTGCAAGCTGATGCCTCTGATAGTTCAGCCCTGGTTAATACGAACTGTATCAAACATACAACCGTATCAAACATATAACAAGAACCCAGGTTACGAATGGCATTGTTGTCCTTTTTTTAATGTCCTCTTCTTAAAGAGACTCCCGAATTAGCAAATAGGGGTACAGTATTGCATCCAGGGATACCTTGCAAGATATGCCAGATGATCTTAACTATATCAGATGTTAAATGGTTATATTCAAGAGAGACCACCAAGCGAGAAGAATCTGATCCTATATCATGACTCACATGGTTAGTAAGAAGAGAAGTTCTATCTCTTAATTGAGCTTTGTGGAATGCTGAATTGATAACAGTGATAGGGTACCCACATTGTATAAGAGAAGTTGCAAGTTGTCTAGAATGAGTAGCGAAATCTTGCGGTTTAGATGAATTTCATTTTAGTTTGAGGAATTGACCCACTGGCAAAATATTCTGTAAGTGTTTAGGGTGGTTAGACTTTGTGAGGGGGGAAAGGGTACAGAGAGCCCCCCCCCATCCTGAGGAGCAGCTCCTCCACCAGCAGTAGCGCCAGCGGGGAGGGGGAAGAGTCCAGTGAGGCAGGAGGAAGGAGGAGACGGGACTCTAGCAGCATAGGAGAGCCCCTGCTGCACTTGGGAGAGGAAGAGCGAGAGGGGGAAGAGGGGGAGAAGGAAAACATGGAAAGGAGACTCTTTTCCCCTCCGGTTCTGGAATTACGCAGGAGGAAATGCGGGAGGAGATTTGGGGTGCCCAGACTCTTATGTTGGAAGAAGACGCGGAGCGCGCCATTCCAGGGTTCTGGGTCAAACTAAGCGGATGTATCCTGTATAGCTCTAGCACTGTAAATAGCCTGCACTTAATAAATTCATGAAAAGGCAAAGGTCTGGAGAGTCGTTACTCTAGAGTAGTCGCACCGTACCCCCTGTGACAGACTTATAATGTAATATAATATGTAATGTTATAATGTTATATGTCTATAAATTGGTGACTGAGAATATCGGCCGGTTACGCTGTTGTATTTCTGAATTTGCCATTCGTAACCTGGGTTCTTGTTGTATGTTTGATACGGTGCCTCTGATAGGGCAGGTGCCTATTCCTGAACTAACTTTTGCAGGGAGTCTGGGAAGCCAAGGCAAGTGAAAGATGGAATGCTAGGCCTTGTTGACAAAATTCATGGAGGATAAGATTATTGATGGCTAGTAGATATGAAGCCTATATTCTACCTCTGTTGTAGGGCAAATCGGCTGTCTCACTAGTGCCATCAACTACCGGTACTCGTGAGTCGGGTTGAAGAAAGAGTCCAAAATTTATTTACTGTAGTAAATAGGTTCGGCGTGGTTACTTCCACAAAGGCTGAATGGGGGGGGTGATACCCCCCAGAACCTTTTATAGGGTTTACAGACAAAAAATTCATATAAAATCCAATCAAAACGCTGCAGGCATTTGCGGAGGGTAGCTGGCAGAACACTCATTGGATACAACCCTCTGAGAGGTCCAGTCTGCACCTTGACATGGCAGCCCTTCGAGGGGCCATTGCTTTTTCTTCTTACTAAAGTTCTGAAGCCTACAAACTATAAGGGAGAATTGTAGGTTATGCTTACATAGGTAACAAGCCTACATAAGGGGAGTCGTCCTTGGTAAGCTGGCATGGCCAGACTCCCATAATTTTACTCTTCAGAAGTTCACTCCCCAAATGCCTTATCTTTGGAATTTCCAGGAACTGGGTTACGTGCCTTTTGTGAACTATAATGAACTGAGGATTTTAACAGAACTCCAATATCTCATTCAGTTGGGGCTTTTTATAGGCTTGCCACACAAAGCATAATTTGGTGGGCTTTGGGGTCCCCAACCCCCTACTGTTGCAGGTAGCATATCTCTGATTACAAGTTTCTAGGAACCACAGGTGGGGAGAGTGTTGCTGCGCTCAGGTCGTCCTTTACAACTTCCCCTACACGGACTGTGAGAACGGGATGCCAGACTAGGTGGGTCATTGGCCTGAGCTCTCAGGCTCTTTTTATATTCTTTTTTAAAGCTAAAAATGATAGCAAATCACACATTCGGGAAGTGTGAGGAAGTATGTGTGCCTTTGTTCATTCACTTAGTTATAGACTAGATAGCTGAGGTGGATCAAGTGATGCAAGGAGAGAGAGCAGCACCTCGAAGAAGATTGCGCCACTCTCAGAGAAAACAGCTAATGAATTACAGTCCTCACGGGTATTATGGAAGATAGTGAAGTGGGAAAAGCCCTGACGAGGCTAATGATATTTAAAACTGAATAGCTCAGTTGGTTAGAGAGCATAGTGCTGATAACATCAAAGTTGCAGGTTCGATCCCCATGTGGGGCAACTGAATATTCCTGCATTACAGGAACTCTGCATTTCTATGATTCTATGACTTATAGTAGGTCTGCCATGAGGGATGCGGGTGGCGCTGTGGTCTAAAGTAGGGCTTGCCGATTGGAAGGTGGGTGGTTCAAATCCCCGCGATGGGGTGAGCTTCTGTTGCTCGGTCCCACCTCCTGCCAACCTAGCAGTTCGAAAGCATGTCAAAGTGCAAGTAGATAAATAGGTACTGCTCCGGCAGGAAGATAAACGGCGTTTCCGTGCGCTGGTCTGGTTTCACCAGAAGTGGCTTAGTCATGCTGGCCACATGACCTGGAAGCTGTACGCCAGCTCGCTCAGCCAGTAAAGCAAGATGAGCGCTGCAACTCCAGAGTCGTCCGCGACTAGACCTAACGGTCGGGGTCCTTTTACCTTCAGGGCTGCCATACCTGTTTACTCCCACCAGAACATGATACCCTGAGAAAATCTGGGAACTGGCAGAGTCTTGATAAAAGGGTAATTGAAACTACAAAGGGAACGATACCTAAACAGGAAAAGGGGGGAGGAAATTCCTGAGAGGATTATCAAGGCAGTGGCACACAGGGAAAAGGATTTATCACCTCTACAAAGTCAGCCAGGAAAGGAAGATCTGCAGATGCCCTTTTGGCCAAATCTGCTGAGCCATATGTTTAGACAAATGGCTTAAACCAATTTACAACCACTTGCAATGTGCTTGTTTACCACATGTAGCAAGGCCTGTAGATTTATGTGCCAGAAGACATGTTAGAAGCCTGGTTTGGACAAAGAACACCCTATTCAACTGAATTTATTAATCCAGGAATATCCTGCTCAATTAATCCTTCACCAGCATATTCCATGAATCCCTTTACCAATCTACAGAAACCCTACACTGTACGCCAGCTCACCCGGCCAGTAAAGCCAGATGAGCGCTGCAACCCCAGAGTCGTCCGCGACTAGAGCTAACGGTCGGGGTCCTTTTACCTTTAGGGCTGCCATACCTCTGGGGAACAACAACTTTTATGGCAACCCTAACTTATAGAGATGATTCCCACAGAACAACTCTGTGCCTGGTACTTCAAGAATAGCTTCCAGTGGTCAATAAGTCCACTCTGTACAGTAAATCATTGGATATGTGACAGCCCTAAGTCTACATTGAAATATCATTGCAGTATAATGCCGAATTACTACCATCAAGTCCTTGCCTTTATTTTGGCCATGAATGAGATCAACAATAACGACCACCTCTTGCCTAACACAACATTGTCATCCATCTTTGCTCATACTGCTTTCAATGAAGTGGGATCCTGTGCTGGGACTATGGAACTCCTTTTCCTAGGACAGGGGAACCCCCTTAACTACATCTGTGACAAGGCATACAAACTAATGGCCATCATTGGAGGACTCACCTCTCATAACTCTAAGCAGATGCCCCACATCTTAAATATCTATAAGATGCCGCAGGTGTGTACTGTATACATAGGTGCAACCAGTAGGAGTATTTAGTGGAACATGCACATTTGTGTACCCATGACCTTCCTCGTATTTAACACAGGGGCTAACTTGACCCTATGGGGAAATGCATGCAATAGAATCTGGGTTCCAGAAGGCCTCACTATCAACCCATGTGAATGGACAGGAGGAAATGTACACTGTCGCATCAGAAGCCCTTTTGAGTGGTTTGGCCAGCCAGCACCACCTCATTAAAGGCCAGAACAACCCTGGATTTAATCAGTACAGTTAATCTGCACTCATTTTCTTCCTTCTCAATTCCTCCTCCAGTTTAACATTTTCTCCCTAAGTTGTAATAATGAATAATAAGTTGCAATAAGAAATTTTCTGCATTTTTATATAAAAAAAGTCAAGTTCACAATGCTCTTCTCACATATGGGGCAAGACAGTTTGAGTTTATAACACCAATTCTGGCCCAACTGCACTGGCTGCAAATTAGTCTCCAGGCCCAACAAAATGCTGGTTTTGGCCTATAAAGCCTTAAATGGCTCAGAACCGCAATACCTCAAGGACTGCCTCTTTGAACGAACACAAACTCTGTGCTCATCATCCGAGGGCCTTCGTAATGTGGCTCCCCTGGGAGATGTCTGACAGGTGGCAACACGAGAACGGGCCTTTTCTGTGGTGGCTCCCTTCTTCTGAAATGTTCTCCCCAAGGGGTCTTGCCTGATGCCTTCATTACTTATTTTTAGGCACCAGGCAAAAACACTCCTCTTCTCCCAGGCATTTAGCTAATTAAACAACCTATGGCCTTTAAAACTGGGATGGGTATTGTTTCTGTTATGGTACATATTTTTGTGATTTTATCTTGTAAACCACCCTGTCCTCTTCAGATGAAGTGTAGTATAAAAATTTAATAAATAATAAGGAATAGAACTGGAATCCTTTTGTTAACTTTTCTTTTTAAAATATGCCCCATATAAAAGTGTCGGCATGTATATATGCACTCCCTCCCCCCCCCTCCCCCCCGCCCACCTAATTTATGTGTTTCTCTCTCATCTTTAATCAGCTCAGTAATCATGTCTAGTTTGTGGTATTGGAGAGTTTATAGTCTCTGCAGTATTTGTATCAAATATAAAATGACCTCAATGTTCTCTCCTGCCAGATCACCGAAGAAAAAATCTGAATTTTTGGTTAGGTCTAAAAAGATATGTGTTGTTCCTGTTTTTTAGCTCAGCTATAAATCCTTTGACCCTGCACTGAGCGATAAAACACAGTTCCCTTCTGTCTATCGGATGATGCCAAATGAACGTCTTCAGTATGTTGGGATTGTTCAGCTGCTTCAGCATTTTCGATGGACTTGGATTGGCCTTATTATTTCAGATGACGACACTGGAGAAATACTGTTGAGGACTCTCATGCCTTGGCTGCACCAGAACAATATTTGTGTTGCTTTTAAGGAAATCATTCCAACGCCGGAGGAGGCCTGGGATGAAGCATTTCTAGGAAATAAGAACTTGGCGAGAATAAGCACAGTTCTTTTCTCGGCTGTAACCAATGTGATTCTCGTTCACGGGGAGTCACGGACTATGGAGAGCTTACGAATGGTTCTATATCTGCATGAATTTCATAAAAGAAAGCCAGAAGAGAGGGTTTGGATCATAACAGCTCAGTGGGATTTCACAACTGTGGTGACTAAGTTTGCATTCACACCAAAAGCCTTCAATGGCACCTTGTCCTTCACACTCCACACAAATTATATGGCAAAATATGAAGAGTTCCTTGAGACTGTACACCCTAATCAATCTACACTTTATTACATCCATCATTTCTGGACTGTCTCATTTATGTGTGCATTACCCTCACTGGGCATTGTTGCAGAAGGCGTAAAAAACTGTACTGGAAAAGAGAACTTGAGGAGCCTCTCGGGATTGGTTTTTGAAATGGGAATGTCTGGTCAGAGCTACAGTATTTACAATGCAGTTTATGCTGTTGCACATGCTCTCCACACCATGTTTTCATCAAGATCTAGGCAGAAGGCAACACTCAATGTTGCCACAAGAAATGGCTCAGATGTTTACCCATGGCAGGTAGGGAATTCATGCCCACCTCTACTTAATATATGACCATGAATGCTGGATTCAGGTTTGTTACTTAGCAGTTTATTGAATTGGATTCAGTAACAACACACATACATATACAAATACTGAGCTTGGCCTGATGAACCGTATTGATTTAAGATGCTGTGTTTCTTCACAGAATTTTGAAATGTTCTCTGCTAGCTTTCCCCAACCTGGTATCCCCCAAATGTTGCTGACTACAGTTTCCTTTTGCACCAGCCAAAATGACCAACGGTCAGGAATGATGTGACCTGAATTCCAAGGCATCTGGAACTGACAAAGTTCAGGGAGGTTGTACAGGTTGTGAACAAAGTATTTTCAACATTGGCCTCATATCTTGTTATGGCAGCCATGTTAATTGATATCTTTTAACAGCACTCCCCCTCCCATCCCACAGTATATTTGCAGGATGGGAAATGCTTTATTTTCCATTGACTTTATATCCCCCACACATTAGTAAGAAGGAGCTAGTTGAGTATGATATTAGAGTGACTGTCCATACTTCTTCTTGTTCCACTGCTGTTCTGCTCCTTTCCCTGGGGGAAAACTTTTCCTTTGCACTCAACTGGAGCAAAACAAAGAGTAAGTTTTCCCTAGGAAAGAAGTGAGGCAAGAGAAAAATGCCTCAGACCTGTGCCTAGGAAGTGTAAGGTAAAGGTAAAGGACCCCAGGATGGTTAAGTCTGGGCAAAAGTGACTATGGGTCTACAGTGCTCATCTCACTTTCAGGACGAGGGAGCCGGTGTTTGTCCACAGACAGCTTTCCAGGCCATGTGGCCAACATGACTAAACCGCTTCTGGTGCAATGGAACACCATGACAGAAACCAGAGCACCTGGAAACAACATTTACCTTCCCACCACAGTGATACCTATTCACTGGCATGCTTCCGAACTGCTAGGTTGGCAGGAGCTGGGACAGAGCAATGGAAGCTCGCTCCGTCACAGGGATTCAAACCGCCGGCCTTATGATCGGCAAGCCCAAGAGGCTCAGTGGTTTAGACCACAGCGTCACCCAGGTCCCTTGCCTAGGAGGTGTAGGTCAAGTGGAAACACACACTTTCCAGGAATGGGAAAAGTAGAAGTGTCTATGAACCCCAAAACAAGAAAGTAAATTCCAGGTAAATCACAGTAACTGTTTCTGCCATTGGCTTTAGCTCAGCTTTTAATACTATTGCCCCATCTAAATTGTTTTCTAAATTAGTTCATCTTAATGTACCTGCCCCTGTTTGCTGATGGATATACAGCTTTTTAACAGACAGGAGGCAGCAGGTGAGGTTGGGGAAAATTATATCGAGCAACAATACCATCAGTACAGGTGCTCCTCAAGGGTGTGTCCTTTCCCCACTGCTTTTCTCTCTATACACAAATGACTGTACCTCAACTGATCCATCAATTAAGATCTTGAAATTTGCTGATGACACAACAGTTATTGGGCTTATGCAGGAGGAGGATGAATCTGCGTATAGGCGGGAAGTAGACCATCTTGTTTTGTGGTGCACCAGAAATAATTTGGTACTAAATGCCCAAAAGACAGTTGAAATGGTAATTGATTTCAGAAGGCACTCTTCTGTCCTGCTGCCAATTTCCACCCTTGGTAACATGGTTGTAGTAGTAGAGTCCTTTAAGTTCCTGGGCTCTATATTTTCTCAAAAGTTAAATTGGCCAAGCAACATCAATAGTATTATTAAAAAGGTCCACCAGAGGTTGTATTTCCTGCGTCAACTAAGGAAATTTAAATTGCCCCAGGAAGTGTTGATCCAATTTTACGGAAGCATCATTGAAACTGTTCTCTGTAATTCTATTCCTGCTTGGTATGGTACAGCCTCCAAGACAGACAAGAAAAGGCTCCAACGAGCTGTAAGAATTGCAGAAAGGGTCACTGGTGCTAGCTTGCCTACAATATGATACCAGAGATAAGAAGAGAGCAGAGGGAATTGCAGCAGATCCTTTACACCCCGGTCATCATCTGCAAGTTTTACTCCCATCTGTACGTCACTACAGGTCTTCATATACAAAATTGGCCAAGCACAGGAACAGTTTCTTCCCTTGTGCCATTAAATTGTTAAATTTGTAGATGTGTAGAAGGGGAGGTCAATTATGGGTGGGTTTCTTTGCTTATTTGTACTGTGAGTCGATCAGTGTGTGTGTGTGTGTGTGTGTGTGTGTTTACATTGCAATGTAGCCGAAACGAATTCCAAGTATGTTGGAAAATGTACTTGGCCAATAATAAATTATTCTGTTCCATCCTATTATTCTATTCTGTTCTGTTCTGTTCTGTTCATGTCCTTTTCTTCTCCAATCTATGTAGCTTCACTCCTTTCTGAAACACATCTGTTTCAACAACAGTGCTGGAGAAGAAATTTTTTTTGATGAAAATGGAGACTGGGCAACGGGATATGATATCGTCAATACCGTCACATTCCCCAACTTGTCCATACAGAGAGTTCACGTTGGAAGACTTGACCCAAAGGCTCCTGAAGGAAAGAAGTTCACCATCAATGGAAGTGCTGTTGTGTGGAATCACAAGTTTAACCAGGTGGGAAACACAGATATTCTCCAGAACAATAGATTCTGAGCAAATCCCTCCTGCCCCTGGTTCCACACAGAATGGTGTAAAGTCCAGCCTGTTCTGGTTCCATGCAGGTATTTCAGGAGGAATCTGCAGAAATCCAGGAGAGGGAATGAGGAGGTGTAAGGACTGAGTAATCTTTATACATTCATGTTGGGCCTTCAGTAGCCCAGTGGGCTGGCAGTTCAATACCAATTGTTTATACTTCTTATAATTCTTTCTTTCTGGATATTCTTAGATCACACCACAATCCACATGTGTTGAGGGTTGCCACCCTGGACAACACAAGATGGCACGGCAGGGGGAACAGATTTGTTGTTATGATTGTCCTCAGTGCTCTGAAGGCATGATTTCAGCCTTGATGGGTAAGTAGAGACTGCACAGTTACATGGGGAATGCTAATCCAGGTGTCTGTAAAATAAATGTTCACAAAGGCCTATGACTCTGATGTGTGAATGGGCCATTGCAGATAGAAGTCCTTAGAAAGGGTGTTCCTTTGTTTTATCACAGGGGTATGCAACCTAAGGCCCATGGGCCGGATGCGGCCCAATCGCCTTCTCAATCCGGCCTGTGGACGGTCCGGGAATCAGTGTGTTTTTACATAAGTAGAATGTGTCCTTTTATTTAAATGCATCTCTGGGGTATTTGTGGGGTCTGCCTAGTGCTTTTACATGAGTAGAATGTGTGATTTTATTTAAAATGCATCTCTGAGTTATTTGTGGGGCATAGGAATTCGTTCATGGTTTTTTTCAAAATATAGTCCGGCCCCCCATATGGTCTGAGGGACGATGTACCAGCCCACGGCTGAAAAAAGTTGCTGACCTCTGTGTTATCACATTATCATCAAAAAAAGGGGGAAGGGCTTCCATTCTTCTTGTCCAAGAGAAATGTTACCGAAGCCATAATTCATGCCACACCATGAAACAGTTGATGCTGAATCAGATCCATGCACATTTTCAATGATTGAGATTTATAACTTTCAGGTGCAGACCACTGTAACAAGTGCCCAGAGGATCAACATCCAAACAGAAATCAGGATGGCTGTATTGCTAAAACTATAAGTTATCTATCATATGGAGAGACCTTGGGAATAATTCTGGCTTCATTTGCGCTTTCCCTTTTTCTGATCACACTTGTGGTAATGTGGATCTTCATTCAACACCAGGAGACTCCCATTGTCAAGGCCAACAACTGGAACATCACCTGCACCCTCCTCATTTCCTTATTGCTTTGCTTTCTCTGCTCCCTCTTATTCATTGGGGAGCCTGCAAAGGTGACCTGCCTTCACCGTCAAACGGTGTTTGGAATCGTCTTCTCCCTGGCTGTTTCTTGCGTGTTGGCAAAAACCATCACTGTGGTTCTGGCCTTCATGGCCACCAAGCCAGGAAACAGGATGAGGAAATGGATGGGGAAGAGGCTGGCAGTGTCAGTCATCATCCTTTGCACTCTTATTCAAACTGGCATCTGTGCACTGTGGTTGGCAACCTCTCCTCCCTTCCCAGAGTTTGACATGCATTCACAGACTACCCAAATCATTGTGCAGTGCAATGAAGGATCAGCCCCCATGTTTTATACTGTCCTGGGCTACATGGGTCTTCTGGCCATCATCAGCTTCACTGTGGCTTTCTTAGCCAGGAAGTTGCCTGATACTTTCAATGAAGCCAAGCTCATCACCTTCAGCATGCTGGTCTTCTGCAGTGTTTGGTTATCCTTTGTCCCCACCTACCTGAGCACCAAGGGGAAATACATGGTCGCTGTGGAGATTTTCTCTATCCTGGCCTCTAGTGCTGGATTATTGGTTTGCATCTTCCTCCCCAAATTCTACATTATTGCACTAAAACCTGAGCTGAACACCAGGGATCAGTTAGTAAGGAAAAAGAATGGTCATTTCTGAATGATTTCTCCCTTCCTTCCTGTAAATTGTTTCTTAACCATTCCCCTGATATCTTTTCCTGTTTATGAATCTAAGCCCACAAACATTGCCTTTTCTACTTTTATGTTTGCCAAGTACAAAGCAAGATGCAAAATGTCCAAGTAGTTTGGCTTTGTAGTACTCTGGTTTCCCAGTAGCTTGTTTATAATTTTTAGAGAACCTGCTGCAGAAAGTAGGTTTGAGTTTCTACCATATAGGTACACTCCATGAGGCCGCTCTCACCTTTAGGGGGGAGTGAGTCAGTCCTTGATTGTTTAGGCTTCAGAGAGGATAATGCCTCGTCATTATCTTCAGGGCCGTCTTAACCATATCTGGCGCCCTGGTGCCAAGATCCCTCTGGCGCCCCCCCGTGACTGAGGCGGGCAGGAGGGGCGCACGGTGAGCTGAGAGGCGGGCAGGAGGCAGCCCCAGGCTCACACTCCCTGCGCGCCTCCAGAGAGCAGCCTGAAGCCGCTCAAAAACTGAGAGGCGCGGAGGAGGCAGCCCCAGGCTCCCGCTCCCCGCGCGAAGCTCCGGAGGCACGCGGGGAGTGTGAGCATGGGGCTGCCACACTGTGCCTCTCAGCTGTTCAGGCGGCCCCAGGCCAGCACTCCCCACGTGCCTCTGGAGAGCTGCCTGAAGCCGCTCAACAGCAGAGGCGTGTGGAGGCAGACACCAGCGTTCGGCGCCCCTTCCGCGCCCCTGTTTTCCGTTGCCCATAATTCAGTTTGCAGATTTTTTTTTTAAAAAAGAAAATACTTAAAATATTCCTCGCAGGCTTGCTACCACTTCTGGGAAGAATGTAATATAGAATTGCTTCGAGGAGCGTTTTAGGAAATTTAGGCCTGGATATAAATATCTTGCTTAAGAACTGGAAGATTCAGCATCTCTCATCCATAACCCCATAAATTAAAATTCACCAGCTTAGCAACACTGGAGAGTTCAGCGTCTTCTCTTCTAAGGTGCTTTCCCTCCAAATGGCAAGATAACATAATAGAGCTGGTGCCAGAGAGTAATTATAAAGCAGAACTTGCCTTCTAGTTTCTTGTGAGTCAGTAAGCTCAGCGCCCTTCCAGGACTGCAGAAAGTAGGATTATTTTCAAATAATAGAAAACAAAAATAATTTTTAAACATTCTCTTCATAATAATACTAAAACATAAATACCAACACAGAAACGAACTATGCAGCAACATATTAGTGGAAATAACACACACAAAAAAATTTTATAAGGGAGAATAGCTTGCAGACATGTCTTATGTTACAATAAATGCACAGAAAAATGTGCATGAAGTATGGATTTGAAAATGAAAGGAGCAAAATGGTCCCATTCATCCATTCCTCTTTTTAAAGGATTTTATTAAAATACAAACACAACTTTGCCCACTGCCATCACTCCAATCCTCAATCCCTCATCACTGTCATGTTGGCTCGCCAAACACTCTCAGTAGGAACCCAACCACCATAGGGAAATATATGGTGAATGTGGATCTTTCTTACATCCACATGGCCTCTAGCGCTGGGTTGCTGAGTTGCATCTCTCCCCCCCCCCAATTAAAAAACCCTACATTAATGGTGCTGAGACCTGGGCTGAACACCAGGAAATAGAGTGTGATATCTGAGTGACTTCCTCCTTTGTTCTTGTTCTTGTAAATTATTCCTTACCTGTTTCCCATAATGCATTGTCTCTTTAAGAATTAAATGCAACAGATATTGCCATGTCAACATTTGTATTTGTAAAGTACTTAGCACATTAGTTTGCCTTTGTATTCTCTTCTCCTACCTTTATACCTTTATACTCCAGTTTTTGAGATGTGCTCTGTAAAGTATATATCCTAAATATAAATAAAACATGAATGGCTTATTTTAACATATTATACATGCACTCCTAGATTGGCCAAATCATTGTGCAGTGCAATGAAAGATCAGATTTCATGTTTTATACTGTCCGTCACTACATGGGTCTTCAGGCCATCATCAGCTTCTCTGTGGCTTTCTTGGCCAGGAAGTTGCCTGATACTTTCAATGAAGCCAAGCTCATCACCTTCAGCATGCTGGTCTTCTGCAGTGTTTGGCTGTCCTTTGTCCCCACTAGGGTGATGACTTTTTCATTTTCTTTCCTCAAAAATTATTTCCTGTAGCACAAATGGATGAACGATTGCCTATTAATGACTATGGGGGAGAATATCGGCAGTTAAGATGAACATCTTGCCAAAGATGATGTTCTTATTTCAAGCCATCCCAATATTAGGAGGATCTAAATGCTTTAAAGAGTGGAAAAGGGAGATAGCAAGATTTGTGTGGAATGGCAAGAAGCCTAGAATAAAGCACCAACTTCTGATTGATAAGAAAACAAGAGGAGGATTTGCCTTGCCTGATCTAGAACTCTATCACGCAGCAGCAGGATTAATCTGGTTGGGAGAATGGATTAAATTAGAAAGAACGGATATTTTAGATCTTGAAGGCCACGACACGAGGTTCGGATGGCACTCCTATTTAATATATGGGAAAATCAAAGCACACAGGGGTTTTTTAAATCATATAGTAAGGAAATCTTTGTTTAATATTTGGACCAAATACAAAGGAATATTAGAACCAAAAATTCCACTCTGGACATCACCGCTAGAAGCAGTAGCGGTGAAAAGAAGAAATATGAGAAATGATTGGCTAACATATAGAGATGTATTAGAAATCAAAGAAGGAAAATTAGTGTTGAAAGAACATGAGGAAATCAAAAAACATCTAACGGATTGGTTTCAATACTTTCAATTAAATCAAAAATTTAAAACAGATATAAAGGAAGGATTGGCAACTGAAACGTCAAAATTTGAAACAAATTTAATCAGGATTAAAAAGAAGAATATTTCCTTGGTATATGATTACCTCCTGGAGTGGGAAACAAAGGAGGAGCAGACTAAAGCTGTGATGATTAAGTGGGCCCAGGACATCGGCCACAACATACAAATGGATCAATGGGAGAAAATGTGGGCTGATAATATGAAATTCACAGCATGCTACAGTCTGCAGGAGAATAATATGAAAGTATTCTATAGGTGGCACTATACCCCCAAAAAACTTGCAAAAATGTATGGAGGACCAAGTCCCCAATGCTGGCGTTGTAAAAAAGAAATTGGAACATATTACCACATGTGGTGGACCTGCCAGGAAATTAAAAGATATTGGAATAATATATACGAAGAAATCAAAAAACTATTTAAACAGTCAATAAAAAAAAGGCCGGAACTATTCTTATTAAACATACTACCACCAGAAACTCCAAAAGAAACAAAATCCTTACTGCTGTATGCAATGACTGCGGCCAGGGTATTAGTGGCAAGAAAGTGGAAGAGTGAGACCTTACCCACTATATTGGAGTGGCAAACACTTATGCTAGAATATGTACAACTGGCTAAACTCACTGACTCAGTAAGAGAATCATCAACACAAAAAGTATCCAAAGAGTGGAAGGTCTACAAAAAATACTTAAAAATGTATTATCCTAATAATTCCATATTGGCAGATATAGATTAACGTTTGTAATATAAAAATGAGATTAAGGGAAAATTGAGAAGAAAGGAAGAAAGTTATAACGAAGACCCGTAGAAAACAAAGAATTTGGAAGTGTAATATTGGAAGGACGGGAAGTTTCCAAGAAGGAAGAAATAGGACTTAACACAAAGATAATATACGGTTCACATTGCGAAGAATTTATTTTGTATTTTGAATTATGTATTTAGTTCTTCTGTATTTATTTATTTTTCTTTTGTATGAGATACGAGGAGGAGGAAACTATCGTTGTATTTATATCATGCATATGTTCTACTCTGTATTATTTTAAACAATAAAGTCTTTATTTTTTAAAAAAAAAAAAAATTAAAAAAAAAATTTAAAATAAAATGAGGTATATTCCATTGAAATATTTAAAAAGGTCACGCACAAACTGTTTTTAATGTTTTTGTATGCCGTTTTACCATTTCATAAAATTGTATTAACAATTCTATATATATTTCATATCCAATTTGGACACAACACCACATTCCACAATGGGGAGTGTTCTTAGCAACATAGGGTATACAAATGTCACACCTGCGCAAGTTAAAAGCCCCTTTTTGGGACCTCAAAACTCAGCCAGCAGACCCTGCCGGACATGCTGGGAAGAAAACCTAAAGGAGAGGTAGCAAAACATCGTCCTCTATACTGTTACTGCAGCTAAAAAAAGCTTCCTTGTGTGTTTGATGACCCTATATAATGTTTTATGTATGTGACTCTAAAGCTTGGGTTCAATTTTATATCTGCTTACAGTGACTTCAAAAATGGTCAAAAAACTGATAAATAAAATTTTTAAAATCATTTTGTGTGTGATGTTTTTTTTTGTCAAATCTCTTTGAAACTAAGATTTTATCTAATCTTTAATGAAGGCTCATCGAATTTTGATACAGGGAAATGAGGTTGTAAAAAAGTCATTACTCTAGTCCCCACTTATCTGAGCACCAAAGGAAAATAAATGGTTACCGTGGAGATCTTCTCTATCTTGACTTCTAGCATTGGGTTGCTGGGTTGCATCTTCCTCCCCAAATTCTATATTATTGTTTTGAGGCCTGAGCTGAACACCAAGGATCAGCTTGTGAGGAAAAAATATTATGCTACCGACTGATAATTCCATTTTTCTTCATTGTCATCTGATGATTATTTTTATTTTGAGAATGTTCACTTATAGACTAGGTTGTGTGTACTATTTTTGTTTTTGAAGCACTTTGTGAAGTGTTAAATATCCACTTTTTTTTACTTTGTTGCCTCATCTGCTTCCACTCTTAGCATCTAAAGTGTATGTGGGGGTGGGGGAGACAGATTCGATCATGCTTTTTGCGAACTACTGTTACTAATTCATAAAAAACACAATGTGCATTTACCTTCGCCTTTCTTATACATCCTAGGACATCCATATTAATAACCTGCAAACTTTCCTGAGCTTGATTAACAGCTGGATTGAGCTAATTGAACCTGCCAATGAATAAGAGAAAGTAGCAAAGGAACTTGCTTCTTTCATAGACCAAATCACATAGAGGATTTAGTCCATGTTTCACAATAATAGACCGATAGATTTTTTTAAGTTATAGAAATTTAATGCTTCTTATTACAGAATCTGGGTTTTATTACTCTACTTAGCTATAGGAGCATTCCTACCCTACTAAAAACCTAGCCTGCCCTCGGTTTCAGCACTGAACATTTCATTAGCCCACATGGATATGAAGAAGCTAAAGATGTTTTTCTTAACTTTGCTGAGAGGTGAGAATCTTGGAAAAGGTACTTACCTACCCTATAATTATCATACTGGTAGTCCTCATGTAATTGTAGTGGGATCCCAACACAATCAGAAAGAGAACAATAGATGTATCCACCTTAAATATTGGTGGAAAGCTACTCCACAACTATAAAGGTGAGTCTAAAAACAACTTTTCACGCACAGCTCTTTGAAGCATTCTGTCAAATATGTCTGAAAATTAACTCTGATGAGGCTTTGAAGCATTCTTCTCCCTTGCCGCCCACCAAATACTCATGTTCTGTTTTTCTGTCCCATTGAAGATGACCAGTTGGGGGCAAGATTTTCTGGTAGCCAGATGGACATCATTCCTGCTGCTCATTTTGCTGATGCACCTGCCTCAGGTTGTCAACAAGAAGGTCCACAATGCAATGGGGCCGCAGCCCAAGGTTCGAAATGGGTTCACCATCCCGGAGAATATTGTCATTGGTGAATTTGCCTCATTTCTAATTCATAGCCTTGTGGAGATTCCATTTGATACGAATCCAGATGAGAAACTTCATTCCAAGTAAGTAAGACATCCAACTAAATAGCAAAGTGTAAACATGGGATCAGAAGAGGGTCGATGAAGAGAAGTCCTTATTGTGAAAGAACCATTGCTCTCCACTGGTAGAAATGATTCTAAATGCTCTTGTGGAAATCCAAATCCTTAATTTCTTATTGCTGCTGTCATTTCTTATTCTTATTGTTATTTCTTATTGCTGCTGTCATTTTGGTGAGCTCAACATATTCACACAATTTCATTTGCCACTCTTCCTTAAAAGGTAAAGGGACCCCTGACCATTAGTTCCAGTCGTGACCGACTCTGGGGTTGCGCGCTCATCTCACATTATTGGCCGAGGGAGCCGGCGTATAGCTTCCAGGTCATGTGGCCAGCATGACAAAGCCGCTTCTGGCAAACCAGAGCAGCACATGGAAACGCCGTTTACCTTCCCGCTATAGCGGTTCCTATTTATGTATTTATCCTATTTGATGTGCTTTCGAACTGCTAGCTTGGCAGGAGCTGGGACCAAGCAACGGGAGCTCACCCCGTCACAGGGATTCGGACCGCCGACCTTCTGATCAGCAAGCCCTAGGCTCAGTGCTTTAAGGTATCAAATCCCCTATCCAGCATTTGGCAATTAATACTCTAGCCGCAGTTGTTGCATATAGAAATAGTCTTTTGCTTTCTTTTGGGATGTTTATTGTCATAATGCCCAGTAAAAAGGTCTCTGAGCTCTTAGAGAATGTTTGAGCATTGTCTTTAATTTTTCATAGACCATGTCCCAGAATTTTTAAATTTGGGGACAGGTCCACCACATATGAAATAGGATTCCTTTCCCCTGCTTACACGTTCAACATGGTGTATCTGAAGAAGTGTGCATGCACACGAAAGCTCATACCAAAATAAAAACTTAGTTGGTCTTTAAGGTGCTACTGAAGGAATTTTTCTATTTTGCTTCGACTCAGACCAACACGGCTACCTACCTGTAGTTAGTCAATGGTATGCAAAAGCAGCATAAGGAGCTGAATGAATTCTTTGCATCTTTCTTCCCAGTAGAATCTGTAGGGCACAGGGGCACTGATTCCTAGGGGCTGAGTCCTTTTGCGTTCCTCTATATTTTGGGGGTAAGGGCCGAGGTCCCGCTATGTCCCAAAAGCACAGTGTGCCAATAATGGGAGCTGACCACGATCTGTTTCCAGCTGCCAGCTCCTCCTCTTCCTGCCACAAAAGGGAGGGAAGATTGAAGCAGCTTCCTGCCTGTGGTCCCACCCAGAGTAGAAGTGAGCCACATGGCCACCACATTGGGGTCTGCCCTGGACTCTCCCAATATCCTCACATCACAAACATGGCATTGGCCATGCCGCAACTGCCTTTGCAAGCTGATGCCTCTGATAGTTCAGCCCTGGTTAATACGAACTGTATCAAACATACAACCGTATCAAACATATAACAAGAACCCAGGTTACGAATGGCATTGTTGTCCTTTTTTAATGTCCTCTTCTTAAAGAGACTCCCGAATTAGCAAATAGGGGTACAGTATTGCATCCAGGGATATCTTGCAAGATATGCCAGATGATCTTAACTATATCAGATGTTAAATGGTTATATTCAAGAGAGACCATCAAGCGAGAAGAATCTGATCCTATATCGTGACTCACATGGTTAGTAAGAAGAGAAGTTCTATCTCTTAACTGAGCTTTGTGGAATGCTGAATTGATAACAGTGATAACGTTGTATAAGAGAAGTTGCAAGTTGTTTAGAATGAGTAGCGAAATCTTGCGGTTTAGATGAATTTCGTTTTAGTCTGAGGAATTGACCCACTGGCAAATTATTCCATAAGTGTTTAGGGTGGTTAGACTTATAATGCAATATGTAATGTTATAATGTTATATGTCTATAAATGTAATGTTATAATGTTCTATGTCTATAAATTGGTGACTGAGAATATCGGCCGGTTACACTGTTGTATTTCTGAATTTGCCATTCATAACCTGGGTTCTTGTTGTATGTTTGATACGGTGCCTCTGATGGGGCAGGTGCCTATTCCTGAACTAACTTTTGCAGGTAGTCTGGGATGCCAGGTCATCCTTTACAACTTCCCCTACACGGACTGTGAGAACAGGATGCCTGACTACGTTGGCCTGACCTATCAGGCTCTTTTTATATTCTTTTTTAAAGCTAAAAATGATAGCAAATCACACATTCGGGAAGTGTTAGTAAGTATGTGTGCCTTTGTTCATTCAGGTTACAGGTAGGTAGCCGTGTTGGTCTGGGTCGAAGTAAAATAAAAAAAAATTCCTTCTGTAGCACCTTAAAGACCAACTAAGTTTTTATTTTGGTATGAGCTTTCGTGTGACTTAGTTGGTCTTTAAGGTAAAAACTTAGTTGGTCTTTAAGGTGCTACAGAAAAAAACTTAGTTGGTCTTTAAGGTGCTACAGAAAAACTTAGTTGGTCTTTAAGGTGCTACAGAAGGTATCTGAAGAAGTGTGCATGCACACGAAAGCTCATACCAAAATAAAAACTTAGTTGGTCTTTAAGGTGCTACAGAAGGATTTTTTTTTTATTTTGTTCATTCACTTAGTCATAGACTAGATAGGATGCAAGGAGAGAGAGCAGCACCTCAAAGAAGATTGTGCCACTCTCAGAGAAAACAGCTAATGAATTACAGTCCTCGCAGGTATTATCATAGAAGATAGTGAAGTGGAAAAAGCCCTGACGAGGCTAATGATATGTAAAACTGAATAGCTCAGTTGGTTAGAGAGCATAGTGCTGATAACATCAAAGTTGCAGGTTCGATCCCCATGTGGGGCAACTGAATATTCCTGCATTACAGGAACTCTGCATTTCTATGATTCTATGACTTATAGTAGGTCTGCCATGAGGGATGCGGGTGGCGCTGTGGGTTAAACCACAGAGCCTAGGGCTTGCCAATCGGAAGGTGGGTGGTTCGAATCCCCGCGACGGGGTGAGCTCCTGTTGCTCGGTCCCACCTCCTGCCAACCTAGCAGTTTGAAAGCATGTCAAAGTGCAAGTAGATAAATAGGTACTGCTCCGGCGAGAAGATAAGCGGCGTTTCAGAGCGCTGGTCTGGTTTCACCAGAAATGGCTTAGTCATGCTGGCCACATGACCTGGAAGCTGTACGCCAGCTCGCTCGGCCAGTAAAGCAAGATGAGCGCTGCAACCCCAGAGTCGTCTGTGACTAGACCGAATGGTCGGGGTCCTTATACCTTTAGGGCTGCCATACCTCTGGGGAACAACAACTTTTGTTGTTGTTGTTGTTGTTTAGTCGTTTAGTCGTGTCCGACTCTTCTTGACACCATGGACCAGAGCACGCCAGGCACTCCTGTCTTGCACTGCCTCCCGCAGTTTGGTCAAACTCATGTTCGTAGCTTCGAGAACACTGTCCAACCATCTTGTCCTCTGTCGTCCCCTTCTCCTAGTGCCCTCAATCTTTCCCAACATCAGGGTCTTTTCCAATGATTCTTCTCTTGTCATGAGGTGGCCAAAGTATTGGAGCCTCAGCTTCACGATCTGTCCTTCCAGTGAGCACTCAGGGCTGATTTCCTTAAGAATGGATAGGTTTGATCTTCTTGCAGTCCATGGGACTCTCAAGAGTCTCCTCCAGCACCATAATTCAAAAGCATCAATTCTTCGGCGATCTGCCTTCTTTATGGCCCAGCTCTCACTTCCATAAATCACTACTGGGAAAACAGTCGGGGGTCCTTTTACCTTTAGGGCTGCCATACCTCTGGGGAACAACAACTTTTATGGCAACCCTAACTTATAGAGATGATTCCCACAGAACAACTCTGTGCCTGGTACTTCAAGAATAGTTTCCAGTGGTCAATAGGTCCACGCTGTACAGTAAATCATTGGATATGTGACAGCCCTAAGTCTACATTGAAATATCATTGCAGTATAATGCCGAATTACTACCATCAAGTCCTTGCCTTTATTTTGGCCATGAATGAGATCAACAATAACGACCACCTCTTGCCTAACACAACATTGTCATCCATCTTTGCTCATACTGCTTTCAATGAAGTGGGATCCTGTGCTGGGACTATGGAACTCCTTTTCCTAGGACAGGGGAACCCCCTTAACTACATCTGTGACAAGGCATACAAACTAATGGCCATCATTGGAGGACTCACCTCTCATAACTCTAAGCAGATGCCCCACATCTTAAATATCTATAAGATGCCGCAGGTGTGTACTGTATACATAGGTGCAACCAGTAGGAGTATTTAGTGGAACAAGCACATTTGTGTACCCATGACTTTCCTCGTGTTTAACACAGGGGCTAACTTGACCCTATGGGGAAATGCATGCAATAGAAGCTGGGTTCCAGAAGGCCTCACTATCCACCCATGTGAATGGACAGGAGGAAATGTACACTGTCACATGAGAAGCCCTTTTGAGTGGTTTGGCCAGCCAGCACCACCTCATTAAAGGCCAGAACAACCCTGGATTTAATCAGTACAGTTAATCTGCACTCATTTTCTTCCTTCTCGATTCCTCCTCCAGTTTAACATTTTCTCCCTAAGTAGTAATAATGAATAGTAAGTTGCAATAAGAAATATTCTGAATTTTTATATAAAAGAAGTCAAGTTCACAATGCTCTTCTCACATATGGGGCAAGACAGTTTGAGCTTATAACACCAATTCTGGCCCAACTGCACTGGCTGCAAATTAGTCTCCAGGCCCAACAAAATGCTGGTTTTGGCCTATAAAGCCTTAAATGGCTCAGAGCCACAATACCTCAAGGACTGCCTCTTTGAACCAACACAAACTCTGCGCTCATCATCTGAGGGCCTTCGTAATGTGCCTCCCCTGGGAGATGTCTGAGGGGTGGCAACACGAGAACGGGCCTTTTCTGTGGTGGCTCCCTTCTTGTGAAATGTTCTCCCCAAGGAGTCTTGCCTGATGCCTTCATTACTCATTTTTAGGCACCAGGCGAAAACACTCCTCTTCTCCCAGGCATTTTGCTAATTAAACAAGACAGTTTGAGCGTATAACACCAATTCTGGCCCAACTGCACTGGCTGCAAATTAATCTCCAGGCCCAACTCAAAGCGCTGGTTTTGGCCTATAAAGCCTTAAATGGCTCAGAACCGCAATACCTCAAGGACTGCCTCTTTGAACCCACACAAACTCTTTAAAACTGGGGTGTGTATTGTTTCTGTTATGGTACGTATTTTTGTGTTTTTATCTTGTAAACCACCCTGTCCTCTTCGGATGAAGTGTAGTATTTTAAATATGCCCCATATAAAAGTGTCGGCATGTATATATGCACTCCCTCCCCCCCCCTCCCCCCAGCCCACCTAATTTATGTGTTTCTCTCTCATCTTTAATCAGCTCAGTAATCATGTCTAGTTTGTGGTATTGGAGAGTTTATAGTCTCTGCAGTATTTGTATCAAATATAAAATGACCTCAATGTTCTCTCCTGCCAGATCACCGAAGAAAAAATCTGAATTTTTGGTTAGGTCTAAAAAGATATGTGTTGTTCCTGTTTTTTAGCTCAGCTATAAATCCTTTGACCCTGCACTGAGCGATAAAACACAGTTCCCTTCTGTCTATCGGATGATGCCAAATGAACGTCTTCAGTATGTTGGGATTGTTCAGCTGCTTCAGCATTTTCGATGGACTTGGATTGGCCTTATTATTTCAGATGACGACACTGGAGAAATACTGTTGAGGACTCTCATGCCTTGGCTGCACCAGAACAATATTTGTGTTGCTTTTAAGGAAATCATTCCAACGCCGGAGGAGGCCTGGGATAAAGCACTTCTAGGAAATAAGAACTTGGCGAGAATAAGCACAGTTCTTTTCTCGGCTGTAACCAATGTGATTCTCGTTCACGGGGAGTCACGGACTATGGAGAGCTTACGAATGGTTCTATTGCTGCATGAAGTTCGTGAAAGGAAGCCAGAAGAGAGGGTTTGGATCATAACAGCTCAGTGGGATTTCACAACTGTGTTGGCTAAGTTAGCATTCACACCAAAAACCTTCAATGGCACATTGTCCTTCACACTCCACACAAATTATATGGCAAAATATGAAGAGTTCCTTGAGACTGTACACCCTAATCAATCTACACTTTATTACATCCATCATTTCTGGACTGTCTCATTTATGTGCGCATTTCCCTCACTGGGCATTGTTGCAGAAGGCGTAAAAAACTGTACTGGAAAAGAGAACTTGAACAGCCTCTCTGGATTGGTTTTTGAAATGGGAATGTCTGGACAGAGCTACAGTATTTACAATGCAGTGTACGCTGTTGCACATGCTCTCCACACCATGTTTTCATCAAGATCTAGGCAGAAGGCAACACTCAATGTTGCCACAAGAAATGGCTCAGATGTTTACCCATGGCAGGTAGGAAATTCATGCCCAATGGTAATTGATTTCAGAAGGCACTCTTCTGTCCTGTCGCCAATTTCCATCCTTGGTAACATGGTTGTAGTAGTAGAGTCCTTTAAGTTGCTGGGCTCTATATTTTCTCAAAAGCAACATCAATAGTAATATTAAAAAGGTCCACCAGAGGTTGTATTTCCTGCGTCAACTAAGGAAATTTAAATTGCCCCAGGAAGTGTTGATACAATTTTACGGAAACATCATTGAAACTGTTCTCTGTAATTCTATTCCTGCTTGGTATGGTACAGCCTCCAAGACAGACCAGAAAAGGCTCCAACGAGCTGTAAGAATTGCAGAAAGGGTCACTGGTGCTAGCTTGCCTACAATAGAGACAATCTATGCTACCAGAGTTAAGAAGAGAGCAGAGAGAATTGCAGCAGATCCTTTACATCCATGTCATCATCTGCTACATTTACTCCCATCTGGACGTCGCTACAGGTCTTCATATACAAAATCGGCCAGGCAAAGGAACAGGTTTTTTCCTTTGTGCTATTAAATTGTTAAATTTGTAGATGTGTAGCTGAAGGGGAGGTCAATTATGGGTGGGCTTCTTTGCTTATTTGTATTGTGAGTGGAAGAGTGTGTGTATGTTTACAATGCAATGTAGCCAAAACAAATTCCAAGTATGTTGGGAAATGTACTTGGCCAATTATAAATTTTTCAATTCTATTATTCAATTCTATTTTATTCTGTTCATTTCCTTTTCTTCTCCAATCTATGTAGCTTCACTCCTTTCTGAAACACATCCGTTTCAACAATAGTGCTGGAGAAGAATTTTTTTTTGATGAAAATGGAGACTGGGCAACGGGATATGATATCGTCAATACAGTCACATTCCCCAACTTGTCCATACAGAGAGTTCACATTGGAAGACTTGACCCAAAGGCTCCTGAAGGAAAGAAGTTCACCATCAATGGAAGTGCTGTTGTGTGGAATCACAAGTTTAACCAGGTGGGGAACACAGATATTCTCCTGAACAATAGATTCTGAGCAAATCCCTCCTGCCCCTGGTTCCACACAGAATGGTGTAAAGTCCAACCTGTTCTGGTTCCATGCAGGTATTTCAGGAGGAATCTGCAGAAATCCAGGAGAGGGAATGAGGAGGTGTAAGGACTGAGTAATCTTTATACATTCATGTTGGGCCTTCAGTAGCCCAGTGGGCTGGCAGTTCAATACCAATTGTTTATACTTTAAATTCTTTCTTTCTGGATATTCTTAGATCACACCACAATCCACATGTGTTGAGGGTTGCCACTCTGGACAACACAAGATGGCACGGCAGGGGGAACAGATTTGTTGTTATGATTGTCCTCAATGTTCTGAAGGCATGATTTCAGCCTTGATGGGTAAGTAGAGACTGAACAGTTACATGGGGAATGCTAATCCAGGTGTCTGTAAAATAAATGTTCACAAAGCCCTATGACTCTGATGTGTGAATGGGCCATTGCAGATAGAAGTCCTTAGAAAGGGTGTTCCTTTGTTTTATCACAGGGGTATGCAACCTAAGACCCATGGGCCGGATGCGGCCCAATCGCCTTCTCAATCCGGCCCGTGAATCAGCGTGTTTTTACATGAGTAGAATGTGTCCTTTTATTTAAATGCATCTCTGTGTTATTTGTGGGGCCTGCCTGGTGCTTTTACATGAGTAGAATGTGTGATTTTATTTAAAATGCATCTCTAAGTTATTTGTGGGGCATAGGAATTCGTTCATATTTTTTTAAAAAATATAGTCCGGCCCCCCACGTGGTCTGAGGGACGGTGGACCAACCAGCCCACGGCTGAAAAAAGTTGTTGACCTCTGTTTTATCACATTATCATCAAAAAAGGGGGAAGGGATTCCATTCTTCTTGTCCAAGAGAAATGTTACTGATGCCATATTTCATGCCACACCATGAAACAGTTGATGCTGAATCAGATCCATGCACATTTTCAATGACTGAGATTTATAACTTTCAGACACAGAGCTCTGTAACAAGTGCCCAGAGGATCAGCATCCAAACAGAAATCAGGATGGCTGTATTGCTAAAACTATAAGTTATCTATCATATGGAGAGACCTTGGGAATAATTCTGGCTTCATTTGCGCTTTCCCTTTTTCTGATCACACTAGTGGTAATGTGGATCTTCATTCAACACCAGGAGACTCCCATTGTCAAGGCCAACAACTGGAACATCACCTGCACCCTCCTCATTTCCCTATTGCTTTGCTTTCTCTGCTCCCTCTTATTCATTGGGGAGCCTGCAAAGGTGACCTGCCTACTCCGTCAAACGGTGTTTGGAATCATCTTCTCCCTGGCTGTTTCTTGCGTGTTGGCAAAAACCATCACTGTGGTTCTGGCCTTCATGGCCACCAAGCCAGGAAACAGGATGAGGAAATGGATGGGGAAGAGGCTGGCAGTGTCAGTCATCATCATTTGCACTCTTCTTCAAACTGGCATCTGTGCACTGTGGTTGGCAACCTCTCCTCCCTTCCCAGAGTTTGACATGCATTCACAGACTACCCAAATCATTGTGCAATGCAATGAAGGATCAGCCCCCATGTTTTATACTGTCCTGGGCTACATGGGTCTTCTGGCCATCATCAGCTTCACTGTGGCTTTCTTTGCCCGGAAGTTGCCTGATACTTTCAATGAAGCCAAGCTCATCACCTTCAGCATGCTGGTCTTCTGCAGTGTTTGGTTATCCTTTGTCCCCACCTACCTGAGCACCAAAGGAAAATATATGGTGGCTGTGGAGATCTTCTCTATCTTGACTTCTAGCGCTGGGTTGCTGGGTTGCATCTTCCTCCCCAAAATTTATATTATTGTTCTGAGGCCTGAGCTGAACACCAGGGATCAGCTTGTAAGAAAAAAGAACTGTGAAATATGATAGGTTTCCTCCTTGCTTTTTTGTAACTCCTTTCCCCCTCACTTTTCTGGTTGTTTTGTCTTTTTAAAACAACCTTAACTGAAATACATGCAATGTCTTTTTTTATGTTTGGAAAGTACTTCCGATGATGTAAAATTCCAGCCGGTTTGGCTTTTACTCAGTTTACTCATCTAGTAGTTTGTTTATAAGCCACTTTTTGAAAATGTGTTCATTTATTTATAAAAGTATTTATATTCCACTGTTTCTTAAATAAATATCAAAGTTGCTTACAGCAATGCAATAAAACTATGTACAAATTTAAGATTTGAGATGATCAACTAATCATCATGGAAATATATTTTCTTAATTCCATGCATGAGCCTGGTGGCATAAAAAGCTTTCGGCAGGCATTTAAAGGTTGAAACAGAAGGTACCTGCTGGATCTGTACAGGTGAAACTCGGAAAATTAGAATATCGCCGAAAAGTGCATTCATTTCAGTAACACAACTTAAAAGGTGAAACCAATATATGAGATAGATGCATGACCTGCAAAGCAAAATATGTCAAGCCTTTATTTGTTGTAATTGCAATTATTTGTCGTTATGCAGGTCAATTATAAATGGAATGTTATTCATGGAATGTAATAGTGATGTTTAGTTTTGTATTATTGTAACTATTTGTTTTATTACTGTGGAATTTCCAAAAGAAAGCATTTGTAAAAATTAAAAGAAAAAGAAAAAATAGTAAGTTGCATTCCTGAAATAAATGCACTTTTCGACGATATTCTAATTTCCCGAGTTTTACCTGTAGCACTAGAGCTTTCCACAAGTTTGGGATGATAACACTAAAGGCTCTGTCACATGTACCCATAATAATACTAATGCCTAAATATCAGCACATAATTAACTATCAGTCAGCCAGACCCCAGTATAAAAATCCCCCATTAAAACCCCAGTTTATATTAGCCATTACAAGCCAGAGAGGGGTGCTTTTGAATTGGTAAAGTTCTGTTAATTGACATGAGAGATGGAGCCTTTCCAGTCTCAGAAGGAATCGAGTTCTATAGCTGCAAAGCCACAATTTAGAAAACCCTGATTGTTTCTACTGGTAGGCACCTATGCAGGATCTGTGATGTAAATCTTACAATGTTATTAAGGGCTGCCTTCAGATGTAATCTAAAGTTGATATAGCTACTCATCTCCTTGACAGCTGATGAGAGGGTGTTCCACAGAGCAGGCACCACTACCGAGAAGACCCTCCGCCTGGTTCCCTGTAGCTTCACTTCTCGCACTGAGGGAACCTCCATAAGGCTCTCAGTGCTGGATCTCAGTGACTGGGATGAATGATGGGGGTGGAGACACTCCTTCAGGTATACAGGACCGAGGCCGTTCAGGGCTTTACAAGTCAATGATCAGAGGTGTTATTCTTAAGCCATTTATTTTCTTGATTAAGCTGTATTGATAAGCATCTTCTTTTTCTTCATTGTCATCATTATTGCTATTACTACCCATGCTTCACTGGGCAGGTTACAGCCAGTTAATGCAAATCAAATCAAATTCTAGCCTGGGTTCTGCAGACTTTATGTGGAAAGTAGGGCATCCAAACTTCCATGCAACCAAACCAGATCATTCGCACAGTGCTGTCTGGGAAGACTGATCTTTAGTGAAGGGAATATTTTCTGCCCTCCTACCATTACATTGTGGTATGACAACATCTTCACATTGCCTACGGTAGAAGTAGGTTGGGATCCACTGGTATCTCTTTTAATGGTTTGCTCAGGGCCGTCTTAAGCATATCTGGCGCCCTGGCGCCGTGGTGCAAAGATCCCTCCGGCGCTCCCCCTCCCCGTTTCCCAGCACGGCTGCCGCAGGTGCAGCAGCGTGGCGCCCCGGCGGCCTGGCACCTTGTGCCACCCAGCCTTGCCTTATAGCCGGCCCTGGGTTTTCTATAGATCAACAGGTTTCTTGCCTCACAACTGTTTAAAAAGTTCACTCAGCAGAATGAGCAGGAGAGCCCCCAATCACTGCAGGGCTGGATTAAGACATTTTGAAGTGGAATTGTATCATTGGGAGGGACCCCCAAAGGCCTAGTCCACCCCCCTGCTCATTCAAATAAAGCACATGGCAATCTTAAGAAGGGTGCCCCTTCAAGGCCAAAGTATACAATTGCTGAGGTACATCGCTGACTGGCTTGAGCAATTAGAAGACCTTCTGTCTGTTGCTTTTGCCTCACCCCCACCCTCAACAGCACAGGGCCTGGATCTATCCTGCATATAGCCCACTACCCAGTTAAGGACCTTATCTACTTTAGAGTAGATACTTTAGAGTGGTGTAGTGATTGGAAGAAATGGAGGCAGTGAGAGATTTTACTTTCTTGGACAGCAGTCACGAAATTAAAAGACGCCTGCTTCTGGAGAGAAAAGCAATGACAAACCTAGACAGCATCTTAAAAAGCAGAGACATCACCTTGCCTACAAAGGTCTGTATAGTTAAAGCTATGGTTTTCCCAGTAGTGATGTATGGAAGTGAGAGTTGGACCATAAAGAAGGCTGATCGCTGAAGAATTGATGCTTTTGAATTATGGTGCTGAAGGAGACTCTCGAGAGTCCCATGGACTGCAAGAAGATCAAACCTATCCATTCTTAAGGAAATCAGCCCTGAGTGCTCACTGGAAGGACAGATCCTCAAGCTGAGGCTCCAATACTTTGGCCACCTCATGAGAAGAGAATACACCCTGGAAAAGACCCTGATGTTGGGAAAGATGGAGGGCACAAGAAGAAGGGGACGACAGAGGATGAGATGGTTGGACAGTGTTCTCGAAGCTACAAACATGAGTTTGACCAAACTGCGGGAGGCAGTGCAAGACAGGAGTGCCTGGCGTGCTATGGTCCATGGGGTCACGAAGAGTCGGACACGACTAAACAACAACAACAGTGATTGGAAGGAAGGAAGGAACTGTCATGAGACATGGAGATGGTAGTTGGGTGCTGAGGAGGAATGGGTGAAGAGTTGGATGATCCCATGGAAGCTCCTAGCAAGCTGGAACAGTTGAAATCAGAACACCAAGAGGAGTCTGATCCAGAAGTTGGATGCAGCGGGCTGGAAGATGGAGATGTGGATTCTGTGGAAGGACCTGGCCAGAGCTGGCCCAGGACATTTTGCCCCTCCAGGCAAAATTGAAAATGCCACACACACATCGCCTCCCCTACACCCGCTGCCTGGAGGCTGCGCGGGGAGCAAAAGGAGGCTGGAGAGGAGCAGGCGGTAGGGGATGGGTGTGTGTGCAGCAGTGGCAGTACCCCTCCCAGCTGACTGCCTTACTGAGCCTCATAGGCAGGTGGGGTAGGGGCTCTCAGGCTGTTAGAAGAGCCTGCCTCCCAAAACATTGGCTACCCCAAGTTTAAAGCCTTCAAAGCCAAGTTTAAATTCCCTTCTGGGAATAAGTTGGATGCCAAGCAGACTCTTGAGTCCACCCCCATCTCAAAGGATGCAGTGCTGTAAGCAGCAGCAAAAGCATGCCTTGCATAATCACTTGGATGAGTGCTCATTTGAAAGCCAAGTTCCAAGATTTGGAACAACTGCCACACCAATAGCACCTTCAAAAGTAGAGCACAGAGGGCATGTGGCTTGTGCTTAGCCATTAGTTCTAACCTCTTATGCACCCCCTGGTTTCTATGACTCGAAAACTGACCTACATAACATTCTGATCTGAAAATTTAAGCCTTTGGTAGAAACTAAGCTGGAAGTTTGAGTTCTTCATCTAGCAGTGAGAGCCAGGACACCATAAACACACACACACACACACACACACACACACACACACACACACACACACACACACACCCCATGTGGGATACTTCTCTCTCCCCGCCCTCTCTCTCCCCCCCCTCTCTCTCTCACACACACTCTTCCTCACACATGTAGGAACATCCTTCACACACATACCTTCCCCAAAGACACACAAAAGGGTAACAAAACAAAACAAAACACTGAGTGTATATTTCCATCCACATACACAAAACCCAACAGCCTCTTTTAAAATGTCCCATTTACCCCTTAGCCAATATCCTACTTGTTCCGGAGTTCCTTGCAGGAAGACCCTACATACTGTACATTTCATCTTTCACAACGATTGGAAGAAGTGATGTCATTGCTTGTGTTAGGTCTCTTGGCTGCGTTAATTATCACTGCTGCTAGGATATGGTGCTGATGGTTGTGGATTTCCAGTAGTTCAGGAAGCAAAGCTAAAAATGATGTATTTTTCGCTCAAGCTCCATTGCTTCATATATATTGCATTTTCATCCATGTGGGTTGCTGGTTATTCCGCTTCACTTAGCACATATGTATATCTATAGCACCACCCGAGGTGACAGCCCTCATGGCTGATAAGAGGAGGTTCTGGAAAGAGTCTATGAGTGCCGTTGTGACGGGCTTTCATGGAGAACATAGAAGAGCCACTCTTTCATGCCCAAATGGCAATGATGGCCATGATGGAGAAGCCCAGCCCAATGAAGAAGAACTTGGTGAGGGGGCTTTCGTGTGAGCGCAGCTCATAGGGGAGGATCTCCAGGAAGGTGACGTAGAGAAAGGTCCCCGCTGCCACCCCTTCCAACAAAGCCTGAGCCAGGCTGGTCCCGTCACTGTTGTAGAGGGAGACGCCAATCCCCACGCCAATGCCAGCGGGAGACATCAGAGCAAACACCACCAAGTACAGCAACCTCCACCGGGCCGGTGTGCCGCTCTGCACCAACTTCAAAGCCAGGCTGAAGACCACAATGGCTTTGTGGATCAGCACCGCCAGGCAAAGCTGAATGGCGGCCGTCTCCTGCTTTTGGACGCCGATGGCGAGGCCCTCAAAGACCGAGTGGAAGGAGAGTGACAGGAACAGCACGAAGGCCCGGAAAGAGCTGTGGGATTCCGGTGGGTCCTTCTGATCCTCTTCGGTGTTGTGGTCGCCATGGGAGTGCACGGCCTTGGGGCAACAATGGAGCACCACGCTCTCAATGAGGAACACCAGGAAGAAGCCGGCTGAGATGACGAGCTCCCCAAATGGGTACATCTGCCACGGGAGGAGAGAAAGAGTTGGACGTGTGTTAAGGCCCCATCTCCAATGCCCATTTCAAGCAGTATCATACCACTTTAAATAATCATGGCTTCCCTCAAATAATCCTAGGAAGTGTCGTTTATTATGGGTGCTGAGAGTTGTTAGGAAACCCCTATTCCCCGCTGCCACAGAGCTACAGTAAACGGCTCAGGACCGCAATACCTCAAGGACTGCCTCTTTCCATATGAACCTACCCGGGCCCTGAGATCATCTTCTGAGGCCCTTCTTTGTGTGCCTCCTCCTCGAGAGGTCCGGAGGGTGGCAACATGAGAACGGGCTTTTTCTGAAGTGGTTCCCCTTCTGTGGAATGCTCTCCCCAGGGATGTTTGCCTGGAGCCTTCATTATACACCTTTAGGCGGCAGGCAAAAACGTTCCTTTTTAACCAGGCCTTTGGTTGATCTGATTTACATCCTAAGCCCTTTTAAAATGTGTGTGTGTGTGTGTGTGTGTGTGGCTGGGGTGGGGTGGAGGGCTATTGGGTTGTTCTTTTTATTTTCATTATGTATTTTGTTGTTTTATATCTTGATTTTATTCTGTGAACTGCCGTGAGACCCCTCGGTATAGGGCGGTATATAAATTCAATATATAAATAATAAAATAAAATAAAATAAAGGCTATGTTTTTTGCCTATTCTGCAAATAATAATAATAATAATAATAATAATAATAATAATAATAATAATAATAATTTATTATTTATACCCCACCCATCTGGCTGGGCTTCCCCTGCCGCTCTGGGAGGCTTCCAACAAACATTAAAATACATCAAATATCACAGATTAAAAACAAGGCTGCCTTTAGGTATTTTCTAAATGTCAGGTAGTTGTTTATCTCTCTGACCTCTGATGGGAGGGTGTTCCACAGGGCAGGTGCCACTACCGAGAAGGCCCTCTGCCTGGTTCCCTGTAGCTTTGCTTCTCGCAGTGAGGGAACCGCCAGAAGGCCCTCGGCGCTGGATCTTAGTGTCTGGGCTGAACGATGGGGGTAGAGACACTCCTTCAGGTATACTGGACCGAGGCCGTTTAGGGCTTTAAAGGTCAAGACCAACACTTTGAATTGTGCTCGGAAATGTACTGGGAGCCAATGTAGGTCTTTCAAGACCAGTGTTATGTGGTCTTGGCGGCCGCTCTCAGTCACCAGTCTAGCTGCCGCATTCTGGATTAGTTGTGGTTTCCGGGTCACCTTCAAAGGTAGCCCCACATATAGCGCATTGCAGTAATCCAAGCAGGAGATAACTAGAGCATGCACCACTCTGGCGAGACAGTTCGCGGGCAGGTAGGGTCTCAGCCTGCGTACCAGATGGAGCTGATAGACAGCTGCCCTGGACACAGAATTGACCTGCGCCTCCATGGACAGCTATGAGTCCAAAATGACTCCCAGGCTGCGCACCTGGTCTTTCAGGGGCACAGTTATCCCGTTTAGGACCAGGGAGTCCTCCACACCTGCCCGCTTCCTGTCCCCCACAAACAGTACTTCTGTCTTGTCAGGATTCAATCTCAATCTCTTAGCCGCCAACATTCAGCTTCACTAGATGGATCAGATGAGGGTGCAAAAATCTCTCCCCGTCTTCATTATACACCGGGAAAATACGTTCATTTTTAACCAGGCCTTCGGTTGATCTGATTGACCTCCTATGCCCTTTTAAAATGTTGGGTTCTTTTTTTTGGGGGGGGGGAGGCGCTAATGGCCTGTTCTTTTTATTTTTATTATATATTTTGTGGTTTTATATCTTGCTTTTATTCCGTCAACTGCCCTGAGACTCCCGTGTATAGGGTGGTATAAAATAAAATAAAATAAAATTCCCAAAGTGGTATGAACCAGAGGGCATGCCACTGTTTCACAGCCTGGGGCAAAATGGGAATGTGCTGACCAGTGCGCCACCACAGACCTGCTTCCTTTACCTGGGTTGTGTGGCAAGATCTTGGGTTCTCATGCAATTTCAACAAGATCTTACAATATTTTGGCAAGGTGGCAGAAGAGGTGGCCGGGTTGGTGGGACCCCTGTTGGGTGGGGGGCCTTCTCTTGAGCTTCCGCAGCCCAAGACAGCTGCTTTACCTCACCTCACGGGGGACCAAACCCCGGGTTGAACAATCAAACACACTTCCAGGGAACTCCCGATATCGCTTTATATCTGCAGTGCAGATGGGGCCCAGGTCTGCTTGCTTGCATATTTATATTGCTTACAACTTTTTATTTCAACAAAGATCTTAAAGTAACTTCACATATCCCCACCCCCCCCCCAAAAAAAAATCAGTATAAAAATGCAAGTGCCACACTGCTGCAACTGCTAATACTTTAAAAGGCACATTTTAAGTAACGTAAGCAACAATAAATCTCAAAAATGCACATAAGTACACAAAAAGTAATAATTAAAAACCACAAAAAAGGAATTGTATACAAAATAGCACATTCCAGTATTGAATTGTTGCATCAATGTTCTCTTTCCCCACTCTTCTGCCCAATAGAGCCCAGTAGATGAAAATACTCCCCCCCCCCCCGCAATGCTCTCCTGCTACAATTTCACAAGCTGCACCATTAGCTTTGCAAAGCTCATTAACCCCATAGGGAATAATGAGTGTTGCGACCGGAAGCTAGCAGAAAAGCCTGTGTGTGTGTTAAGGGGTGGGTCTAAACTAAAAGGAAGAAGATGATTGGAGAGCTGAGTGTTGCTGGGCTAAATTGCAAGTATCCATTTCTTGATTGACAGGGCGAATGCTTAAGTACTCAGCGTTTCCAAGTTCAGCTTATCCTGGCTAGTGATTTTGAATCTCCCTCCCGCCCACCTCCTTTTCTTTGCTGGTTTAGAGTGACCTTGCTATGGCGCCGCCTGTATTCAGGGGCCAGTAGGAATTTTTTTCCATTTGGCTGATTGGCTGTTGCCATCTGGTTTTTCGTCTACTGCTTAGCAATAGTCACAACTTGTTAGGTTGGCGGTTAGGCTTTGGTTGATGAGTTTGGGAGGGGCATCGCATGGAGGTGCATGCCCCTCAGTGTTGCTCTTATAGAAGTATTCCGTTAAAGGAATCCTGGGGCTCCGGGGCTCTCGTCCTTACACCCCCGCAATGGTGCGAGGCTGGGGCCAATACAGAGCACGAGCCTTGGGGAACATTTCTGGTGGGGGAGATGGCCTGGTCTCAGCTATCTCCTCCACCATGGGGTGTTTACTTGACTTTCCTACCATAGGAAGTCAGAGCTGGTCCTGTCCCACCGTGGGGCAGAAGATTAACCAAAGCCTAAGGCCAACACTCAAATTAATTTGTAATTTGAATAAAGTTGTGGCGAAAAAACAAAAACTAAAATAATGTGTCTGTCTGAGTTATTGGGGGGAATTTTCTGGGGTGCCTCGGCACGCAAACCCAGTTTGGGGTTTCAGACATGTTATTTCTCAAACAGCAACTTTACATACTGTGTTTCTCTGAAAATAAGACACCGTCTTATATTTATTTTTCCTCAAAAAACACACACTATGGCTTATTTTCAGGGGATGTCTGTTTTTTCCCTCCTCCTCCTGCTGTGGCCAGCATTGTTGCTGCGCCTATCACTATGTCTTATTTTTGGGACATGGCTTATATTCCTTGAATGCTTAAAAATCCTGCTATGGCTTATTTTATGGCTACGTCTTATTTTTGGAGAAACAGGGTACCTCAGGGCAAACAGTATTGGAAGCTACGTATTCCATTTATGGTGCAGTTTCTGCACATGTGTGTTTTATAAAACCAGGTAGGGGTTGGTTTTTTTTTGGTCTTCTATTCATTTACCCAGGGACTTTATCTAAACCTAAGAGGTGCTCAAGTCTTCATGGAGCTTTTCATGGTTCCTGGTTTTGTTTTGTTTTAAATTAAAGTTGCACCACCAGGTGGCAATCAAGGGCCACCGCAGGATTTCTCAACTGGACCGAGGTTGTTTTGGCAGCTTCTTAGCCTTAGATTGCAACACCACCTCCCTGAAGGGAGGAAAAAAATGTGCTCACAAAACTTGGGTTTCGAAAGAGAGGTGAGAGGTGTGGAAAACAGAAGCAAGGCGTGGGACCTGGGAGGTACAGTAAAGGTAAAGGGACCCCTGACCATTAGGTCCAGTTGCAGACAACTCTGGGGTTGCAGCGCTCATCTCGCATTATTGGCCGAGGGAGCCGGAGTACAGCTTCCAGGTCATGTGGCCAGCATGACAAAGCCGCTTCTCTCAAATCAGAGCAGTGCATGGAAACACCGTTTACCTTCCCGTCAGAGCGGTCCCTATTTATCTACTTGCACTTGGACCTGCTTTTGAACTGCTAGGTTGGCAGGAGCAGGGACCAAGCAATGGGAGCTCACCCCATCGCAGGGATTCGTACCGCCGGCCTTCTGATCGGCAAGCCCTAGGCTCTGTGGTTTAACCCACAGTGCCACCTGCGTCCCGGGGAGACCAGTGTTCAAATCCACACTTGGTCAAAAAGTCAAATCACAGTCTTTCAGCCTAACCGACCTCACAGAGTTCTTGCAATGAAAAAATTGAGAGCTTCGGGGGAGGGGGATAAAAACATACACCACCCTAAGCTCCTTGGGATATAAAAATTTAAATAAATAGTAAGTAAAATAAAATACAATAAAATGCGTTTCAGCTCACCGTTTGGTGAATGTATCGGAACTGGCTGTGTTCCCATCATCAGGTACACAATGGCAGCCCTCTTTTTAAATTTGATTTTCACATATGTATCCATTCCTTCCCTCAAAGAGCTCAAGGTAGCATACATGGCTCTTCCCCCTTTCCATATTACCCTAATAATATGTTGTGAACCACCTTGTGATCTTTGGATGAAGGGCGATATACAAATTTAATATTTTATATAAATTTAATGTTTTAATTATATATATACTAGTGTCATTCAGCCCGTTCAGTAAACGGGCGCTAGAACATGTGAGGAATGGCGGGGCCGCGGCCTTCCCTCCCTCTCTGCGATTGGCTGCTGCGTCTGGGAGGAGAAGGGGAGGCAGCCTTCTGAAGCCCGCTTCCTCCCGAGTAGACCTGCCCGGCGGGGTGCAGCGAGAAGCAGGGCGGGCCGCCAGCCACGACCGAGCGAGGGGGACGACTCCGGCTCCCCGCCTCTGAGAGAGAGAGAGAGAGAGAGAGAGAGAGAGAGAGAGAGAGAGAAGGAAGGAAGATACCCCCACACACTTCCTTACCCTCTCCTCCTCCTCCTCCTCCTCCTCCTCCTCCTCCTCCTCCTCCTCCTCCTCCACCGTGCAGAGCCCTCTTTCCTTCTTTGTGTTTTTTCTTCCCGCCTTTCCCCTCTGAGGCAAAGGCTCCCCTCACGTGAGGCGGGGCTCCTGCCTGGCAGTGCCGGAGCTCCCTGCGGCCGCAATGGCAGCGCCTGCGCTTGAGGGAGCCGGCCGAGAAAAGAGAGACGGAGGTGTGGGGGAAAGAGCTGCAAACTCTTCCCGCCGCAGTGGCTGCTAACGCGGGTGGGCGGGGAAGGAGGGCGGCGGCGGGCATGTGAGGCTCGGTCCGGCGGGACCCGGCCAGGGAGCCTCAGCGAGAGCCAGTTGCCATGAGAGTGTCCTGGGCGCACGAGCAAGTGTCTCTGTGTCCAATCCCTGTGTCCGTGGGGCACATGCGCAGTAGCGCGGACACAGGGACACAGGGAATCTGGACGCAGAGACACTTGCACTTTATTATATAGGATCAGCAACAACCCTGTGAGCCAGACTGAACTGAGAGCTAGTGACTTGCCCAGCAAGCTGGCAGGTCTAAAAAAAAAAAAGTTTAAAAAGGTAAAGGACCTCTGGACGGTTAAGTCCAGGCAAAGGTGATTATGGGGTTGCGGTGCTCATTTCACTTTCAGGCCGAGGGAGCTGGCATTCATCCACAGACAGCTTTCTGGGTCATGTGGCCAGCATGACTAAACCGCTTCTGGCACAATGGAACACTGTGATGGAAACCAGAGTGCACGGAAATGCCGTTTACCTTCCCACCACAGCGGTACCTATTTATCTACTTGCACTGGCATGCTTTCGAACTGCTAGGTTGGCAGGAGCTGGGACAGAGTGACGGGAGCTCACCCCATCGCATGGATTCGAACTGCCAACCTTCTGATCAGCAAGCCCAAGAGGCTCCGTAGTTTAGACCACAGTGCCACCCGCATCCCCAGTCTATTTTCTTCATAGATGGATAGACAGACAGATATATATGCCTTTGTATCTTGCTCTGCAGTTTTAAGAAACTCCTCACAGCAGGAAGCAATTAAGTTCGAAAATGCAAAAATGCAAACACAACTATAACCATAACAAAATTTTACAAGGGAGTGTAACATTCAAGGTAAGTGTTTTCAAAGGTTTGTTTATGGTTCTGTCCGCAGATCGTTAAATAAGTAACCAAAATCAAGACATGAGCCAAGCAAGATTAGAACAGTCATTAAAAGATTGTGAAATATGCAGAGGCCAAGCTTGAGATCTTAATCAACTATCTCACCCCATACACTCTTGCAAAATTTGAGAGCCTTTTGCAGCTGACTAGAAAACAAAATCCTTGACTGTGTGGATCCTGTACCCCAATTCACAGCCCCATTCCCTGGAGGATAGTCAGAAGATGGATAAAAAGCTTTTTCAACTCCCCCGCCAATACCCAAGGTACCAAAATAAATAATCCATAATTGATCACAATGGCAGTTCGTGCCTATCCAAAGCTAACCTGATCAGCAATCTCAAAGGTGGGAGAAGAACAGTGTTCAAACAAGGGGAAACATACCTCATCATCATCATCACCTTCAGAGGTGCTGTTCTGCTTATGCATAGAAGCTCCCTGGGGGAAAAGAAAGAAACAGCTGAGTTGGAAACATTTTGGGGATAAGAATGGTTCACACTCATTGGCTATTATGGTGGTAGAATCAAGTTTCCTCTCTATTCAAGCAGTGGGAGCTCAGATCTTGAAGATCTGTCAAGTTTTGGAACCATGAACTTCTTTTACATGTTACAAACAATATCATCATCATCATCATCATCATCATCATCATCATCATCATCATTTTCTAAGGCCTCTTGTTGTTGCTTTCCCAATCCCAGTGCAACAGTACCCCTAATTATTAGAACAATTTCCAAAGGGGTAGCTGTGTTAATCTCTTGTATCAAAATGAGAGAGTCTTAAATTTATTATGGCATAAGCTTGTGGTTCCCAAACTTTCCCCTCCTTGGACCACTTGAAAATTGCTGGTGGTCTTGATGGGCTACTTAATGATTTTTCTGCCTGGTGTAGAAGTTACAGTGTGCTCTGATAGATGCTGAATGATTTCTGATTGCATTTTTACAGATACGCCATGGAGCACCTGAATGAAGCTCGTGGACCATGGGTGGTCCATGGATCACAGTTTAGGAACCCCTGGCATAAGCGTTCATGGACAGTTGTTCACTTCATAGTGTGCAGGCACTTTTAGAAGAAGGGACTCTATTCATGACCTTGTGATGAAGGGAGGTACATCCAGGAAGAAGTGATCTTTTAGGTCTTAAACCAGCTTTATAGGTTAGAAAAACCCAGTATTCTGAATTGGACAAGTCAGATGAAGCAGTGAAAGCCCCAAAAACAAAACAAAACCCACAACCAAACAAAACCTGTGCAATACATTTATAATGGCCAGTCCCATTCAGATTGTTGGTAACATGTTCTGTGCTGACATTTCCATACCATCTTCAAAGGCTGCCCCATCATTTTGGGAGATGATTCACCAGGAAATTCAAAAATTAATTAAAACCTCGTACGGTAAGAAAGCAGAAGCATATTTATTAGGAATCATGAACAATGACATACCCCGAGATTAGGAAGATATATATTTATATGCAACAACAGCGGCAAGGACGCTACTTGCGAAAACCTGGAAAGAGCCAAGAATACCAACGAGAGGAGAATGGATTGATAAACTTTGCGAATACCTAGAACTAGCCAAATTAACAGACTTGGTACGGAAAAAACCTAGAGATAGAATCAAAAAACAGTGGGAATGCCTAAACGATTATTTAAGGAAAATAGGAGTGGGAAATAAAACGTGGCTGTGTTTAGAATAACTATGCAGGAATATATACAAGAAATTTAGAAAGTTTTTTTTCCTTCTTTCATAGAACTTATGATAATGTGACTATGATTTAGATTATGTGGTTATGATTAAGTATAAGTGTGAACGTGATTATGACGGGCAAACAGAGGACAATATGTAAAAATACCGAAGGGTAAATCCCTGTGTATAGTGTGGAGGAAGTGATAGAGGATGTAATGAATTTTGATAAGAGATGACTGTTGAGTCAGTCAATAAAGCCTTGTTTTTCTTTTTCTTCCTTGTCTTCCCTTTCCCCCCTCTTTTTTATCTTCTTTTTCTTTTCTTCCTTTTTCTTTTTTTACTTTCCCCTACAATCTATCTCCTTTCTTTATCCTTTTCTCTCTAAACTTTTCTTTTTCCATCTTGAAGGTTAGATATGTTTCTTTGGATTTTAAACTTAGAAGAAAAAAATTGAATATATTATAAATATTAGTTCTTTAGGTACGGTATGTGTGTATTGTGTATGGGTAAGTGTATGTATTAATCTTTGTCCATTCTTTGTGTGTTGTACGGTTTGGTAGGTTTGTATGTAGATGTATCATTTTTGTATTATTTTTTGTACAATAAAGTTAAAAATTTTAAAAACAAAAACAAAGGCTGCCCCATGTACAGTGGGTTAAAGGTAAAGGTAAAGATAAACGGACCCCTGACCATTAGGTCCAGTCGTGACCGACTCTGGGGTTGTGGCGCTCATCTCGCATTATTGGCCGAGGGAGCCAGCATATAGCTTCCAGGTCATGTGGCCAGCATGACAAAGCTGCTCCTGGCAAACCAGAGCAGCACACGGAAACGCCATTTATCTTCCTGCTGTAGTGGTACCTATTTATCTACTTGCACTTTGGCATGCTTTCGAACTGCTAGGTTGGCAGGAGCTGGGACCAAGCAACAGGAGCTCACCCCGTCACGGGGATTCGAACTGCTGACCTTCTGATCGGCAAGCCCTAGGCTCTGTGGTTTAACCCACAGCGTCACCCACGTCCCTGTACAGTGTGTTACATTGGTCCAAACAGTTATTTACTAAAGCATGGAACACTGAAGTCCAGTTGTACAATTCAGCCAAGGTCAAAGCCGGGTTAGTGGTTTAAGCTTGTCCAGTATCGTCTCTCCTAATGTTCAACCAAACTGCAGGAGGCACTGGAAGACAGGAGTGCCTGGCGTGCTCTGGTCCATGGGGTCACAAAGAGTCAGACATGACTAAACGACTAAACAACCACAACAACAATGTTCAACCTTGGCTAAACTGGATGAGAATAAGAGGAGTTGTGGTCCAACAACATATAGGGACTCAAGGTTGAAGAACACTGGTCTGCTCTGACTGGCAGTAGCCTCCAGGGTCTCAGACAGTGGTATCTCCCATGATCTTTTTTTAACTGAAGATGCTATGGACTGAAGCTCAGACTTTCTGCATATAAAGCAGAGGTTGTTCCTGTGGCCCATCCAAATTAATTGCAGTGGAATTCAGATTTAAGAAGAAGAAGAGTTTGGGTTTGATATCCCGCTTTATCACTACCCTAAGGAGTCTCAAAGCGGCTAACATTCTCCTTTCCCTTCCTCCCCCACAACAAACACTCTGTGAGGTGAGTGGGGCTGAGAGACTTCAAAGAAGTGTGACTAGCCCAAGGTTACCCAGCAGCTGCATGTGGAGGAGCAGGGACACAAACCCGGTTCCCCAGATAATGAGTCTACCACTTTTAACCACTACACCACACTGGCACACTGATTTAAGAGACTGCTGTGATGGCACTCACCTGCTGCCGTCTCTTTTTCAGTTCCTCCTGGATGTCCCCCAGTGCGTCGGCCACCATGTGCATAATGCAGGCGCCAAGGAACACTCCGGCGGCAAAACAGCCTATGCAACTGAGGATGCGCCGATGCTTCCCTAGAAGAGATGCAGGACAGAATATGGAGGATTATGTCAAATGTACAGTTTGTCAAACAGAGAAGAAGCTGCCAATCCATGTCTTAAAAATATATCTTAATATAAGCCACCTTGCATAGATTTGGTTCCTGAAAGGCAGGATAATAACCCATACTAATACTACTAATAAAGGAGTAGTATTACATGCTCAGAATTCAGTGCATGCTCAAGAGTTCAAGGTCCACCAGCATCAAGAGATAATCTGGAGGTTTAAAGCACCCTTTCAGTTCCAGCACCATGGATAGAGCTTTTTGCCCCATGAAATGTAGTGTTTTTTAACAGAGCCAATTCTCTTGTTCAGCTCGCTTAAGCCCTGTTTGCTTATTCTGGGTGTGGAAGTAGAAGGAACGCTAATCTGTAAAAGGAACATGTGAGCATTCATTCAACAGAAAGATCAAGAGTGGTAAAGAGGGACCCACCTCAATATATGGCTACCTAGAGAGTTAAAGGTCTGTATAGTTAAAGCTATGGTTTTCCCAGTAGTGATGTATGGAAGTGAGAGCTGGACCTTAAAGAAGGCTGATCGCTGAAGAATTGATGCTTTTGAATTATGGTGCTGGAAGAGACTCTTGAGAGTCCCATGGGCTGCAAGAAGATCAAACTTATCCATGCTTAAGGAAATCAGCCCTGAGTGCTCACTAGAAGGACAGATTGTGAAGCTGAGGCTCCAATACTTTGGCCACCTCATGAGAAGAGAAGACTCCCTGGAAAAGACCCTGATGTTGGGAAAGATTGAGGGCACTAGGAGAAGGGGACGACAGAGGATGAGATGGTTGGACAGTGTTCTCGAAGCTACCAACATGAGTCTGACCAAACTGTGGGAGGCAGTGGAAGACAGGAGTGCCTGGCGTGCTCTGGTCCATGGGGTCACGAAGAGTCGGACATGACTAAACCACTAAACGACTAAACAACAACAACAGAGAGTTAACAACAAAGCTGAGGTCTCAAGACTTCCTGGTGTTGCACAGCACATTATTTGCACTCCTGCACAAGTTCTGACAGTCACATTGCATCAAGCCCCTCTGAAGATCAGGCCATACCCACTCCAATCCCTTCCATCGACTGCTCACCTCTGGCCATGTTGCTCTGGAACCATTTAACCTGCGCCGGGATGAGGCCACAAATGAGCGTGACCACCAGCAGACCTGCCAGGCAGCCGATCTTGACCTCCAACAATTGATCCATCTCTGCAGCGTAGGGTAGGGAAAATCACACAGGGAGGAGAGGCAAAGGCTTCTCCGTCGTATCTCTGGACACTTTCCAGGCTGGTCTGATTTCAAGACGTCTTACGAGCGTTAGTAACTAGTCCCAAACAGAGAAATCCACCTCTCTTCACACTCTTCTGGTGCAATAAAGCTTCCCCCCCTTTGGAAGTATGGGTGGCGGAAAGAGCAGGAAGAGAGCCTCACACTATGGAGTCTTCATGAACTGAGCATCCATATATAACAAGATCAAAAGCAACTAGATGTTCCAGCAGCAGTTGGGTGTATGGTGCTGTCTTCAACCTCTGCCTTCTAGATATATTTCATGGAGTCTTCTACTCCCCACCTTGTTCCCTTGTTCCTTACCCTCTGCTATTTCCCTCATTGATCTAGCTTTCTGGCCTCTTGTCCTGCAGATGTTCTCTCTTCCATTCCACCTTCCTTCCTTCTCTTTTCTACCTCCCTCATCAGATTCCTGCTTCCATCCAACCTCGGTCTAATCCTAGCCGCCTTCTAGGGAGTGAGTAATCACCCCGATACTCCAGAAAGCCGCCCGCCCACTTTGGTGTTGTCCCATCCCATCCCCTCCCCTTCATTATGTAAACGATGTAAACGTGCAATTTCATTTACAATAAACAGTCTACAAGCGATCGTTTAGTCATTAATTTTAAGGTCACTGGGCCACAGCAGCCACAGTCGAGGGCTCCACCTTGAATTCTCGATAAGAAATGCTCATTAAAAAAATGGGAGTCTATTGATCTAGCTGAAGATTGCTTTCCAGCCCGCAGCTCAAGGCTAACAAGTGCGTGGGTCTCAATAGCTGCACCTTTCACGTTTTACTTCAGATGTGGATAAGGGGGAAGAGAGGGAAAAACAAGCACAAGATTGTCTTCCATAAACACAATTTTAACAATGGGTCCGTAAGTGACTGTGGAGGCCAATTCTGGATGCACACGTTCTTCCACAGTGGGGACATTGGTTTTCAGGCAGGCAGTTTATCACGGTGTGGATTTGCCAAGCGTGCCTTCCTCTTAGCACGTTTCTCCCTTGCGTCCTGAGATCGAGTTTCTTCAAAGCCCATGACACCTTTGGTAAAGGCTGTTCTCCAATAGGAGCACTCGCAGGCCATTGTTTCCCAGTTGTCAGTGTTTATACTACATTTTTAAAGATTTGCCTTGAGACAGTCTTTAAACCTCTTTTGTTGACCACCAGCATTACGCTTTCCATTTTTAAGTTCGGAATGGAGTAGCCGCTTTGGAAGACGATCATCAGGCATCCGCACAACATGACCAGTCCAACGAAGTTGATGCTGAAGAATTGTCTTCCAAAAAACCACCGAGACCATTCCGTTGTTAACTCTCCACCCTCCCAAAATTTCAACACCTCTTGCGATGGTTTGGCCCCTTTCTGTTTTAACAGTACAAATTCTACAAACACCCTCCATATCTCCTCAAAATCATTTCTCCTGCATATTCCCCAACTTACCTTAATGGCACATGTTAATTTATCATTAATAGCGATATCCCACACCTCTTTATACCATTCTTCCATGTTATATTCTGCTTGCCCCTTCCTCTTCCTGGTTATAATAATTTGTGCAGCAGTCAATAAATTTGCGAGCAAGTCCTTCATAGCCCGTGAACCTTCCACCCCATCGTAAATGGGTATTAATGCTATCTCTGGACTTTTGGTCAGCTTTAGTCATGTAGATCGTGCTGGACAGATGCTCTTGGGCCCTCCTGAATACTGATCAGTGGTGTGTGTGTGTGAGTTCTGAGCCCTTGGGTTTATGATCCCCCTCCACTGCTGGGCACCTGTCTCCTACGGTGTTGAGCACCTGCACTGGGGGCAGGGGGTAGAAACAAACAGGGGCCCACTTCTGCCCACTCAAGGAGACCCACCCCAGAGCCCCCCTTATTCTGGCTCCAAAACCATCCCTTCTCCTCCCCCACTGCTCTGATGCCACAAAGGAGACGGGAAAAAGAGGCACACCTCGGCATGGACTGAGGGAGGCTTACAAAACCCATCCTGGAGCTAATATAGGAAATGTTCCTCCCCTAAGAACCCCCAGGACAGAAATGGATGGTATATCCCTCTTCTGCGAGAATGGTGTAAGACTGGCAGGGCTGTGAATTTGGTATTTGGCCCATCTTGGACTTCCCCCTCCTTCTACCCTGCCTTTTGGTGGCCCTGTAAATGTGGAACAGTGGAGCAGCAAGATTCCATCCATGTTGGGGCTGCTGGGAGCTGGGAGTCGAGCAACAGTTGGGCCACAGAACCCCCACCCTTGTACTAAATCGGTAAGATCTATTTTGTTGAGGTTATGCAATAATCAACCAAATGAGGCAACTTTAGTTCAGGAGCCTGAGCTATTCAAGATACTGACACAGTTCAAGATAAAGACCCTTTGTGCTAATTCTGGCCGGAGCTAACTAGGCTATCCCACCTGCCTTTATTTTGCCTGCCAGCTCCAAGACTGGTTTGACAGGCTGGCTGGAGCCACACCCACGAGCCTTCGCTTTTCAAACTTGGTTTCATTGAGAGCAAACCAACAAGTTTGGATTGCTACATTAGCTTCCTCATTACTCCACCACAGCTAGGAAAAACACGGAACTTTCCCCCCACTGTCTGAAGCCAAGGAAATAAATCTACAAAAGGACTCTCAAGCGGAGACCAGAGGCCCGCGTTTTTGCACCCAAAGTCCTTTGGCTCACAACAGCACCAGCAGGTGAGATTAAGGCTGGAATGAGACATGCTTGAGAGTAGGAGAGATAAATGGGGTTCTCCCAGCACTGCTCTCTTTTTCTACGGGCAGGAACTGTGAATGCCAGAATGGACTGCAGGTATGTGCACTGACCTAGCACTAAATAAAACATAGCCATGAGCCATTTGCTTAAAGCAAATATTGCTCCTCCAAAAGCCTTATAGCAGAGAACCAATTGTATCTGGAATGAAGATTTATTTATATTATTGTTTTTTTAAAAAAATACACAATCATTGGTTTCAGGACTTGAAATAGGGGCACCCTTTGCTTATTTTAACATTGCACTTGAAAAGTACAGTCATACCTTGGGTTATGTTTGCTTTGGGTTACATACTTTCGGGTTGTGTACTCCCCAAACCCAGAAGTATTTTTGCTGTGTGCGCGGTCTGCGCATGCACAGAAGCATTCTGCGCAGTCCGCGCATGCACAGAAGAACGCTTTTGCGCTTGTTCGGGTTACGTACTTTCAGGGCAGTCTCGAGCAGGTCGCGCGCCCTGGTGCTGAGGGGCTGAGATCACTCCGGCGCCCCCCCCCCCCGCAGGGCGCAGCATGGTTTCCGCGCGGCTTTGCCGAATGGCGCCCTGCCTACCAGCCTGGCGCCCTGCACCACCGGGGGTCTACCTAGAGCCGGCCCTGCATACTTTTCGGGTTACGAACCGCACCCCGGAACGAATCAGGTATGTAACCCGAGGTACCACTGTAGTGATTTCCTTTGACGTGTGTGTGTGTGTGTGAGAGAGAGAGAGAGAGAGAGAGAGACACAGAGAGACAGAGAGAACGAATCACTGGGCTCCCTGATATTATTGGGCTACCAACTCCCATCAGCTCCAGCCACCACAGCAAAAGGTCAAGGGATGATGGACGTTGTTCTGCAACATCTGGAGGACTGGAGGTTTCCTCCCCCTTGTATTAAGTCACCATTCTGTCCTCCCCGCCCCCAGGATTTTCAGTTTTTCCTATTCTGCAAACTGCACAACAACAAGGAGTAGCATAAAAATGCATGGGGTTTTTGGAAACAATTTTTCCTGCTATTGCACAACTTTGCAATGGCTGGGAAAGACATTCTAAAGACAAGGAAGTGAACTAAAGCAGTGATGAAAGAAAAAAACATGAAAGGGTTTCTTTTGTGATGGAAATTGCTACTTCTGGGCGTCATTCTAAATTACACAAAACCACATTTCAAATATATAGACCCAGTAAACCTGTTTGGTAAAGTGGAAGGTCAAGGGAAGAAATTACACCCTCCCAGCATCACTGGTCCCTGGTGTGCCAGGATGGAGGCCTCTCCTTTTCCCAGCCACTCTGGGCGGCTCCCAACAGAATATTAATATAATAATAATAATAATAATAATAATAATAATAATAATAATAATAATAATAATAAGGCGATATAACATTTAAAAAATCCCTAAACAGGGCTACCTTCAGATGTCTTCTTTAAGTCAGATAGTTATTTCCTTGACATCTGGTGGGAGGGTGTTCCACAGGGCAGGCGCCACTACTGAAAAGGCCCTTTGCCTGGTTCCCTGCAACCTCACTTCTTGCAGGAAGGGAACCTCAGAGCTGGAGCTCAGTGTCTGGGCTGAACGATGGAGGTGGAGACGCTTCTTCAGGTATACTGGGCTGAGGCAGTTGAGGGCTTCAAAGGTCACCACCACCACAACACTTTGAATTGTGCTCGGAAATGTACTGGGAGCCAGTGCAGGTCTTTCAGGACCGATGTAATATGGTCTAGACGGCCGCTCCCAGCCACCAGTCTAGCTGCCACCTTCTGGATTACAGTGGTACCTCGCAAGACGAATGCCCTGCAAGACGAATTTTTTGCAAGACGAATGTGTCTTGCGATCTGATGGCGACTTGCAAGACGAATTCATTTTGCGAAAAATTCATCTTGCGAATCGCAGTTTCCCATAGGAATGCATTGAAATTTAATTAATGCGTTCCTATGGGCCAAAAAAAAAAATTCAATGCATTCCTATGGGAAACCACGATTCGCAAGACGAATTTTTCACAAAACTAATTGACTCGAATTAAATTCGGCTTGCGAGGCACCACTGTAGTTATAGTTTCTAGGTCACCTTCAAAGGTAGCCCTATGTAGAGCGCAAAGCAGTAGACCAAGTGGGAAATAACCAGTCAAATACTGAGCTAGATTTTTTTCCCCTCCCCTTGACTTAGTATGAGGAATCAACCTGTGTTCCAGAGGGGGAAATGGCAGTGGGCGGTGGATTCCCCCCCCCCCATGTTCAAATCATGAGCTGAACCAGGGCAGTCTGGATGGGAGGGGGTGGGGGGCTCTGGAACTCTGTTCACATCATAAGAATTTGCAAGCAGAGGTATTCTGAGTTGTCCCTCCTTTTGCAAAACACACCTGTGGTCTACATGATGCAGAACACAGGATGCAAAAGTCCCAGTGATGCTGAGTAGGTCTGAGACTAGTTGGTGCCCAGAGAAGAGATCAGCAAGAAATCCTTTGTGTGGCAACTCCATAGAAGATGGGATATAAAATGTAGTGATTTTGGGTTGACTACACTGGTTGGCAGGCCTCTGCAGGGTTTTTGAAATGGTGCATTGCCAGCTCTAAATGCAGGTGAACTATAGAGATTTGCATGCAAAGCACCTGCATGACTGCTGAGCTACTTTGCTCACTCTGACCTAGAGCCAGTCACAAGATAATAATAATTTATTATTTATACCCCGCCCATCTGGCTGGGTTTCCCCAGCCACTCTGGGAGGCCTCCCTTCATCCTGGCGCACGAGGGACCAGTGATGCTGGGAGGGTGTCATTTTCCCACAATGCAATTCCAGGCTGCCTTAGCAATTGACAACCTACCACCTGGCAGGGCCCAGTACAGGTATAACAAACTGTTCTGCACTCTTCCCAACGACCAGCTGGGTGAAGCTCTCTGGTCCATGCACCTTTTTCTCAGATCACTCACTCCGCAATGAGAATGAAGCCTGCCCTTATTTTAATGGGCCTTAAAACATGAGCCTGGCCTTGTAGCCAAGCTCTTGAGATAGAATTTAGAAGCAGGATCATAGACTTCCCCCTGGTGGCGCATTAAAGCATAGCTGCCAGGACGGACTCTTCCATCTGCTTGGCTCAGAAGATTGGAACTCAACAGTATGCCCTAGTGACGAGAGTTAGGTGGTTTTATAAAGGATGCCCAGGATTGCAACCTGAGTCAGTGGGGCCACTTGCACATTCCAGAGTCTCGGGATGCTTCCTGAAGAAACTCACAACACATGGGCTGTGAACCTTGAGCAAAGAACCAAGTTCATCTGTTTCGCCCGAGGCAGGAAGTGCTGAAAAACTGGACTTGGCAAGCAGGAGTGAAATATTACTTTATTACTCAGTTATAGCCCATTTTTCCCATCATGAAACCCAAAGCACCCAGGCACTGACCAGAGCAAGACCTCCTTAGCTTCAGTAAGGCAGTAGTAATCTGAGAAGCCCTATATGGTTTGAAACCAGCTACCTGAAGGTCAATCCACTCACCTGTACCTGCCTGAACCTGAACCCTGGCGCTCTTCTCTGGTCTACTGCTGAGACCTTTAATGTCATTAAGTACCATGGACAGGGACTTGAGGGAGATAAATATGGAAACCTATTTCCTGACTTTTACAAGAGCCTTAAAAACTGAGCTCGGTTCCAGTTTGGTTTGTAATAATTTTATGACACCGTGCCTGTATCCTTTTTATCACACACCATCTGCTGCTCTTACTTTATTTTTTAAATAAAATTTATTTGGTTTTTCGAATTAAAATCTTACAGAAATATATCATAAAAACAAGATTCCAAGGACTTCCATCCTCCTCTTTGTGGGCCTTATTACAGTAATCCTTTCCTCCCGCTTCTTTTATGATAATCCAATACCTCTTCCATTATGTCCAGAATTCAACCTTAAACTACAAGTGATATTCCAATCCTACTAACAATTTTAACTGTTTATAATGGTCCTTAAGGTTAAGTTATAAATTTTTCCCTTTCCTTGTTATCTTGATTTCTGACTCTTCCAGTCATTTTAGCCATTTCAGCATAGTCCATTAACTTCATCTGCCACTCTTCTCTGGTGGGAACTTTGTCTTCTTTCCATCTCTGGGCAAGTAACATCTGTGCAGCCTGCTGCTCTTAGTTTAATGTTGTTGCTCTATATAAACTTTGTTATATTTTCTTATCTGTTGCTAAGCCACTTTGGGAGCGTGAACACCAGTAGAAGACAGGATTATTATTATTTTGATTTTTTTTTTATAAATCACCTAATCATACATTAATTCCAGCACACAGCCTTGAGTTGTTTGCACACCTCAGGAATCCCAGCTCCCACACCCTTGGCTCTTCTCCACTCTCTGCCCCAATTCCAAAACAAGGAACTGAATCCAGGATCCCTCCTAGCCCTATTTTAAACCTCTAATTTATTTCCAGAGCTGAGAATGAAACCAAGAGTCAAGATCACACCCTTCAGCCCTGGACCAAAACTAGAGATCTACCAGCTCCTTGTTTCAGGCTCACACCCACGAATTCCATTTAGAACCACATTCTTCCGCCCATGAGCCTGCCTGGAAGAAAGGGAAAGGATCTCTGCTGCTTTGACATTCTTTATCCAACCTGACTGTCCACGTTCTAAAGGAGAAATTCATCTGCACTAAGCCCCAAAGGCAGCTCCTCCCAGCCTAAAGGTGGCTTGTCTAAGGTGGTCCAGATAGTGCTGGACAACCACCCCCATCATCCCTGACCATGGGAGACCAATGGAAGCCTGATCTCCAGGGACTCACAGGTTCCCCACGCATAGGCAAGGCTTCCCATGCAGTCCAGCTGCATTAAGCCTCCTACTGGGTCCATATGAGAGTAAGTGCCCCAACAGGTTTACTCAGCCCCTTCAAACAGGGACTTTACCTAAGAACTAGGACAAACAAGCAGAAGCACCTTGCAATACAATTACCGTATTATTATTTTGCATGGGAGGAGATCTTTCTGGAAGTTTTCTCCCGTAACATTCCTCCTACAAATACAATACCAGGGAGGTTTGGAGCTATCCTTTCCCACAATACAGGGGTCTTGAACAGATAGATTTTAGAGAAGTGAGAATAGTAGAGGGATTTAAAGGTTCAACCATGTACGCCCTACTACCTGAAAGGGGGTAGCAGCACAAAGATACACCAGAGTGCTTGATGTTTTGTTTTCAGCCTACAATCTGCACACGTCAGACAGAGAATATAGACTGGCAAAGCACCTCTGGTGACTGGTTAAGCAGAAAATGACTCTTTGGAGTTTATGAATAAATATGCGACCATGTAGGACCGCAGAAAAACAGATCAACATTAAATACATGCACAGTGTGTCTCCAAGGAGCAGGAACAACTTCAGTATGTTTAACAGTGATACAAAACTGCCTGAAGCTTACTGAAACCTTCTGCTCTCTAAGATCCCACAGTTCCCCCACCAGGCCAGGAAGGCCTGGAAATGTGACTTGTGGCACCAGTTTATCCAACCAGCTCATGGATTCTGGAAAGCCATCCAGCATTTGTAAGCCAATCTGATGCAAGTTGCCTCTTAAGAGGATGTGGTATACACTGGGATGAGGAAGGTGGCTGTACAGAGCTCCCGTCAACTGTGATCTTCATCCGTGTCGCTTCTCTCTTCTCCCGAGTCTGGCTCGCTATCCAGGTTCGAAACAGGGAGGCGGTCTCCACAATTACTGTTCCGGGCACATCTGTAAAGATCCCTGTAGGAGAGAATGATGGACGAAGATGATCCCTACATGAGAGGGGGTGTAAAAACCTCTCCCTGTCTACATATTCCACACGACGCATAATATTATAAACCTCTATTGTGCTACACACAAACGGACACTTTACCGGCTATTTCTCTAAGCTAAAAGCCCCAAATGATATAATCTTCCTCAAAGGGAAGTTACTCCGGTGCCTTGATCATTCTTTCAGTTACTTTATCTAGAGAATTAAAGTGGAATAGGATTACAGTCATACCTGCGCTGCGGGTTGCCTCTTTTCATGTTACTTCCGGGTTCAGCACATCCGTGACCTGCGCACATGCGCAGAAGTGCTAAATTGCGCTTTGTGCATGCACAGAAGCACCGCATTGCGTCACACGCGTGCGTAGATGTGGCGCTTCATGTTGCAGCCTTTTCATGTTGCGAACGGGCCGCCGGAACGGATCCCGTTCGCAACATGAGGTACCACTGTATAACTGTTGAGTGACAAAGTATAATTTTGAATCTTGAAATAAAATAAAAATATTAGAAGTAGGGGGAAAGTCTACACCAGGGGTTCCCAAACTAAGGCCCAGGGGCCGGATGCGGCCCTATCGCCTTTTCAATCCGGCCCGCAGATGGTCCGGGAATCAGCATGTTTTTACATGAGCAGAATGTGTCCTTTTATTTATTTATTTGTGGGGCATAGGAATTCATTCAAAAAAATTTTTTTCAAAATATAGCCCGGCCCGCCACAAGGTCTGAGGGACAGTGGACCGGCCCCCTGCTGAAAAAGATTGCTGACCCCTGGTCTACACCCAATGCGCCACCCAGAGAATGAATGAGAGTCTAGAACCAAGGCCCCTCCCACCTTTGGGAGAAGAGATCCAGTACCTGCTGTGTTTCTTTGAAGTAATCACTGCGTGCTGAAGGTTGCCATCGGGACAGCACAGGTGGACGTGGACATGGCGGGTACGACAAAGGACAGGCTTTGTGATCCGAGGCCAGAGCTGCTCCAGTTCTCCTGATCCTCTGCGTAGAATCAGGTATGAAAACTTCTCCTCCTTCTGTGGTGGGTTCTGGAGGAAGACACAGAAGGTTAGGAAGGGGGAAATGACTAATTTGCTTCCCAGCCTTTGCTAAAGGGCAATCCAACTCTTGAAGTTGGCTTCATGTTTAATCAGGTGTGGATTAACTGAGCTGCCCGACTCCCTATCCGGTTCAGCCTGCCAGCATTTCCCAGCCCTGATCCTCCAGGATGAGAGAGGTGAAGGGAGAAGGGCAGCTTATTTGACAGATGCTGTTAATGGAGCCTAGTAACATGCCTCGTTGCCCGTTATCGTTCAGGCACAGGAAAAGCGTCTATGTAACAAAAACAATGCAAAACACTTCACCGTGGACAAGTGAGCAGGTTTTTATTGGCTCTGTGCATGCTCTCAAGCGTGCTATGTCATAGATTTGTGCCCCTGCTGTGCAGGAGAACTGCCTGCCTGCATGGCGACAACTAATAAAAGGGCTCAATATGCTTTTTCGCAGTCTGTAACGTAGGGACATGGGTGGCGCTGTGTGTTAAACCACAGAGCCTACGGCTTGCCGATCAGAAGGTTGGCGGTTCAAATCCGCGCGACGGGGTGAGCTCCCATTGCTTGGTTCCTGCTCCTGCCAACCAAGCAGTTCGAAAGCACGTCAAAGTGCAAGTAGATAAATAGGTACTGCTACAGCAGGAAGGTAAACGGCATTTCTGTGTGCTGCTCTGGTTCGCCAGAAGCAGCTTTGTCATGCTGGCCACATGACCTGGAAGCTGTACGCCGGCTCCCTTGGCCAATAAGGCGAGATGAGCGCCGCAACCCCAGAGTCGGTCACGACTGGACCTAATGGTCAGGGGTCCCTTTACCTTTTAAGGTAGGGAGACATAGTTAAGTTACATTGGAAACGAGGGAAGCTGAGCCAACCAGCCTATTGCTCGTAACTACACTAGCACCCCAAGCTGATCGAACACACCAGGAGGTTGACCAACGTACAATGTGGGAAAGCATTGCATGTGGAACAAGCAGAAACTCACCCAACTGAAAGGCAGCGGGAAATATGTCTGGGTAAAGTTACATGGCAGGATACGGTCAGGCGACAAACGAGGGCATGGCAAATGGTGCGGACACTGAGCACAAGAGAGAGAGAAAGGGCAGAAAGATCCTTTAGTATCAGGTTATGATAGGGTTATTTATCTCTCTGGGAATAGAAGACAACCAAAGTCTAATTTGCCCACAGCCGCCCCACCCCCATTAACAAGACTTTGCATCCTATCTACTCCACATTGCTCTAAATGGAAGAATTTATTAGACACGGTCCAGATGAAATGATCTTGGTCCTGTTTCCTGCATCTCATTTCAAAACCTGTGGGATTTCTTACACACTTGGTACAATTTAGAAGCCGTGGTTTATGTTCCGCCCACTAAAACAGATTGCAAACCACAGTATTTTTTCCCAAGGTTCCAAGCGAGTCTTCAGTTAGAATGAAACAGGAGATTGTGGTTTAACAAGCCCCAGAAATACTGAATTCAAACACACAAGAGATGGATAGAGTAAACTTGCAGAAACAGCACTCATTCTCAGTCTAAAAGACCTTGCTTTACCTTAGGGGTTGGTGCCCTCCAGAAATTGTTGGGACTCCCAAAACACATCAGCCCTAGCCAGCATGGCAAATGGGCTGGGATGATGGGAGCTGTAGTTCAGCAACATCTGGGGGGCATCAGGTTGTTCATTGTGGGTTTATCATACTGAGATAGTTATATCTGAACTACATATTAGCTTCCCACTACTCTCACGTATCTGTTTGACAGTTTTGGTACTGTTATTTATATTGTACAGTGGTACCTCGACTTACGAAGACAATCAGTTCCGCGGCGCTCTTCGTAAGTCAAGATTTTTGGATGCCGAAGCGCCCGTTCTGCGCATGCGCGAAGCGTGATTTTTGTGCTTCTGCGCAGGCTCAGAACGCGCGCGGGGCGAAAAGACTTTTGGGGTTGTCGACTTCATAAGTTGAAACCTTCGGAAGTCGAAGCATTCGTATGTCGAGGTACCACTGTACATTTAAAACATTTCTAGACTGGCTTTCATTCAAAATCACAGGGCAGGTGTACAACAACACCGCTAAAAATCACAGCAATAAAAACCCCATATACAATATAAAACATGGAACAATAATATATTCAAACCAAAACGGGATAGGTTCCAGTTGCCAGAAGATGGGGTGGAAGGTTTTCAAGAAAGGGACATTAACCAGCTCCTTGGAGCCAGTGTCACAACAGAAAATGCCCTATCTCAATTACTGTGATGCAAAACTTGACCAACAATACGTCACTATCTGATCTCTGTGACACAGCAGCTCGATGTGGGAGAAGACGGTTCCTCAAGTAGTCGGGTCTCAAATCGCTCAGGGCCCTCTATGTCAATACAAGAAGCTTACACCTGGCTCTGTTCTATACTGGCAGTCAGTGCAATTCTCAAGAGGGGCATTACCTATGCTGCACCACGTTCAGCAACCTAGCTGCAGCTTCCAGTCCAGCCTCAAGGACAGGCCCACATACAGTTCATTACAGTAGTCCAGACTTGAGGTTAACAACAGGAACAACTGTATGTGGCAAATCAGACGAAGATGGCAAAAGGTGCTCCTAAGCCATGAAGACTGGACCACTCCCAAATGAGGCACCTGTTCCTTTTTTTGGGGGGGGGGATATAATTCTGTCCAGAACAGGTAAATCACCTAATTCCTGGACCTAGGAACCATCCACAAGACCTCCTTCTTGGGATTCAGCAGCAGCAGTTCCTTTTCACTCAATCTAGCTTCAGGGAAATTTCAAAACTCACCGGGGCAAAAATGGAAGGCTCTCTGGGATCATGAACTACTTCATCTGTGCCCTACAGAAGAAGATGGATGGGGGTAGAGAAGCATAATTCATTTAAACAGTCATGCATGTCATTCTCACAGTCCTTCCTCGATCATGGGCAAGGAAGCTAAATATTGATGAAAATACAGGGGCCAGAGGTCGAGCAGGTGCAGCCACCAAAGGGACAGCCCTATCAACTTGTTTAAAGGTTCAGGCCCATTTGAAATGGAGACAAGCCTAAATGGCTGTTAAAATTATGGTGGGAGGGAATGAACTTTCCTTCTTTAATTAAAATTGGATTTTTAAGTATCTGGGCAAATAAGAGTGGTAATCTGGAGCGGTTTTGTTAATTAGAAGAGTTTGGGGTTAAAAGCCTTCAAGAGGGAAATGATGAATCTTAAACTCATTAATTACAGTCCATGCTCCAAAGAAAAACTTTGGGGAAGACATAAAGCAATAATCAGTCTAAGAGAAGGAGGCTGACGTGCTTCCTGGCACGATATCCTTTTTTTAAACAATGCTTTTATTTCAGGGGTCACCAACACAGCACCTATGGGTGTAACGGCACCCTTGATGTTGTCTTCTGGTGCCCACACTCACTGCCCCCCTTAGTTATGAGGCAATCAAGAACAGTTTCTTTCCTAGAGCAATCTTGGCCTTAAATGGAAACTCTGGACTCTGAAGTCATCGTATTTATTTGTTATATTGTTCTGTATTGTAATGCGCTTATTAGTATTTTAATTTATGTGGAGTGTCTTATTTGAGTTGAGTTGATATAGCAACCGAGAAATTTTGTTCTTCCCACAAAGGGACAAAGACAATAAAGATCTATTCTATTCTATTCTATTATCACCTTTTGTCCCATGGAGAGTACGCAGAATTGGAAGAGGAAGGTGGAAGGAGGACACTCATTCCCACTTGCTCACTCAGCACTTTTAAAGGCTGTGTGTATACGCGCACACACACATTTCCTGTCCCTGGGGAGCAGGAAGAAGTCAGGGGTTGCACCCCTAGCATTTGCTCGCAGGTCCAAAAATGTCGTCAACTCCTATTTTATAGCCTGCATGCATTTCTTTAAGCCACACAACAGAGAAGTGCCTCACCTTTAATATAAGATCCCGGGCTTCCATGAGCATCTGGTGACCTTCTTTGGTCCCGTTCTCTACCAGAACCTGGAAAAATGAAGGCAAGGGAGAGACTATACACTGGGTGGTGCTGAGCAACAGTCCCACCCCCCCCCCATTCCCAAACAAGAGCAGGCTTCTGCAGTGCATGGAATGCAAGGGAAAGTTGTTACTATCTATAGAACCACCAGCGGGCAAGGCACTTTGCCAAGCACATGAGAAGAAATCCCTGTCCCAGGGAGCTTACAATCTTAAGATTTTTTAAATAGGGGAAGCAGGTGCCTCCACTTTCTGCTGCTGTCTCAGCGCCGTGACTTGGTGATCCAGGAACAGCAGCTCAGAGTTTCCTCTGAGTTGCCCTAAGAATCAGGAGCCCCCTTTTCATTCAATAAATCCAGGTCACAGTCAGAGAAAAAGAGGGAATTTCAGAGACGATAGAAATTGCATACCCCCCTCCATTTACTGGAGCCAATAGGAGCTCCCCACACACCCTCACCTCTAATTATGGTGAGTGTGTAATATGTGTGCAGGGTCCAGATAGGTAGCTTTCTCCAAGCCTTACTGCAATACAGGGAGTGAGGGCAGAGAGGAGGCAAGGATATGCTGCAGGATGGGTAGGGAGGCCGCATGGGCCACACCCAGTTATTCCCCATCCCTGGAACAGAAGAATGGAAGGAAGATTAACAGGGAAGGTATATGTGGTTGCTTCAGTTGCACGTACTTAGGGGGAGAAACACAGTATCAGACGGGCAAGCTGTTTGCCCACTTACCAAAAAGCCACCTGTCTTTCTCCAGAGTGTCTGCACTGTCTCCACTCTCTGAGCATAACTTTGGAGTTCGTTGAGTGAGAAAGCAGAAACCACAAGGTCAAATTTCACCTGCATGTGGAGCAAAGGGAGAGAGAGAGATGGGGCTGGAATATGTAGGAACAGGGTATTCAATTACAAATTTTAGGGTCCTTTAAAAAAGAAAGAAAAGAAAAAAGGCCAAAAGTTTAATTTAGAGCCAGCGTGGACAATTTCTGCAGTGTAACGGTCAAGCTCTTGGACTTTTAGACTGGGAAGATCAGTCCACGCTCTGCTCTGCCATGACGTTTCCTGGGTGACTGTGACAAAGGTACACTCTCAGCTTAACCTACTTCACGGGGCAATGATCCAACTGGTGGTGGCTGGCAGCAGTTGGGGAGGGAGGAAGAGGCCTCCTTATACTGGATATTTTTAAGGGGTATGTTGAGGATCTGGTGGAAGTAGCAGAAGACACAAAAAATCCCTCCCATGAACTTCCTTATGGCTCAAGCCATTGGTATTATTCGAGAAAATCTCTGATTATTCTTAAGTGTAGCAAAAGTTGGTCACTTGCAGGGTTTTTTTAAATGGAAAATTTACACAGCTTAAGAAGTATTTTAAAACAAACTCAGGTGAAGACCAATTCCAATCATTAAGCCTGGGGAATGGGAGGGGGAACCTGTTTAGATGTGGAAGTTAAACAGTTCAAGTGGGAAATCCTTAAGTGGGACCATAGGCACCTGAATGGGGATTTAACGAGACCCCCTGGGACTCATCCTGCTCTGAGTGCAGCTGCCACTGGGAGGAAAATAAGATGATGAGTTATTATTACCTTTGGTGAAACTGGGAGGAACTGCCGAAAGTAGACTCCTGGGATGCATATATTCTTGTCCCCAGAAATGCCTGGGTATTGTTTTAAAAAACAAAACAAAAACAAAGGTAGAAGCAAGGAAAGGTTTGTGGGAGCTCAAATACAACAGGTGAAGTGCTGTAACTCAGTGAGTAGAATGTATGTTTTGCATGCAAAATGTGCTAAACTCAATCAAATACCGTGTTTCTCATATTATAAGACATGTCTTATATTTATTTTTTCCTCAAAAAAACACACTATGGCTTATTTTCAGGGGGTGTCTTATTTTTTTCCTCCTCCTCCTGCCGCGGCCGGCATTGCTAATGCGCCTATCACTATGTCTTATTTTTGGGGTATGGCTTATATTCCTTGAATGCTTAAAAATCCTGCTATGGCTTATTTTATGAGTATGTCTTAAAATATGAGAAACAGGGTATCCCCAGGTAGGGCTGGGAGATACTCCTGCTCAAACCTTGGGGAGTGACAGCCAGCCAGTGTAGACAGTACTGAGAAAGATAGACCAATGGCCTGGCCCTGTATATTTATTTATTTATTTATTCCCCACCCATCTAGCCGGGCCTCCCCAGCCACTCTGGGTGGCTTCCAACAGGACATTAAAAACACAATAAATGATCAAACATGAAAAACTTCCCTAAACAGGGCTGCCCTTAGATGTCTTCTAAAGGTCAGATAGTTGTTTATTTCCTTGACATCTGATGGGAGGGAATTCCACAGGGCGGGCACCACTACTGAGAAGGCCCTCTGCCTGGTTCCTTGTAACCTTACTTCTAGCAGTGAGGGAACCATCAGAAGGCCGGCCCTCGGAGCTGGACCTCAGTGTCCGGGCAGAATGATGGGGGTGGAGATGCTCCTTCAGGTATACTGGGCTGAGGCCATTTAGGGCTTTAAAGGCCAGCACCAACACCTTGAATTGTGCTCGGAAACGTACTGGGAGCCAATGTTAGGTCTTTCAGGACCGGTGTAAAATAGTCTTGGCAGCCGCTCCCAGTCACCAGTCTAGCTGCCACATTCTGGATGAGTTGCAGTTTCCGGGTCACCTTCAAAGGTAGCCCCACGTAGAGCACATTGCAGTAGTCCAAGCGGGAGATAACCAGAGCATGCACTACTCTGGCGATACAGTCTGTGGGCTGCTAGGGTCTCATCCTGCATACCAGATGGAGCATACCAGATGGAGCAGTTCCTATGCTCCCATGATTCTAGTGGCAATGGGTGGGAATTGTAGTACGGAAAGGGTCTGAAGCCATATGGCCCAGACGCAGGTTTGATGCTTAAAGAGTAGTAGAAGAAGAATTTGGACTTGATGTCCCACCTTTCACTCCCACTCTCAAAGCGGCTAACAATCTCCTTTCCCTTCCTCCCCCACAACAAACACTCTGTGAGGTGAGTGAGGCTGAGAGACTTCAAAGAAGTGTGACTAGCCCAAGGCCACCCAGCAGCTGCATGTGGAGGAGCGGGGAAGCAAACCCGGTTCCCCAGATTACGAGTCTACCGCTCTTAACCGCTACATCACTAAAGAGTAGGGTTACATTGAACTGCCCTGTGCAAATCACAACAAAGGGGCAAAGGGGCAGAGCTTCCCACCATTTCAATGGTCCCTGCATATAATTTCCCCATTCACTGGGCATCTGGCATCCTACCTTTTAATCAAGGATGGGGCAGGACGGGGATGTATTTCACCGGCATGATAGGGCTCCTGGATAGATGTCCGGCAAAGGAGAACTCCCCCCCCCCCCACGAAGTTCTCCACATAGCACCACTCACAACTCTCACCTTTCATCAGCCTCTCAGCTAAGGCTAACATTGAAGCCGAACTATCGATGTTCATGTACTCGTTGATACTCTTGCCCCAGATGCCGCGTGCTGCCCTAAAGTGAAGCGGAAGGAGAGGGAAGGAAGGAGCAGGGTGGCACGTCTATGAATGGTCTCTTCTAACAAGATCCAAGCTGCTAGGATGGAAAGACTCCTGGATCAGGGATAAAGAACCCGTGGCCCTCCAGATACTGGAATACAGCTACTACTATTCTTGACCACGGACCTGCTGGCTGATGGGAGTTAAGAGTCCAGCAGCAGGAGGGCCACAGCTTCCCCACCCCTATTTACATAAATTGTTCCCTCCCTCAATGCTGCTCAGGAATTAACATGATTTCTCACCAGGTGACAGCGCCCGTTCCTGAGCCGAAATCCAACAGGGTGCGCGGCTCAAAGTCCGAGACTCTCTTCTGGATCTGAAGGAGACAAAAAGAGAAATTGCTTCGTAAACCTGTCTGTCCATTGAACATACATATGAACCTTTCAAAAAAACAACAACAGAGTCCTTTTTGTTGGGGATAATTCAGAGGGAAATTCCCAGGTGTTAAAAAAAGAAGAAGACTATTTATATGGATGCTACTACTGCGGCCCATGTTTTGTTAGCCCCAAAATGGAAAATGAGAGAGGTCCCAAACAAAGAAGAATGGGAACTTAAACTGATGGAATACGCACAGCTTGCAGATTTAACATATAGAATAAGAGAACAAGAAGAATGCATGTTTAAAGAAGACTGGAAAATATTTACTGAATATATGGGTGAAAACTGTGTTCATTGAAAAACACTGGTAGCATTAAGATAAATTCAACAGTGTAGATAAGTTTTGATGGATGTAACAATGGATTACTGAATGGTTTAGTTCATGTAAAATATGCAGGGATGTATGGTATGCAAAATGAACCATGGAAAGGGAAGAAGGGAAGCCATTGATTTAAGGTTGTTTAAATGAGTATTTTGAAATGTAACTTAGAAAATTTAATAAAAATTGTATACAAAAAAAGAAAAAAAATGAGCCTGTTCGCCGTTTGAAAGTAGGGTACGGTATTTACAAACGCACCCTACAGTGCGATAACGTTTCCGAGCACAATTCAAAGTGTTGGTACTGACCTTTAAAGCCCTAAACTGCCTTGGTCCTGTATACCTGAAGGAGCATCTCCACCCCCATCATTCAGCTCGGACACTGAGATCCAGCACCGAGGGCCTTCTGGCGGTTCCCTCATTACGTGAAGTGAGGTTACAGGGAACCAGACAGAGGGCCTTCTCAGTAGTGGCACCCGCCCTGTGGAACGCCCTTCCATCGGAGGTCAAGGAGATAAACAACTACCTGACATTTAGTGGGCAGGGTATAAATCAATGTCTCCTGCTCACCAGGGTAGGAAGATAGAGGTGTGTGCATGTGGATGCGTATAGAAACTAGCCTATTGAACAAACTTTGTTTCCTGATCTGCATACTTTTGCCTCTCACCCTATCCACTGTCATTTGGCCCCCAGGTGGTCACCAAGAATGAAATACTGACCACAGGCTCAGAAAGCATTTATATGAGGGGCAGGGAACCCAAGCCATATCTATTTTATTCATCCCTGCATTTTTAATCCTGTTTGCAGAGGCAAATTACTGTTTGCCAAATTCGCTCATACCAATTGGTGGGGTGGGGCGTTTGCAAACCATCTTACAAACCCAAAAATAAAAAGGCAAGACGTATGAGGAAGAGGTGCTGAGGGAAAATGTAGAGGGGGTGTGTGATCCGTTATTCAAGGCCAGGACAAAGCGGTGATCCATAGCAAGGCATTTATATGCAGCTCAGGTCAGCCTGATCTTCTCTTGAAACTATTCATGGCTCTTGTTCCTTTGGGCCAATGGATGGAGACAGAACCCCTCTGGTTTTTTTGTTTTGTTTACATAAAGGTAGGGCTTGTCAAAAGACCCCAACAAAGCAAAGCCTTTGCTCAAAGGGGATGAGAAACTGGGGTTCTCATATCTAAATGATGCTGCACTAGCCCCAGGCCTGAATAATCCAGAGTTTTACCAAATGAATGTTTGGTGGTGGTGTTTTAACTACTAGTAAATTCATAGCCACCAAGTTGTTTTGAAAATGTACTACACAGCCATCTTCTCACCCTGCTCCACCCACTAAAAACTTGAAACGTCAACTCACTTCATGGAAAGCTCGTGTCACAGCTGCAAAAACCCCGTCCATCCGGGCTGCCATGTATATAAAGCTGAGTTCTTCAGTGTACCTAGGAAAAGACAAACCACATAACCAAGTCAGCAAGGAGCACAATTCTCACAGCCTGTGCCACTGAGAGAAATGGGAAAGCACTGTACCACAAAAAAGGGCTGAGCAAGAGTTCCCCACTGGTCTAAATTGTGTAATGAGTTGAATCTGCTCTACTACCGGTTCTACACCGGTTCTCACCCGGTACGCGGGTGGCACTGTGGGTTAAACCACAGAGCCTAGGGCTTGCCGATCAGAAGGTTGGCAGTTTGAATCCCCACGACGGGGTAAGCTCCTGTTGCTCGGTCCCAGCTCCTGCCAACCTAGCAGTTCGAAAGCACGTCAAAGTGCAAGTAGATAAATAGGTACCACTAAAGCAGAAAGGAAAACGGCGTTTCCGTGTGCTGCTCTGGTTCGCCAGAAGCGGCTTTGTCATGCTGGCCACATGATCTGGAAGCTGTACGCCAGCTCTCTCGGCCAATAACGCGAGATGAGCGCCGCAACCCCAGTGACGGTCACGACTGGACCTAATGGTCGGGGTCCCTTTACCGGTTCTTGCTATCGACTTATCCCTGTTACAATAAAGAGCCAGGTGTCTTCTGCAGGCTAGCCAATTTTAATTCAACCATTTGAGAACCTCAGCTTTCCATTTAAGTAATAATGAACAATCTTCTAGTTCTTAGCGTTAAGACAAAATATGAACAGAGGCGGGCGTGAGTCTCAAAAGGCAGGCAACAGCAAAAAAAGTATATATAGTTTATTATGTAGCTTCTTAAAAAATTCCGATTTTGGAAAGCTCGTCATTTCAAACAAGAGAACAAAGAGATAGGATTTTGGGCCTACACTACGAGAAGACCTTAAAGGTCCAAGGAACGCCAATAATAATTTTTAAAGACCTACCAAAATTCTTTTTGGACCTGAGATCCCAATATTCTGATTTGGTAGCCATCTTGAAGAGGCAAGGGATTAATTACAAGTGGGAACTACCGGAGGGCTTGAATTTTCAATTTCAACAGAAGAAGATAAAGATCAGGTCAGTTCAGCAGAAGAGAGAATTTCTTCAGAACCACGAGAGAGAGTTGTTAAGAGTTGGCTTAGCAACCTCCACTCCAGGTCAACCAGGACACCCGATTGAGTTAGACTCAGATTCTTTCTTGGGAGCAGGAGCTGCAGCAGCAATTTAAAGATGTCACTGAGGATTTTGTCATGGAATTCGAATGGCTTGAATTCGAAACAGAAAAGGAATGAAGTTTACCATACTTTAGCAAAACAAAGATTAGACATAATATGTCTCCAGGAAACTCATATTACAAGAGCACATCAAAGACTTTTAAAGAACAACAAGTCTGGTGAAGAATTCATCTCTTCGGATGTTAAAAAGAGAGGTGTGGTGATTTATGTGAAAGAAAAACTAAAGCCAAAGTTAATATTTAAAGATGAAGAAGGGAGATACGTCGCTGTGGAAATTTCATCGCAAGGCGAAATTTTTTTAATTCTGGGAGTCTATGCACCAAATGATGGAAAATCGGAATTTTTTAAGAAGCTACATAATAAACTCTTGGACTATTTGGATTACAAATTATGCTTAATGGGAGACATGAATGGAGTGGTCTCTACATTAATGGACAGATCACAAAGACAGTCCTGTACCAAAGAAGGAAGACTGCCAAAGTCTTTCTTTGATTTGATTGAAAATTTTGATCTGATTGATACTTGGAGATTGAAAAATCCATTGGAAAAAGACCAGACTTTTTTTTCAAATTCTCAACAATCGTGGAGTCGTCTCGATTACATATGGATTACAAAAGAGTTAGGACCAAGAATAAATAGTGTTGAGATTTGCCCAAGAACTTGCTCGGATCACAATGCTGTACTATTAGACTTAAGGATATCTCTCCAGGGAACTTTCAGATGGAGAATGAATGAAGCGTTAGTAAGAAATGAGAAAATAGTGGAGAAAGCTCAAAAAGTATTGAAAGATTATTTTGAGATAAATTTAAGGACTACAACTGAGAAAAAAATTGTTTGGGATGCCAGTAAAGCAGTGATGAGAGGATTTCTAATTCAACAGAATGCAATAAAGAAAAAAGAATCTAATGCGAATAAATAAAAGATTCTAAATCAAATGAAAGAAAAAGAAAGGAAATTGAGGGAAAACCCTAAAAATCAACAGGTGCAGAAAGAAATTAAGGCATTGCAAGTCCAATTTTCTAAATTGATGAATCAAGAAATCGAATCCAAAATTAAATGGATGAAACAGAAATCCTTTTGAGTCAGCAAATAAATGTGGAAAGTTACTGGCATGGCAATTGAAGAAGAGGCAGAAATTGAACACTATTGTAAGTCTAGTGCAAGATGGAAAGCATCTGGAACACCCGACAGAGATACAAAAATCTTTTCAGAAATATTTTAAACAATTGTACAAACAAGAAAATCAAAATAAAGAGGAAGTGGAGCAATTTTTGGACGAATTCGGGCTGCATAAAATCCCAGAAGAGAATAAATCCCTACTTTCCCAACAGATATCAACGTAAGAAGTGGAATATGCTATACAACAAATGCAGTCGGGCAAGACCCCAGGACCGGATGGTTTGACAGATGCATATTATAAGACAATGAAAGACTGGTTAGTACAACCTTTGAAAGATTTATGCAATGAAATTTTGAATGGAGGAGAGGCCCCCGAATCTTGGAAAGAGGCCTACATCACTCTGATACCAAAACCGGACACGGATAGAACGCAAGTTAAGAACTATCGCCCAATATCATTACTTAATGTGGATTATAAAATATTTGCAAACATTTTAGCCTCCAGATTGAAAAGGGTTTTGAAAGACTTTATTCATCAAGATCAAGCCGGCTTCCTTCCGGGGAGGCATTTGAAAGACAACATTAGGAATATAGTTGACATGTTGGAAATGCTGGAGCAGAAGATAAACAAAAAAGCCATTTTTATGTTTATAGATGCGGAAAAGGCGTTTGACAATATTTCTTGGCTATTTTTAAAAAGAAATTTAGAAAAAATGGGAATGGGCAGTGGATTTTTGAATGGAGTAAAAGCAATCTATTCAGATCAAAAAGCTAAGATAATCGTGAATAATATGGTGTCAGATGAGATTAGAATTGAGAAAGGTACAAGACAAGGGTGCCCTCTCTCTCCTTTGCTTTTTATATCGGTCCTGGAAGTCCTACTTGACAGGATTAGAAAAGATGATGAAATAAAAGGTGTGACCGTAGGGAAGAGACAATATAAACTTAAAGCCTTTGCTGATGATTTGGTGTTAACTTTACAAGATCCAGAGTCCAGTGTACAGAGGGCTCTGGAAGTTATTCAAGAGTTTGGAAGGGTAGCAGGTTTCAAACTGAACAAATCAAAAACTAAAGTACTAGATAAAAATTTGAATAAGGAAGAGAGAGAGAAACTGCAAGAAACAACTGGTTTATCTTTTGTTAAAAAAGTGAAATACCTTGGTGTGTATATGACTGCAAAAAATTTAAATTTGTTTAAGGACAATTATGTGAAATTATGGAATGAAGTTAAGAAGGATTTAGAAATGTGGACCAACCTGAAATTGTCTTTGTTGGGCCGTATAGCAACGATTAAGATGAATGTATTGCCAAAGATGTTGTTTCTATTTCAATCACTGCCAATAATTGAAAAGCTGACTTGTTTTAAGGAATGGCAAAAGGTGCTATCAAAATTTATATGGCAAGGGAAGAAGCCAAGAATTAAATATAAGAAATTGACTGATGACAAACAAAGAGGAGGCTTCTCTCTGCCTGATCTTAAAATTTACTATGAAGCAGCTGCCTTTTGCTGGTTGAAAGAGTGGTTTACACTGGAAAATGCTAATATTTTGGATTTAGAAGGTTATGATAATGTCTATGGTTGGCATGCATACGTGTGGTACGATAAGGTTAAGGCCCATGGAAGTTTTAAAAGACACATTGTTAGAAATTCATTGTTCAAGGTTTGGTCCAGATATAAAGATTTATTAGAAAGAAAAACGCCAAATTGGCTCTCGCCTTTGGAGGCCAAGGTTCGTAAAAGATTAAATATGGAGACCGGTTGGTTGAAATATAGAGATTTGTTGATTCAAGATGGAGACCAATTTAAATTAAAAACATATGAGGAGTTGAAAGGTAAATTGGATGATTGGCTCCAATATCATCAGATAAATGAAGTGTTTAAAATGGATAGAGTAATTGGTTTCCAAATTGAGAGGTCAAAGGTGGAAACAGAATTGCTAGAACCTAAGACGAAAATACTTTCGAGAATGTACAAATTGCTGCTAGAATGGCATACAAAAGATGAACAAACTAAAAATGCTATGATTTTGTGGGCAAAGGATGTGGGACATGATATTATGATAGAGGATTGGGAGAAGTTGTGGAAGGAAAATATTAAGTTTACTGCGTGTAGTTTATTAAAGGAGAATATAATGAAAATGATGTATAGATGGTATCTTACACCAGAAAAGCTAGCAAAGATTTACCACAACAACGATAATAAATGTTGGAAATGCAAGAAAGAAATAGGTTCATTTTACCACATGTGGTGGACATGTCCACTGGTGAATGACTTCTGGAATAAGATTTATAATGAACTTAAGAAAGTGCTAAAAGGCACATTTGTGAAGAAACCAGAGGCATTCCTAGTGGGCATTGTAGGGAAGGAGATTCCCAAGAGAAAGGTATCTTTTTTCATGTATGCCACCGCAGCAGCGAGACATTTGATTGCTAAATATTGGAAGCAGCAAACGTTACCAACGATTGATGAATGGCAGATGAAGATAATGGAATTTATGGAACCGGCAGAGATGACCGGACGAATCCGCAACCAGGGAGAACAAGCAATTGAAGAAGAGTGGAAAGATTTTAAATTGTATCTAAAAAATTACGCTAAAGTAATATTTTAAGAATAGAAATTAAGTGGTAAATAAATCTGTGGATTAGGTAAAAGAGGTTATTTTAGAATAGAAAATAAGAAATTTAGTATTATAAGTGAATAATTAGAGGTAGAATTTGCTAAATTAGAAGTGTGTTTGAGAAACACAGGGACGGGAACCCGAGGAGGTCCCAATATACACTGTGATAAAGATAAGTTATATAGTTTTTCACTGTGGCGATCAGTTTAAAAATTAGCCAGGCTGTAGAGGGTTAACCCTGTTAGAACCCTAAGAACCCAAGGGGGAGGGCTCTGGGGGAATATAAAAACCCCAACCCTGGAGTCAGGGAGGTTGTTGTTGTTGAAGGGAGTTGTTGGTTGAAGTCAGTCAGGTTAGAGTTGGTGTGAAGATAAGAGCTGGTTAATATTGAGGTGGTTGTTGAACAGGGAGATAGACAGGATACAGTGTGATGAGAATAGTGATAGATAATATTAGTTATTTTTAGAGGTAATAGGCCGGTAATTCAGATTTAGAGGTATTAGGCCGGTATAGGAACAATCTGTTATTTGAAACCGTTTAAGCTTTGTACCGTAACCATCACGCATAAGAACATTCAAATAAACTATCTTGTTTTTATTTTAAGATATCCTGGTCTGAGGTGTGTGAGTGACTGAATGTATTTGTTTGTCGTAGGCACATCACCAATAGACCGTTAAACGTCCGGGGGTGATGTGCAGGTCAGAGTGACCGCGACATTCACTTTTTTACTTTGTGGTTTTTTCTGTTTTTCCTGTTTTTTGTATTGTGTATTTTTGCTTTTTTGTACTCATATCTCCCCCACCCTTTCTAATTTTCTGTAAACCCTTTTTCTACTGTGAAAATCAATAAATATCTATTTTTTAAAAAAAGTATATATAAAATATTTGGATATGGATTTGGTAGCATATAGTTGTCAAAAGAACAGATCAGGACCATGGCCCATCTGGTCCAGCCTTCTGCTCCCATAATGGCTAACTAGATTATTGTGCAAAGCCCACAAGCAGGAAATGAGGGTGATAGCCCTATTCTACTTGCAGCTGATATTCAGACCCACTTTACCTCTGGTACTAGAAGCAGTAAACATCCATTCTGCATAGCAGCCACCAACAGACAGTGCTACTCTCCATGAATTTATCTGAAGCCAAATAAGAATGCATGTCCAGGACCACATAAGTTTGCTGCAGATTACTCTGTTTGGAATAAGCCACCATATTTATTCTCTATATTTAGAATGTGAAACAAAAAGAGAAAGGCTTTGCAAAAAAAGAAAGGATTTTATCTGCTACTCTGCATTCAGCAATATGAGACGGCATGCTATGCTCACGCCAAATCTTCCCAAGAGAATCCGGTCCTTGGTTTCTGGCAAGGTCCCCAGGACACTCACTTCAGCTCCTCCCAGTGGTAAGTTGCTTTTCGGAGGGCATCCAAGACCTTTTTCTGCAGCTTCGCCTCGGCTTGCTCATCCAGAGGGCCCGTTGCATCTGAGACAGAAGAAGTCGAATTATTTTATTTAATCCTACTCTTCTCCCACACTAGTATAAATCATTATTCAACCCCCTATCTCCCACCCATCCCCATGCAACAACATGTGAGATAAGTCAGGCTAAAGGAGTGTGACTAGCTCAAGATCGCCCAGCAGGTTACATGGCTAAGTTGGGAATAGCGTCATAACCTCACTCTCTGGAAATAGGTACTGTCTCCTCCACAACTACCCCACAAATCTGCACTCACTTTTCTTCTCCTGAAATTTCTGCTCCAATTCACGAGCCTTCCTGTGCAGATCTGCAGCCTCCAGGGGGCGTTTGCGGCTCCACAGGTAGTTGGTGAGGGCCTTGGTTTGTTGCTCCAGATTCCGCATGGAGGATTCTGGGGGGAACAAAAAGCTAGTCAGTGTATGGGCACCTACAGCAGCTCTAACTTGAAGACTCAAAGCTCTTTTTCAGCTTGTTATGATGCTATCAACATGCAGGGAACTTTCTTATCAGGGGATGAGCAACGGGTAGTAAGTACATCCCCCCCAAAAAATCTGCACTAAATAAGCAAGGGGTTTTGAATTTTAATTATTTAATAAAGGCAGCAACAAAACAGAAGTCTTTTGCTCCCCAATCTGTCACCAACTCAAAATGTGGGTGTGTACAGTCATACCTCGTGTTGTGTTCCGCTCTTGTTACAGACTTTCAGCTTCCAAATGCAGCAAACCTGGAAGTTTTTACTTCCGGGTTCGCCGCCCGCACAAGCGCTCAATCACACCGCGCACATGCGCAGAAGAGGCGCTCTTGTTGCGGACTTTTCGGGCTGTGAATGGCACACCGAAACGGATTAAGTCCGCAACTAGATGAACCACTGTACTTGCACAACAAGGGTGGGGAAGCGCTTAATTATTTATTGATTAAAGAAATGTATATCTTGCTTTTCCCAATGTGGGTCTCCAGGAAGCTTACAGCTATAAAATATAAAGGTAAAGGGACCCCTGAACATTAGGTCCAGTCGCAGACGACTCGGGGGTTGCGGCGCTCATCTCACTTTACTGGCCGAGGGAGCCGGCGTACAGCTTCCAGGTCATGTGGCCAGCATGACTAAGCCGCTTCTGGCGAACTAGAGCAGCACACGGAAACGCCGTTTACCTTCCCGCCAGAGCGGTACCTATTTATCTACTTGCACTTCGTGCTTTCGAACTGAAACTGAAACTCAGTAGGGATGGTGCCTGTCTAACTTTTTGCAAGAGGAAGTTGCACAGAGTTAGGTCCACAACACTTGAAGGCTTAATTTTTCATTGATGCAAGTCCAAATCCCAGCACCTCCTTGAGGAATAAGCTACAAAATATTATTTTTATATTATTATTGTTGTTGTTTATTCATGCAGATTATTTATATCCTGCCTTTGTGATACATTTGCATTGCTCAGAGGAACAATACAACAAAAAGCAATCACTGCACATGTGTGTATACTCTCTCTCTCTCTCTCTCTCTCTCTCTCTCTCTCTCTCTCTCTCTACCTAACATCAAAATAAGAAAACCAAGTCCCAAGGACCATTCCCTCTTCAAGGCTAGGGGACCTGCAGTCCTCCAGAGTTTACAGGTCTACAACTCTTATTTCTGACTACTGTCCATGCTGAATGGAAGTTGTAGTCCAACACACCCTGTAGGGTCACGTATTCTCCAGCCCCAATATACAACATCATGGGACCAAGAAAACAACAATAGTTTATTACAAAATCATTCTTTAACTCCGCACCTCTGGAGTTGGGAAGAGTGAACTCAGCCCACCCAGCAAATCCATGAAGTGCATGAGAATCTTCTACCCTTCACCCCACCTCACATATCACAGAGGTGCCATTGTTAATGGGTTTTACTTACCAGTTACCAGAAAGTGAGCTACTTCTACCAGTTCAGGAGGAAGCCTAACATTTTTGAGATGGAGGATGCCCGGGTGCTGGCGATGTGGAATTTTGCCCAAGAAATCGGAAGAATTATCTACTTGGGAGACCTTCGGTATGACAGTAGCCAGGCCCTGAGGGTAGACAAACAGAAAAAAGGGCTAGTTAGGAGACCCAAAGACATGTTCGCAGCCAGGCAGAACTACAGCAGTGTTACAAACTGAGATATTAAAGAGCTAAATGGCACCTTAAAACTAGGTTATGGGCACAACCATGGAATGTCTAGGCACACTTTTAAAAAACCAGAATACACAGCTGAAAATGAATGAACTGGAGCTAAAATATTTCATTTTCACATGGTCTAGTCGTTACCCTGCCCACCCACCCCCCACTAATACTCCTTAGAGTAGCTGAAAGTGGGAGACAGAAAAAGGTCCTCCTTTCCTTCCACTCTGCAATTTGAATCTGAAATCTTAGGCTTAGTACTAAGCTCAGAAACGGCTTGTGCTAATGAAATTCCCTGTTGCAAAATCCACCTAGATTAGAACAATGGTAGTTTCAAACACTGAACTATAGGGAGTAATGCAGGTTTATGCGGCTAAGGAAAGTAGTAGAAGGGCAACATTGCTAAGCTAGAGAGGCCCAATCCAGCACCTCTTTGCCAAACAGTGACCATCCACATCCCTAAGAAGCTCAGAGAAACAAACTTGCTAGTCTCCAAAACAATTTTTAATTGTTTGCTTTTATGCATTTCACAATGTTTTCTTTTATTCATAGAAGTGTATCTATTTCACCATATCATAAAGTATCAGGGCAACAATAAAAAAACACCAGGGGGGGGGAATACTAAAAATCATCAGAATGCCTGTCTAATTAGAGTTGCAAAGCTATGTTGGCATAAAACAATCTTGCTGCTGTTGTGAGCTGCTTTAATAATAATAATTTATTATTTATACCCCGTCCATATCTTTGAGTGGAAAAGATATACATACAATACATACAAAGAGAGAAAGAGAAGAGAAGTGTAAACAAATAAGACTAGCATGGCATAAATAACCACCTGGTGGAAGCATGAACTTCATTATTTCCAAGTGAGGGGAGAATGGTGGGCTAACCAACAAGTCACAGAGCCAAAAATTGGGGGTGGAACATTTGTGTCTTATCCATTTGCAAGCCGCTTTGAGGTTGTATGAATTTTACACACATTTCATGAAACAAACGAACAAAATACAACCAAGCCGGATCCAGAGCAAGTCAAGTGGTGCCCCAAAAGAATAAAAATAACCACAGTTATTGATGGATCCACATTTTAGTTAGGGGTCTTCATCGCCACCACTATTATTATTGCAATTATTAAGGCTGCATGCAATTTCATAACATTTGCATGCTGCTGGGTTGCTTTAAAAAAAAACATCATCCTCGAAGCAGTTTTCAAAAAGAGAATGAAGCAATAAAATTATTAGTGTAACCAATTCAACCCCCCCCAAAAAATCTCAAAAACCAGGAATAAACTAAAACACACACCAACATTTTAGGTTTATCTGGGTCAACACTGTGGTGGGTTTACAACCTGAGAGCATCACATTCTCCCATAAGCCACAGTTCAGCAAAGTCTGATCACCCGCAAATTAATGGCACAGGCTACAGTAGTGATGTATGGAAGTGAGAGCTGGACCATAAAGAAGGCTGATCGCCGAAGAATTGATGCTTTTGAATTATGGTGCTGGAGGAGACTCCTGAGAGTCCCATGGACTGCAAGATCAAATCTATCCATTCTTAAGGAAATCAGCCCCGAGTGCTCACTGGAAGGACAGATCGTGAAGCTGAGGCTCCAATACTTTGGCCACCTCATGAGAAGAGAAGACTCCCTGGAAAAGACCCTGATGCTGGGAAAGATTGAGGGCACAAGGAGAAGGGGACGACAGAGGACGAGATGGTTGGACAGTGTTCTCGAAGCTACGAACATGAGTCTGACCAAACTGCAAGAGGCAGTGGAAGACAGGAGTGCCTGGCGTGCTATGGTCCATGGGGTCACGAAGAGTCGGACACGACTAAACGACTAAACAACAACAACCTAATAAACTCAAGCCTAAAGAAAGCCTCTAAATGCAAAGTTTACAGCGCCCCCAGCCCTTTCGCGGATAAACGGGGGCGAAGGGGGGGAAAATACCCACTCTAAACGCCATAAGATAATTCCACGTTTTCCCCAAGCACCTCGCAGCCGCCATCTTCGGAAGGGAATGGGTTCTCGTCGCGCCGTCGCACAAACGCTCCTCCCTCCCCCGAGTCGCATCGCAGCCGCCATCTTGGGAAGGGCACTGACCGAATATCATATAAACGCATGCGCGTAACTCTCCACTCCTTTCCTACAAGAATGCAGAGCGAGGACAAGCCAGAGAGGCAGGCGCCTGGTGTCCACGCCCGCTAAGCTGCTGATTGGCCCCAGAGTCACCAATTATCAGCAGCTGCCTCCCCTCAGTTGTTGGTCCCTTTTTTAAAAAAAAGAAAAAGAAGAGCGGTGTATTTGCATACTGCTCGCTGATTCGCTCGTTTGGCATTCTAAGGCCGTGATGTGCCCGCCCGCTTCCTTTGGCTTTTCAGCAATACAGCAGTTTGTTCTCTTTGAGTTCAGAGCATGGCTGCGCGTGTGAGTTTGGTTGAGTGAGCGGGCAAATTATTATTTTTTCTTCTTGCACTTGCAAAAAATAATAATGCGTTTTTGGGTCTCTGAAGCTTGAACTGTTATGGAGACCCATTCGTAAGTAGCAAGCAGCTCTAGATAACTACTGTTACCTTCTTCAGTGAGGTTGTTCCACGACAGTAACCACATTTTTTATTATTTTTAATTAGCTACTGCATCTCAGTCTTTGATTAAAATTGCTCTACTGGATTATTTCACATTTCAGAGTCACTGATGTGAATAAAATTTCCCTGTGCCTTATAGTTTTCAAGTCATTATGGGGGGGGGGGAGGATGAAAATTAGGGAAATGCTAGATACGTGCACGATGAATCGTAGAATGATGAAATAAAACGAAGAAAAGACGCCAGTCAATATAATCTTTTATTTTAGACACCTCTGGAAATACATACTACATTAAGCACAGGTGTATATAACAAATCTCTATAGCAGAAATCTCTCCTCCCAAAAAGCTGAGATCCTCCCTTCAGAGCTCAGTTTCTTTTGCACCTTTGAAATTATATGTACTGAATGCACATTGGCCAATAGATTATGCTGCCTGGGGGGGGGGGGGGGGAACCAGGGTGGAACAGCAATGGACTAATTACATTGGAAAAGGACCAAACTTAGGAGGTCATATAAACCATGAAATCCCATGGCCATTTATGTGAATAAAGAGCAGCAAGTGTGTAAGTTGTAGATTTGTGCATACATTATGTATTTTATTTTATTTTTGAACATAATTCCTGAACTTTTTTTTAAAAAAAGCCAACTATATTAGAGTAACAGAAACAAGTGAGCACTTGGTGTACAAGGTGATCTGACACAGGACAAAGCTTGAGTGCAACTGTATCCACAAATCCGTATTGAATCTATATTCATCGAGCATCCCTCATTCAAATGTTGAACAAGGCTGAGATTAAAATGAAAATAAAAAAATCCTTCCAGTAGCACCTTAGAGACCAACTAAGTTTGTCATAGGTATGAGCTTTTGTGTGCATGCACACTTCTTCAGATACACTGAAACAGAAGTCACCAGACCCTTATGTATAGTCAGATGGTGGGGGGTGGGGTGATGGGAATGGGTGATGGGCTGATAGGAGTGGTAAACCTGTTGATGACTGTTAACGACTGTTAATGACTGCAATTGGTCTTGCAGGAAAAAGCAAGGGCCGAGGTGCTAAAGAAAGCTTGATCATGTATAATGAGATAAGAATCCTTTGTCTCTGTTCATACCAGGTCTCTCCATGGTTTTAAGCTTGGTAATGAGTTGCAATTCAGCAACTTCTCTTTCCAGTCTGTTTCTGAAAATTTTCTGTAATAAAACAGCTGCTTTGAGATTTTGTATAGAATGTCCGGGGAGATTGAAGTGTTCTCCTACTGGTTTCTCTGTCCTACTGGTGTTCTCCTACTGGTGTTCTCCTACTGGTTTTTGACTGCGTCAGACTAACACGGCTACCTACCTGTAACTAGTACTATGGGAGGCTGAGATCATCGTCATACACATAATATCTTCTATTAACATCCAAGGGGGGGAAAGTCATAGGAAAACATATTAAAATGCAAATGTTCAAAAACGTTGCCAACTTTCAAATGCAGGCTTACATTTCATCTTCACTCTTCAGAAATCGTTGAATCCAAAATGACAGCAGTTTAATAGTTTCCTCAGCTATTGGACAGACAGCCTAATGCAGAGGCTGTCCACCTTTTAGGCCTCAAGGTCACATTTGCAAATGTGTGCGTTGTGGGCACCACAAATGCACTGGAACCAAGCAAAAGCTGCAGCCTATTATACTGACTACAAAAGAATGCTTCTTTTGAGCCTCATTTCAGTGGGTGGAGTGGGGGAACTTGAAGGCATCCGAAAAGACATCTGTGGATACCTTGGTGACCCCTGACCTGTTGCCACTAAACCTATAATTGTCTAATAGAGTAACACACACACACACTCTCTCTCTCTCTCTTTCTCTCTTTCTTTCTCTCTCTCTCTCTCTGTGTATGTGTAAGAAGTGGGAAATCCGGCTTTACTTTTTGTCATGACTGGGGTCAGGGAGGGAAAGATGTATGTAGAACTGGACAAGTTTTTTCTTATACAGTGGAACCTTGGTTGTCGAATGGCTTAGTTGACGAACAAATCGGCTCCCGAACACCAAAAACCCGGAAGTAAATGTTCCGGTTTCAAACGTTTTTCAAAAGCCAAACGTCTGATGTGGCTGTCGGCTATTGTTTCTGGGGCGCCTGCACCAATCGGAAGCTGTGCCTTGGTTTTCCAACATTTCAGGAGTTGAACGGACTTCCGGAACGGATTAACTTCGAGAACCAAGGTTCCACTGTACTAATGGCCGGAGAAAGAGTAGTAAAATCAATGGGCCAGATTAGATCGATACCTATCTCCAATATGTCCCACATGCGCAGAGGAGAGATGGCTCCGGGTAGAATTGGGTAACCAACCATGCAGATTGACCCTATGTGTCTTGGATCTTGTGGGTTTACAGCATATGCAAATGTACCTCAGCATGGACATGTGCCAGGAGTATCAGAGACAGGGCAGGAAAACAGCTGCTCTCTTTTGCCCATTCATGTATATTAGTTGAGTTTGGGGAACACATTGTTTGATGTGGCATGAAATATCTGGATGATCCAGTCCTGCAGTTTTGGATCAGATAATGGAGGCCAGCAATATCTGGAAGGCCACAGGTTCCCCACCCCTGTATTATGTGGCCTGACAGGTACCTGACAATGCCTTAATCTGAATTTTAATGTTCCAGGCAAGTGGCCAAATGAAATCTCTGGCTTAATGGGTTATATAGTGATCAGCCCTGCGTTAATCCAAGGCATGGGCAATGTCATGCTTCGTTACATTGATGAGCCTCTGTAAAGAAATAATAGGTGAATTCTTTTCTTCTATTTGTATATAATTTTTATTAAATTTTCTGTTTTGCAATTTAAAATTCTTATTTTTACATCCTTAAAATATCAGTGGCTTCCCTTCTTCTCTTTCCATGGTTCATTTTACATATCATAAATCCCTGCATATTTTACAAAAACTAAACCATTCAGCATTCCATTATTACATCCACCCAGTGCTTTCTTTTCTAAAAAAAAAAATGTTTAGGGATACTCTCATTTTCCTACTTGTATTGAAATACTGCCCCTCAATGAGGCCAAACGTAGATTCACAAAATGTTTAGGGGTATGCATACCCCAGCGTCCCCCCAGGAAAAAAAAGCACTGCATCCATCAAAACTTATTTACAGTGTTGAATTTATCTTAATGCTGCCAATGTTTCCAGCTGTACACAATTATTTCCCAAGAAACAATAGGCGGATTCTTACTACACTATACAGTACATACATTAACTGAGAACTTCGGGTAAGTGAGATTCAGGTTGCAATTCTGTTGTGAATCAGCTCCGTGGAACACCTGCTTTCAAAGATTTTTACAGCTGTTTAGTGCTCTTGCTGCATGTGGAAATGGCAAGCCTGCCCTACATGAAATTGCTTTCTTCAAAATGGACAGGCCATCCCGATGCATCGCAACCTATGACAATGTGCCTTTGTCCCGTGTGGGCCCAGTAGCGGCACTGGCCCCGCGAAGTTCCCTGCAGTTTGCAGGTGGTGACAGATAACTGCGCCCTGCTGAGCCTCAGGGCCCGGCGGTAGTGGGTCCCGCCACTGCTGCAGATGTCCTTCACGTCGCTCCTGGGCGCATGGACAAAGCTGTTGGTGTCTTTGCAAGGCCTCGTCATCCCCCGCCGCAGCATCATGGTCCCACAGTAATCCTGCCCGGCCACATTGGTCCGGGGGAAGTCGTTGTGCTGCCTCAGGAACTTCTCGTGCCGAGGATTCTGCGAGGAGACGCGGCTTACGATCAGGCAGGAGGCCAACAGGAGCAGCAATAGCGCTTCGTTTCCCTTCAGGGAGATCATTGTCGCTGCTGGTTTCCGTTGAACCTGCAGCCATCGAAAGGAAGCAGGTGAAATGTTTATTTCGCATCACTTTATGGTTTGTTTGTTTTTTTTAAAAAAAATGGGTTGCAATGTATCGTAAAACAAATACGCATTGCAAATGAAGGTCACATTTTTTTTAAAAAAGGCATTTAAAAGAAGCATGATTGACATGAAAACAAAACAGAAAAAATCGAAAAACTGAAACTCCACATGGAGCTTTTTTCCTTGTGTTTTTCACTTGTTTTACTTGTTTTTTACTTGCATCGTTGGCGATGCAGTGAACAATACAAGTGGTTTTATTCGGGGGGGGCACAGGGGTATGCATACCCCTAAACATTTTGTGAATCTTTGTACTTTTGTCCATTTACTGTATTTATATTTCCTGATCTGAACTATAAAATTGTGATTTTCTTGAGTCAAAATGAGAGTACCCCTAAACATTTTTTAAAGAAAAAAGTACTGAACAATTTCATAAGAAGTATTGTTTACCATCAAACACAGACCATTGGTCCATCTAGCTCAGGCATAGGCAACCTTGGCTCTCCAGATGTTTTGGAACTACAACTCCCACGATCCCTAGCTAACAGGGCCAGTGGTCAAGGATCATGGGAGTTGTAGTTCCAAAACATCTGGTGAGCTAAAGTTGCCTATGCCTGATCTAGCTCAATGTTGTCCATACTGACTGGCAGCTGTTCTGAGGGGTTTAAGTCAAATGGTCACATCTAGCTGTAAAAGTACCAATTTGAGAGAGCTGCTTTGCCCCAGTTTTGAGACACCCACCACAAAAACAGGCTAGGTCAATGCAGTTGACACTAGATGGCAACAGAGAACAAAAGATAACCTGTCATGGAGCAGAAACTGTGTATGAGAGAGATTGCGAGCGCCTTCAATTTCTGTTCAGGAATGTTTTTTAGGGCGCCCATATGCGAAAGAGGGCAAAGTCTCTCATGTGTTTTAAGAGTTCTCTATCAAAGCAGGGTGTGTATCAGGCACAGCTTGGTGGCAGGGGAAAAGCAAAGTCAAACACTCTGGAATTCCCACTTTTTGAAAGGCACAAGGAATGTGTTTTCAACATTACACCAAGTGATCATCTTAAAGGTGCTCTTTTGGCAATTTCTTATTCTCTCTCTCTCTCTCTCTCTCTCTCTCACACACACACACACACACACACACACACACACACACACACATTCTTGCTCTGCATGGACTAGAACAAAACCACAGGTGGGTTTCATTGGCAAGAGTCAGCTCCGGGACATACCAGGTAATTTTAAAAAAGAAAGAAGGGAAGGGAACAGTCCCTGAGAACAAAAGGATTTACCATTATTTTTTTATTTGCCATTTTGTAACAGAAAAAGCACCGAACGTTGAAGGGGAAATAGCTTCTCTCAAACAAGTAAACAAAATAACAAAACCCAGGTAATGTTACCATTGTAACAAGGAACTAGTCCCTCCGGGGTCTCACACATCCCTTACCCCTTTGCTCAGTTAGTCAGAGGCTCAGCAATAGAGATGTACTTTCTGGGTGATTCTGCTGTGTGAAAGGGAATCAGTGCTACACGAGACCCCCTTTCCTCTGAGGGACAGTCGTGGGTACATGCAACAGGGTGCCTTATTCTCTCTCTCTCTCTCTCTCTCTCTCACACACACACACACACTACACACAGTCACACACTTCAGACCTTCTCGTGTGTTATGACTGCAAAGCACATACTGTTAGAATCTTTTCTTTCTTTTTTCTTTAGTCTGGTGGGGGGGCACAGAGACTGGGTATCCTGTGCCCCCCCTCTAGATGCTTTCCAGCCAGCGTAACGGGTGTTCAGTGATGGGAAGGGCGATCTCTGCTTCTAGTCAGTCAATATTCTTCACATTTACAAAGCCGAGAAAGGTGCTTTTAAGGCCAAATAACACACATGCAGCTGGAGGGAACTGAACTTTCCCACTCTCCCGTTCCTTACAGCCCAGTTGATACTGGAGCTGGGATAGGGAAGAAAGCAGTTGAGGCACTACTAAGCCATAGGGAAGTGATGCTGGGAAGGGTCCCAGCTCACGTCCACGTTTATTTTTATTCCAAACACAAAATCTCTCCTCTCCATCTTCTGCCATCACAAATGCGCATGAGGAAACCACAACAGGGCTGCTGCCGCCTCACGTAGTTTGACCTGTAAATTGTCACTGCGAGGGCCCCTCCATTCGCCCTTCGCGGCAAGGAGAGCGAACCTGTGGCCCTTCAGATGTTGTGGACTGCAACTCCCATCATCCTGACCACTCAGTATGCTGGCTGGCACTGATGGGAGTTGGAGTCCAACGGTATCCCTAGGTTGGCAGCTTCCCCCCCCCCCAACCTACACAGTGTAAGTCTAGCTGGGGTTGCAACCAGTGTTTCCTTTGGCGACAAACTCAGCCTCACTCCCTGACACAAGCTAAGGACCACAATTTTATCACCCAGAACGATTTCTGCACCAACTTACCTGATCTGCTTGGCCAGCACTACTCAGAAACGCCTCCAAATCACCCTGGGGGCCTTCGGAGCGGTGAATTCAGTTTCCTGCAGAGCTGAATATTTTCCCGTCATATCCCCGGGCTCTTTATACCCAGCCTCACCAGTTGCTGGTAAAAGGTTAGCACCGATCACATGCAACTGGATTGAACAGGCAGACAATGTGCGGATCACTGAGATGGAGGGTAGGGATTAAGAAGAACAAATGGACTTAGGGTCAAGACACAGTTGACCTCATCGTGGTTTGAAGTCTGTCTCTGATAACCAGTAAACATAACACTACTTGCTGAATCCTAGCTTCTGAATATTTCTCCTAGGTGTGTGAATCCTGCAAAAATCAATAAATTCACTTCTTGGTTGATTTAAACAATACTTTTACTGGGAATGGGGAAGAAATTTGATTCAATTCGCACTTCATGGTCAACATACTTAATTTATACTTCCTGGAACATTCTGCCTATCGAAAAATGGCCAACCTTAAAATTCACACTTCTGTGAATTTTTCAGTGTAGTTCTGCTGCCAGGTAATGTGTGCAAGAATGCATGTGCTGGAGTAAAGCGTGCTTATAAGTGCATATGTAAAAAAATAAAAATAAATCAATAAATGCACATATGATTGAGAATCATTATAGAAGGGGGTATTGCTTTGCAAAAAGAAAAGGTATGCATTGGGCAAAATGGCATAAAACATGTATGTATGTATTAGGAGAAATTCACACAAAATGCTGATGAATTTCCATGGAGACTCTTAAAAAATGAAACTGCTGTGGAGGTGAATTTAAGATTGGATTTAAAAACGAGAACTGGAGAGAAAATGAAACTGACAGATTTGCTTACCCCCAATTATTCCCTGTTTGGGTGGATGCTAGAACTGTCTTTTTAAAAAAAATATTATTTTTTATTCGAAATTTTCAACATAACACAAATTAAAACTAATTAATTATTTATCCCTTCTGGACTTCCCCCACCCCACCTGGTTTCCAATGTCTCCCCTTTGTTTTCTTTTCCAATCTCAAATCCTTAACCTTAATACTTCCGGTTGCGGACGGGATCCGTTCCAGAGCTCCGGTCGGATCCCGAGGTTTTGCAACTGGAGGTGACACTTCTGTGCACGCACATGGCGCAAAAAAAAGAAGCGCTTCTGTGCATGCACGTGGCACGGAGAGAGTTTCTGCGCATGCACGAGCGGCAACCCGAAGTTTAAATTACCTGAGGGTAATGTAAGCTGAGGTTCTACTGTACATGTGGTGCTTCATAGATGCTATATCAACCCTGCTAATGTTTTTAACTCTTTACAGTGAACTTTAAGGTATTCTATAAAAATTTTCCAGTCTTGTACAAACTTCTCTTCATCTTGGCTGCGGATCTTCCTGGTAATCTTTGCCATTTCATCACAGTCTATCCTCTTCGTTATCCATTCTTCCTTCATTGGAACTTTCTGTTCCTTCCATCTTTGGGCAAATATCATCCTTGCTGCTGTGATTGCATACATAAATAATTTTTTAACATTTCTTGGCAAGTCTTCACCTGTTGTTCCTAATAAAAAGGCCTCTGGTTTTTTAACAAAAATTATCTCTTTCAGCTTCTGCCTTCTGGAAGAAGGTACAGAGTTATGAAGACTAGGACTAGCCGCCTGAGAAACAGTTTCTATCTAAATGCGATTTTGGTTTTAAATGCAATGTAAGGTAGTCTTTATGGGAGTATATTGTATTTAATTATGGGGTACCAGAGTCTGTGGGGTGCTAATCAGGATGGGATAGCAGGCTTGTTGGTTTTGAATACTGTATCTGAGTTTTTTTCAGTTTCGTTGTTCTGTATGGGACAATGACAATAAAGATTATCTATCTAAAACATTTTTTTTTCAATTTGTTATAAATCATTTCCCAGAAGCCTACTACCTTTTTACACGACCACCACATATGATAAAATGTACCTACTTTATCTTTACACTTCCAGCACGCATTAGATAAATTCTTATACATTTTAGCTAAATTTACTGGCATGCATCCTTTTCATATAATTTTCTTTTAAAGCACTACAAGCCATAAATTTTAAGTCTTCATTCCGCAACTTCTTCCATGAATTGAGTGGTATATTGTAACCTACAGGTATATCCTTTGCCCAATGTATCAAAACTGCCTTCGCTTCTTCATCTGAAGTGAAGGCTAGAGCTGTCAGTCATGTCCACTTAGGGCACTGTTGGTGAGTTTTACAAAGCATACAGCACTTTCATGTTGGACCCGGCATGTCATCCACTGCATGCTGCTGGTTGCAATGCATGCATTTTCCTATGCATACGTACCCAGATTGAGAAACTGCAGTTCACCCTGGCTTTCCAGTATGCACAGATTATATATGCATGCAGTGAAACGCTCACTCATCAAACATGCATATTAATTCTTTCGACGAACCATTTGTAGCTCTGAAACTGTTTAATGTCAACAGGTCTTTTCTCCGAGAAGCACCACTTGAGGAATAAAAGATTTCAGGGCATATAAATGGATTTGTGCCAAGCTGCAAGAGAGTCAAGGGTGATAATTTTTTAACTGGGGCCCTCTTTCCAATATTATCACATTTATTAAGTATGTATATATATATATATGGAGAGAGAGAGAGAGAGAGAGAGAGAGAGAGAGAGAGAGAGAGAGAGAGAGAGAGAGAAACCTTCCATGGAGCTGTACAAGACACACCTCCAAGATTAAAGTGGTCATGTGCAGACATCCTGGGATGTCATGAACAGACATCCCAGAAACTAAGACACCTCTATATTTCTTCATCTTGCAAGGGAGGAAGCTAAGCAGGATGAGGGTGGTGGCAGTGAAGAAACCTGTTAGTGGCATGGAGCGAACATACATCAATGCTTTTTTTTCTCCTGCAGTGGCAAAAAGAAGTACCTTGGTTCTCGAACGCCTTGCGACTCGAACGTTTGGCTCCTGAACACCACAAACCCGGAAGCAGGGCGGTAGCTAGGGAGTTGCGAGGTGCCCCCCCCTGCAAAACCGGCTAAAATGTGTCCATAAATATGTCTATAAATAAAAATATTGATTATTGCCTCATAAGAAAAGGTTTTAAATACAGGGTGAATTGAATGGGGGTAGGGTTGGAGGAGAGGCGGAAAGAAGAGCTAATTTTTCAGTGGCTAGGGGGCGCAATCTGGACAGTTCTGCTAGGGGCACAATATCACCTAACTACGGCTCCGCCCGGAAGTGAGTGTTCTGGTTTGCGAACGTTTTTGGGAAGCCGAACATCCTACGCAGCTTCCATGGCTTCCGATTGACTGCAGGAAGCTCCTGCAGTCAATCGGAAGCTGCGCCTTGGTTTTTGAAGGTTTTCAGAAGTCGAACGGACTTCCAGAATGGATTCCGTTTGAGAACCAAGGTACGACTGTACCTCAGTATTGTCCTCGCTGATTTTGGATAGATGTTGCCTTCTTACAAGGCACAACAGCTGCGTCCAACTCTACGGCCCCCTATTCTCTACACTCCAACTGTATAATTATTAGAGGAACAGAACTCCACAAAACACCAAGGACGGTTCAGTTTCACAGGGGATTAGACTTCTGTTGAACTCTGAAGTGTAACTGCTGGATTTCTTCAGCAACATTCTGGACATTCTTAGCTGATCCTGCGCCTTGTCCTGAGATGGGAACACCATTGTCTCCTGAGTCAGTCAATATTTGGCCACTAATAAAGGAGCAGCAAACAGGAACAATCCATTGCAGGCAGGAGGACTTGCTGAATTTATCATAAGCTATTGTTCACCAGCCTTTCGGAGCCACACTCTTGCTTATCTCTTGCCCAATCTCCCATTCCTTATCCCAGAGGTGATGGCTGGGGAAAACCCATCTAGATAAAGCCCAAAGCCTTTTCACTGCATCAGGTTCTATCCAGGCGAAACAGGTTGTAGCTGGCCTGCCTCACTAGGAGGGGCTGCCACATTTCCAGGAGTCACTTCAAAGAAACAAATGGACAATTAGTGTTTTTAAAATCTCCCTCCAGTACTCAGATTGGTCCAGCAGGGCTCTTATTACATTATGTTATTTGCGTTCATTTTAACCACTTTGG